>NC_090655.1:91140152-91465152 GCF_040937935.1 Hyperolius riggenbachi | reverse complement strand
CACAGACACACACTCACACATATATACACCTACACATATATACACGCACACACTGTATATACACGCACACACTGTATATACACACACACACACACAAAAGAATGGAACGTTAAACTCTCGAAAACGAAAAATACCGTTTTTCGTAAACACGATAAATATCGTTTATAAAAAAATATCGTGCGTAACCAGGCTCCATTATTTGGCTGGCGCCATTTTTAACTGGACGCCTAATCCGGACTATGTATACAGAGGCATCTAATCCTGACTATCTGTACAGAGGTATCTAATCCTGACTACCTATACAGAAGCATCTAATCCTGGCTACCTATACAGAGGTATCTAATCCGGACTATCTATACAGAGGCATCTAATCCTGACTACCTATACAGAGGCATCTAATCCTGGCTACCTATACAGAGGCATCTAATCCGGACTACCTATACAGAGGCATCTAATCCTGACTACCTATACAGAGGCATCTAATCCTGACTACCTATACAGAGGCATCTAATCCTGACTACCTATACAGAGGCATCTAATCCTGACTACCCATACAGAGCCATCTAATCCTGGCTACCTATACAGAGGCATCTAATCCGGACTATCTATACGGCTCTGAGCTGAAGCCCTGTGTTATGGATTTAGCAGCATCTTCAGACCAGATAGGAAGCGGTTGTCCAGCGGATGGGTGACAGACTTCTGCTTTACAACAGTACCTTCGTTTGTCTCTGGGCCGCAATGCCTTGTGCTTATGCATGCTGCATCGCTTGCTTCTGTACACGCTTCGTGGTGGCATATTCCATACTCAAGAGTTCTAACTGATTCAACAACTGCGATTGAGTTGTGATCTGGACACTCTGCTGAAATAGTGTGGACACTGCCGGAATAATTGCGTTGACAATTGTTTGAGGAATGAGAGCATCAGCTTAAAGTGTAACTGTCGGGCATCATATCAAAAATCAATTCTTTATTTTTATCTGATAAACAAGTAATAAGGATGCTAATCAGGCAATCCAAAAGTTACAATCTCTATTAATTTCTTGTTTATGAATGATCATTCCCCAGTTTACCTGACTCTTATTTGCAGGGCCGGTTTAAGCAACAATGGGGCCCCAGGGCAAAATAAACCTGGGGGGCCCCCCCAACATATACCACGGAACAAAAAATCGGCATTAGGGGACCTTTTTTGCAGCTGGTATAGTCGGTGTGAAGTCCCAATCGGTCGGAGCTCCACATTCTGGCTATCCCAGCCTGCATGGGGGACAAGGGGTTAAAAAGTTTCAGGGGGGGGACCCCACATCATTTTTTTTTTTTTTAAATTCCCACACTCTAAACATAAAAAAAAAAAATGGGAAAACAGGAAAAAATGCCAGGGATCTTCATACAGCCATATTGCGGCTGTATAGCGATCCCTGGCCAAAGCGCTGCGGCTGCATATAGACCCCCTGGAAACCCCGTCAGGAAATTTATTGCGCTTTCGTTTGATGCATGTAAAATTACACTACCGTTAGGTTTGCTACTAAAAGTGACATTTACCGCATTTAAAAGTATACTTTTTTCCTTCGAAACTTTAAAATCGATTTTCTCAAAAACTATAAGGTCTTTTTGAAAAAAAAAATTTTCCTCTTATTCCTAATGATCTCCTTAACATATCCTGCAAATTTAGGGTTTCTAGCATTTAAGGTGGATTTGCTATTAACCATTAAACTCGGCAGGTTTTTAAATGTGTATTTTTTTTTCCTTTGAAACTTTAAAATTGATTTTCTCAAAAACTATAAGGCCGATTTGAAAAAAATTTTTTCCTCTTGTAGCCACTGGGGGCCCCTACAAGCTCTGGGGCCCGGGGGCAGCTGCCTCCTTTGCCTTTATGGTAGCGCCGGCCCTGCTTATTTGGTACGTTGCCGCACAAAGGAAGTTGCAGGGCATGCTGGGTTGTCCGTTTGTGCTTCTGTACATTAGTTAAGTCTAAGGGGAAATAAAGAAGCAAAAAAAAGACTACCCAGCATGCCCTGCAACTTCCTTTTTGCAGCAATGTACCAAATAAGAGTCAGATAAACTGGGGAATGATCATTTATAAACAAAAAAAGTAATAGAGATTTTAACTTTTGTATTGCCTGGTTAGCATCCGTATTGCTGGTTTACCAGACAAAAATAAAGAATTGATTTTTTATTTTATGCCCGACAGTTACACTTTAAGGCGCCAAGCATCATTGCTTTTCCATCATGAATTGTGCTGGATGCGATGAACAAATTAATATCTGGGAATTGCAACCAGGAATACCTGCTCTCTGAACTGCTGCTCATAGCTAGTAGGTGTTGTCCAGCGGACCATTCCTGGCCGGTAGTTGTAGGTGGTGTGTAAATGGCATTACATCATGGGCCGGCCATATTGTTTTTAATATTTTGACAAATCTGTCAGATATTTTATTAGATGTTCGTCTGAGTATGCACTTTAACTTTTTCTAATGCACTAATAAAGTGACCACACAGTGGGTTTGTTGGACATACAGGCTCATTCGTGTGTTATTTTTTCCACTTACCTTTTTCAATTACCTATACAGAAGCATCTAATCCTGACTATCTATACTGAGGCATCTAATCCTGGCTATCTATACAGAATCATCTAATCCTGACTATACTGAGGTACCTATTCCTGACTCTAAACCTGGCTATGTATACAGAGGCTCTAAACCTGGCTATGTATACTGAGATACCTATTCCTGACTATATAGAGGCACCTAATCCTGGCTATGTATTCTGAGGTATCTATTACTGACTATCTATACTGAGGCATCTAATCCTGGCTACCTATACAGAGGCATCAAATCCTGACTATCTATACTGAGGTACCTATTCCTGACTATACAGAGGCATCTAATCTTGGCTATGTATACTTAGATACCTATTCCTGACTATTTATACAGAGGCATCTAATCCTGGCTATGTATACTGAGGTACCTATTTTCTGACTATACAGAGGCATCTAATCCTGGCTACCTATACAGAGGCGTTTCCTTCCGGGTACCACGTGACAATGCGTCCATGCCACCTGCATCAGCGTGCATCAGCGTGTAGCTGCATACGGAGGTCCGCTGTGTGTCATCCACCCAGCGCTCAGTGGAGCGCGACTCTGAGCAGAAGCCCTGTGTTATGGATTTAGCAGCATCTTGAGACCAGAAAGGAAGCGGTTGTCCAGCGGATGGGTGAGAGACTTCTGCTTTACAACGGTAGCTTTGTTTGTCTCTGGGCCACAATGTCTTGTGCTTACACATGCTGCATCGCTTGCTTTTGTACACGCTTCATGGTGGCATATTCCATACTCAGGAGTTCTAACTGATTCAACAACTGTGATTGAGTTGTGATCTGGACACTCTGCTGGAATAGTGTGGACACTGCCGGAATTATTGCGTTGGCAATTGTTTGAGGAATGAGAGCATCAGCTTAAGGCGCCAAGCATCATTGCTTTTCCATCATGAATTGTGCTGGATGCTATTAACAAATGAATATCTGGGAATTGCGACCAGGGATACCTGCTCTCTGAACTGTTGCTCATAGCTAGTAGGTGTTGTCCAGCGGACCATTCCTGGCCGGTAGTTGTAGGTGGTGTGTAAATGGCATTACAGCATGGGCCGGCCATATTGTTTTTAATAATTTGACAAATCTGTCAGATATTTTACTAGATGTCCGTATGAGTATGCACTTTAACTTTTTCTAATGCACTAATAAAGTGACCACACAGTGGGTTTGTTGGACATACACGCTCATTAGCGTGTTATTTTTTTCCCCTTACCTTTTTCAATTATCTATACAGAGGCATCTAATCCTGACTATCTATACAGAGGCATCTAATCTTGGCTACCTATACAGAGGCATCTAATCCTGGCTACCTATACAGAGGCATCTAATCCTGGCTACCTATACAGAGGCATCTAATCCTGACTACCTATACAGAGGCATCTAATCCTGGCTACCTATACAGAGGCATCTAATCCTGACTACCTATACAGAGGCATCTAATCCGGACTATCTATACAGAGGCATCTAATCCTGACTACCTATACAGAGGCATCTAATCCTGACTACCTATACAGAGGCATCTAATCCTGACTACCTATACAGAGGCATCTAATCCGGACTATCTATACAGAGGCATCTAATCCTGACTACCTATACAGAGGCATCTAATTCTGGCTACCTATACAGAGGCATCTAATCCTGACTACCTATACAGAGGCATCTAATCCTGGCTACCTATACAGAGGCATCTAATCCTGACTACCTATACAGAGGCATCTAATCCGGACTATCTATACAGAGGCATCTAATCCTGACTATCTATACAGAGGCATCTAATCTTGGCTACCTATACAGAGGCATCTAATCCTGGCTACCTATACAGAGGCATCTAATCCTGGCTACCTATACAGAGGCATCTAATCCTGACTACCTATACAGAGGCATCTAATCCGGACTATCTATACAGAGGCATCTAATCCTGACTACCTATACAGAGGCATCTAATCCTGGCTACCTATACAGAGGCATCTAATCCTGGCTACCTATACAGAGGCATCTAATCCTGACTACCTGTACAGAGGCATCTAATCCTGGCTACCTATACAGAGGCATCTAATCCTGACTATCTATACAGAGGCATCTAATCCTGACTATCTATACAGAGGCATCTAATCCTGACTACCTATACAGAGGCATCTAATCCGGACTATTTATACAGAGGCATCTAATCCGGACTAGCTATACAGAGGCATCTAATCCTGACTACCTGTACAGAGGCATCTAATCCTGACTATCTATACAGAGGCATCTAATCCGGACTATTTATACAGAGGCATCTAATTATGGCTATCTATACAGAGGCATCTAATCCTGACTACCTATACAGAGGCATCTAATCCGGACTATTTATACAGAGGCATCTAATTATGGCTACCTATACAGAGGCATCTAATTATGGCTACCTATACAGAGGCATCTAATCCTGGCTACCTATACAGAGGCATCTAATCCTGACTACCTATACAGAGGCATCTAATTATGGCTATCTATACAGAGGCATCTAATCCTGACTACCTATACAGAGGCATCTAATCCGGACTATTTATACAGAGGCATCTAATTATGGCTACCTATACAGAGGCATCTAATCCTGACTATATACCGAGGCATCTAATCCTGGCTACCTATAAAGAGGCGGCGCCGGGCGGAGCAACGAAGTGACGTCTTTTTGAGTGAGCGTGCAGTTGGCTGGACGCAGCTTATCCTTACATGCTGGAACTATTTTTATGGCCTTTAACTTGCAACTTTTTACTATCACTGGCAGTTAGTGTGAACTGAGTGGCTGAGCAAGTGGTGAAGCTCTTTGGATAAGTGCATATCACCATTAGCATCTCTTAACATATGTTTGGTAGATGTTATGTACTTACCAACCGATTGCCTACTTCCATTTTTGTATAGAGGCATAACACACTATATAGAGCTGTTACTGCTAGCTAAAGGATTTTTTGCACAAATAATCATTTGGTTTTTACGCTTTTACGCGATGTGGAGCTTTTCTTTTTGAACACACAGCAATACAAGGACGAGGAAGCCAGAGAGGCTGCGAGGTGGCCAATACCTCAAATGCTGTAACGGGCCCGGTTAGGCTGCAACATCTGGTGAGTTTATCCCTGAAGGGGGGGACTATACCCCGAATACGCTGAATGTGTTTTGCTACCACATGTGAAAAGGATTTATGAGCGCTTCCCTATAACACATTTATGAGATACATTATTGATTGCTGAGCTGCGCTCACCATAAGTTCCTATAAATCATAAATGTGCTACACATAGCGTAATTCCGTTATAATCTTGCAGACACCCGAGTGATAGTGAGTAGTGTGACACTCGTGAATCCACTCCCCAAAGTAGATTGCGCTCACCACATTGCAGCCACCTCAAACATCAGGTGGATCTAGCGTTTCAACTTAAATCATCCCACTGGCGCTTTCACTCTTCAACTTTGCTTTACTATATCGATAAATGTTTCCTTCACATAAAAACACATAGAGCCATCATAGCGTGATACTGCTTAGACATTGAGAATCGCCCGCGCATCAATTGCGCACTCACGTATGATGACTTGAATCATTGCGCACCATATAAGCCTCAGCAGTGGGGTCTGTCCTGGCTTCTGGATGGGTACGGCGTCCCGTGTCGCCTCTATGGCTCCATCCGCCTAGGCTCCCGTGCCCCGCTCTGTCAGATAGTTTTACAAGTGCCGGCTTTCCTCCGCACGCAGTGACGTCAGACGCACTGTAGGTAGCTCCGCCCTAGAGGGGACACGGGACGCCGTACCCATCCAGAAGCCAGGACAGACCCCACTTCTGAGGCTTATCTACTTTGGGGAGTGGATTCACGCGTGTCACACTACTCACTATCACTCGGGTGTCTGCAGGGTTATAACGGAATTACGCTATGCGTAGCACATTTATGTTTTATAGGAACTTATGGTGAGCGCAGCTCAGCAATCGATAATATTTCAACACCTGGCAAAGTAAAACAACGATCCCAAACAAAGAGCAACTTTATTGACTGCTGATTATTTGGTCAAAAATTGCACAAGCAAACTGTTTGACTGCAGTAAGGTCTGATAAGATTGAGAGAACTGCATTGAAATAATTTATTGACTGCAGTAAGGTCTGATAGGGCTGAGAGAATTACATTGAAATATCTCATTACTGTGGATATCACCCTACAGATTTTGGGCTGCAGTAAGCTCTGATTGTGCTGCAGTATTTTCTTCTTTTATTTTCTCCACGCTGTATTTTAATGTCTTACTAATTTTGAATGGACCTTTTGATTGTAGCAGATACTTTTGATAATTACTAGGAAATTTTGATGCAGTTTTGAGTCCTGTTAAGGTTTTAGTATTATTTACAGGCAGCGCAGCCCTACTAACTTGTGTTTGACTATCTATACAGAGGCATCTAATCCTGGCTACATATACAGAGGCATCTAATCCTGGCTACCTATACAGAGGCATCTAATCCTGGCTACCTATACAGAGGCATCTAATTCTGGCTACCTATACAGAGGCATCTAATCCTGGCTACCTATACAGAGGCATCTAATCCTGACTACCTATACAGAGGCATCTAATCCTGGCTACCTATACAGAGGCATCTAATCCTGGCTACCTATACAGAGGCATCTAATCCTGGCTACCTATACAGAGGCATCTAATCCTGGCTACCTATACAGAGGCATCTAATCCTGACTACCTATACAGAGGAATCTAATCCTGGCTACCTATACAGAGGCATCTAATCCTGACTATCTATACAGAGGCATCTAATCCTGACTATCTATACAGAGGCATCTAATCCTGACTACCTATACAGAGGCATCTAATCCTGACTACCTATACAGAGGCATCTAATCCTGGCTACCTATACAGAGGCATCTAATCCGGACTATCTATACAGAGGCATCTAATCCTGACTACCTATACAGAGGCATCTAATCCTGGCTACCTATACAGAGGCATCTAATCCTGGCTACCTATACAGAGGCATCTAATCCTGGCTACCTATACAGAGGCATCTAATCCTGACTACCTATACAGAGGCATCTAATCCTGGCTACCTATACAGAGGCATCTAATCCTGGCTACCTATACAGAGGCATCTAATCCTGGCTACCTATACAGAGGCATCTAATCCTGACTACCTATACAGAGGCATCTAATCCTGACTATCTATACAGAGGCATCTAATCCTGGCTACCTATACAGAGGCATCTAATCCTGACTACCTATACAGAGGCATCTAATCCTGGCTACCTATACAGAGGCATCTAATTCTGACTAGCTATACAGAGGCATCTAATCCGGACTACCTATACAGAGGCATCTAATCCTGGCTACCTATACAGAGGCATCTAATTCTGGCTACCTATACAGAGGCATCTAATCCTGACTATCTATACAGAGGCATCTAATCCTGGCTACCTATACAGAGGCATCTAATCCTGGCTACCTATACAGAGGCATCTAATCCTGGCTACCTATACAGAGGCATCTAATCCTGACTACCTATACAGAGGCATCTAATCCTGACTACCTATACAGAGGCATCTAATCCTGGCTACCTATACAAAGGCATCTAATCCTGACTACCTATACATAGACATCTAATCCTGGCTACCTATACAGAGGCATCTAATTCTGACTACCTATACAGAGGCATCTAATCCTGACTACCTATACAGAGGCATCTAATCCTGACTACCTATACAGAGGCATCTAATCCTGACTACCTATACAGAGGCATCTAATCCTGGCTACCTATACAGAGGCATCTAATCCTGGCTACCTATACAGAGGCATCTAATCCTGGCTACCTATACAGAGGCATCTAATCCGGACTATCTGTACAGAGGCATCTAATCCTGACTACCTATACAGAGGCATCTAATCCTGACTACCTATACAGAGGCATCTAATCCTGGCTACCTATACAGAGGCATCTAATCCGGACTATCTATACAGAGGCATCTAATCCTGACTACCTATACAGAGGCATCTAATCCGGACTATCTATACAGAGGCATCTAATCCTGGCTACCTATACAGAGGCATCTAATCCTGACTACCTATACAGAGGCATCTAATCCTGACTACCTATACAGAGGCATCTAATCCTGGCTACCTATACAGAGGCATCTAATCCTGGCTACCTATACAGAGGCATCTAATCCTGGCTACCTATACAGAGGCATCTAATCCGGACTATCTGTACAGAGGCATCTAATCCGGACTATCTGTACAGAGGCATCTAATCCGGACTACCTGTACAGAGGCATCTAATCCGGACTATCTGTACAGAGGCATCTAATCCTGGCTACCTATACAGAGGCATCTAATCCGGACTATCTGTACAGAGGCAGAGGACTATCTATACAGAGAGGTTGTCCAGTGGATGGGTGAGACTTCTGCTTTACAACAGTAGCTCCGTTTGTCTCTGGGCCGCAATGTCTTGTGCTTATGCATGCTGCATCGCTTGGTTTTGTACACGCTTCATGGTGGCATATTCCATACTCAAGAGTTCTAACTGATTCAACAACTGCGATTGAGTTGTGATCTGGACACTCTGCTGGAATAGTGCGGACACTGCCGGAATTATTGCATTGGCAATTGTTTGAGGAATGAGAGCATCAGCTTAAGGCGCCAAGCATCATTGCTTTTCCATAATGAATTGTGCTTGATGCTATTAACCAGGGCTGTGGAGTCGGAGTCGTGGAGTCGGAGTCGTGGAGTCGGGCAATTTTGGGTGCCTGGAGTCGGAGTCGGGAAAAAAATGCTCCGACTCCTAATGAATTTGTAACTGTAATTAAAATAGAAAATATGATAAAATGTTCTATTTCTCAGATAATAGTCATTAAAAATAATGTATATATACAGTATCTATACAGTAATAGCTGTGCTTAGTCCACAAAAATGAAATAAACCAATCAAAATTAGTTACTTGTGCTGCTTCAATAAAGCAGTCCCCGTATTTTTAAGGTGAGATATACACCTCTGATTGTGACTGTATGATGTGTACACATGAATCTCTTATATATACTAAATAACATCTATGCTGTAAGAATAAAGCCTGATGTGTAGCTGTGTCACTAATAGAGATGGTCAATGAGATGGAAATAATTCTCCGTTGATGCTGATTTATGCAAATGTATGCACTCCCTTTGCTGATGAAATCAAATAATTTGATATGTTAAAATTTGGTTTGGTGACTACAAATTAAAGGGTAACTGAGACGGATGAAAAGTAAAGTTTTATACATACCTGGGGCTTCCTCCAACCCCCTTCAGGCTAATCAGTCCCTCGCTATCCTCCACCACCCGGATCTTCTGCTATGAGTCCTGGTAATTCAGCCAGTCAGCGCTGTCCGGCCGCATGCCGCTCCCACAGCCAGGAACATTCTGCACCTGCGCAATAGTGCTGCACAGGTGTAGCATGCTCCTGGCGGCGGAGTGTGTGCATGCCCACTACGCCCGACTGGCTCAAGTACCTGGACTCATAGCAGAAGATCCAGGTGGTGGAGGAGGACAACGAGGGACTGATTATCCTGAAGGCGGCTGGAGGAAGCCCCAGGTATGTATAAAACTTTAATTTCATCTGTCTCTGGTTTACTTTGTTACACAGTAGTACTATACTCTACATATGCACTCCCAACAGAGCTGCAGGGAATCCACTGAGAATGCTGTGCACATTGAACACAGAGGTGTTGTCTGTTTACAATCTCCTCATTCCCCTGCAGAGTACCTGCACATCATTCTTACATGTACCCACACTTACATTGCCTAGGGCCTGATAGATGTTCTTTGTTCCGGTTTGTACCTTTTACAAGTACTCTTACCAAGGACTAGTTTTAGTCTAAAAGGGAATAAATATAGTAGTCTACATATTCTTCTCACTTCAGTTGTCTTGTAAAATTCCTGGCAGTTAAGAGACAAATTTCATGTTACATACTTTTAATCAACAAAATTGTAATATGCAAATTAGAGGAGTCGGAGTCGGTGGAATCCTAAACTGAGGAGTCGGAGTCGGTAGATTTTTGGACCGACTCCACAGCCCTGCTATTAACAAATGTGGACATCTAATCCTGACTATCTATACTGAGGTACCTATTCCTGACTATCTAGACAGAGGCATCTAATCCTGGCTATCTATACTGAGGTACCTATTTCTGACTATCTATACCGAGGCATCTAATCCTGACTACCTATACAGAGGCAACTAATCCTGGCTACCTATACAGAGGTGTTTCCTTCCGGGTACCAAGTGACAATGCCGTCCATGCCACCTGCATATGGAGGTCCGCCGTGTGTCATCCACCCAGCGCTCACTGCGGATGGGTGAGAGACTTCTGCTTTACAACGGTAGCTTTGTTTATCTCTGGGCCGCAATGTCTTGTGCTTATGCATGCTGCATCGCTTGCTTTTGTACAAGCTTCATGGTGGCATATTCCATACTCAAGAGTTCTAACTGATTCAACAACTGTGATTGAGTTGTGATCTGGACACTCTGCTGGAATAGTGCGGACACTGCCGGAATTATTGCATTGGCAATTGATTTAGGAATGAAAGTATCATTTTAAGGCGCCAAGCATCATTGTTTTTCCATCATGAATTGTGCTTGATGCTATTAACATTCAAATGAATATCTGGGAATTGCGACCAGGGATACCTGCTCTCTGAACTGTTGCTCATACCTAGTAGGTGTAGTCCAGCAGGAAGTTGTAGGTGGTGTGTGAATGGCATTACAGCATGGGCCGGCCATATTGTTTTTAATAATTTGACAAATCTGTCAGATATTTTACTAGATGTTCGTCTGAGTATGCACTTTAACTTTTTGTAATGCACTAATAAAGTGACCACACAGTGGGTTTGTTGGAAATACAGGCTCATTCGTGTAGTATTTTGTCCCCTTACCTTTTTCAGTTGCCTATAAAGAGGCATCTAATCCTGAAGTTAGAGACTAGTCAGTCTAAAATAAACATTGTTTGTATCATCTTCTCATAAAACGTTATTGTGACTTGCCGGGTCTTTTCTCTCCAACTCATCCGCCCCATTTGCGTCAGCTCCCCTTGCAGAGACCTGCTGTGGCACTTCTGTGGCACTCTCTATCTCGGATACAGAGAGAGCACTCCTCTGCAAGCGGTGGGAGTTGGAGAGAAAGGACCTAGCAAGTCATTATATATTTTTTATGATATTACATAAAACACTGCGCTATAAAAGATGAGAATGTTCACAACGGTGGTGCGCTTAGTTCTACTTCTGTACAATTTTAACACCCTCAAAGCGCACAGGCAAATGAGTCCAATATGAGTAAGACTCCTGACCAATCTGGTCTTAGGTATATCCAAAAAAATGAGTAGGAACAGTCCGCGAAATAGGTTCGCCTCACATTGTGAGTCACCTCCACCACACCCTCTAGATGGAGCACTCACCCTTATATATCGACGCTCTATGACAGTGATGGCTAACCTTGGCACTCCAGCTGTGGTGGAACTACAAGTCCCATAAGGCATTGCAATATTCTGACAGCTCTAAGCATAACTCGGGGAGGCAGAGTCATGATGGTATTTGTAGTTTTGTCACAGCTGGAGTGCCAAGGTTAGCCATCACTGCTCTATGAGATTGGGACCACAGCGCCTCCGGGGTAGTTGAGGCCTCCCCTTGCCTGTCATGGGCTTTCCCACTCCACTTCAGAGCTCAATAAGGTCTTAAAGAAAACCTGTAACATCAAAAAGTTCCCCTGGGGGGTACTCACCTCGGGAGGGGGAAGCCTCAGGGTCCCAATGAGGCTTCCCACGCTGTCCCTCAGGGGTCTCGCTGCAGCCCTCCGAACAGCGGTGATGTAAATATTTACCTTTCCGGCTCCTGCGCAGGCTCTGTGGCGGCTCTCGGCTCCAAAATAGGCAGAAATACCCGATCGCCGTCGGGTCTTCTCTACTGCGCAGGCGCAAGTCTCCGGTGCCTGCGCAGTAGAGAGGACCTGACTGAGATCAGGTATTACCGTCTACTTCGGAGCCGAAAGACGCAACAGCGCCCCTGCTGGAGCCTGGAAAGGTAAATATTGAACAAGCTGTCGGATCTGTCGGGCTGCTGTTCGGAGGGCTGCAGCGAGACCCCCGTAGGACAGAGGACGGCGTGGGAAGCCTCACTGGGACCCTGAGTCTTCCCCCTCCCGAGGTGAGTACCCCCCAGTGGAACTTTTTGATGTTACAGTGTCTCTTTAAAGCGAACCTGAACTCAGAACTTCTTCTCCGATCTAAAAGATATGCAACAGCATAATAACCTTTATTTGTTACTACTTCCTGCTTTCATGGAAGCAGACATATTGTTAACATCCTGTGCTTTCAAATCATCAGTCATGTGACACGGGGAGAGATCAATTACAACTTGTGATTACACACAAATGAGGGGGAATTAAACAGGCTAAACTCTCTAAATACATACAGGGTGCATTCCTCTCTGTTTTCCTTCTGTCCTGTGCAAGAGTTCAGGTCCACTTTAAGCATAAGCAATGCCCCTCAAATATAAACCTTAGCATTAGGGGGGAAAGCGCCGGGTTGGCAATGCGGCATCACAAGGCCTTCTGGATTCTGAATCGATTTCAGCTGTGTCCCCCACATGGCTTGTGGCAAACTACAAACGGGACTTCTTATGCTTTCTGTTAACAATGCCTTTCTTCTTGCCACTCTTCCATAAAGGCCAACTTTGTACAGTGCATGACTAATAGTTGTCCTATGGACAGAGTCTCCCACCTGAGCTGTAGATCTCTGCAGCTCGTCCAGAGTCACCATGGGCCTCTTGACTGCATTTCTGATCAACGCTCTCCTTGTTCGGCCTGTGAGTTTAGGTGGATGGCCTTGTCTTGGTAGGTTTACAGTTGTGCCATACTCCTTCCATTTCTGAATGATCGCTTAAACAGTGCTCCGTGGGATGTTCAAGGCTTTGGAAATCTTTTTGTAGCCTAAGCCTGCTTTAAATTTCTCAATAACTTGATCCCTGACCTGTCTTGTGTGTTCTTTGGACTTCACGGTGTTGTTGCTCCCAATATTCTCTTAGACAACCTCTGAGGCCTTCACAGAGCAGCTGTATTTGTACTGACATTAGATTACACACAGGTGCACTCTATTTAGTCATTAGCACTCATCAGGCAATGTCTATAGGCAACCAGGTGTCGAGTGGGGCGTGGACGCGCGTGGACGGCGTCCACTTACTATTTCCCTAGGGTGGACGCCATCCACGCTGGCTTGTGTGGAGGGAGCAGCGCAGTGGAAGGAGAGCTGTGAGCAGTGGTGGAGAAGGGGGCCATCTCCCCCCCCCTTCTCTCACCTCGGGGCTCTCCTTCCCTCGCTCTCCCCTCCAGAAGTAATGTGCGGGCAGCCGGCAGCGGGCGGGACTTACCTCTCCTCGTTCCGGATCTGCATGCCGTTGCTCTGGTCAGAACTAGACCAGACTTGCGGCATGCAGATCCGGTGTTCCGACGACGAGGAGAGGTAAGTCCCGCCTGCTGCCGGCTGCCCGCGCACATTACTTGTGGAGGGGAGAGCGAGGGAAGGAGAGCCCCGATGTGAGAGAAGGGGGGGGGATCGCCCCCTTCTCCACCGCTGCTCACAGCTCTCCGTCTTCTCTGTGCTGCTCCCCTCCTGCTGGGGGGACACCTGGCTACCTATTCTGGCACATATACCCCCTGATTACATATACTGGGGACATATACCCCCTGACTACATATACTGGGCACATATACCCCTTGGCTACATATACTGGGGACATACCCCCTGGCTACATATACTGGGGACATATACCCCCTGGCTACATATACTGGACAAATATACTCCCTGACTACATATACTGGGGACATATACCCCCTGACTACATATACTGGGCACATATACCCCCTGGCTACATATACTGGGGACATATACCCCCTGACTACATATACTGGGCAAATATACCCCCTGACTACATATACTGGGGACATATACCCCCTGGCTACATATACTGGACACATATACCCCCTGACTACATATACTGGGGATATATACCCCCTGGCTACATATACTGGGCACATATCCCCCTGGCTACATATACTGGGACATATACCCCTGACTACATATACTGGGCACGTATACCCCTGGCTACATATACTGGGCACGTATACCCCTGGCTGCATATACTGGGCACGTATACCCCTGGCTACATATACTGGGTACATATACTCCTGGCTACATATACTAGGCACATATACCTCTGGCTACATATACTGGGGACTACTACACTCATGGCTACTTATACTGGGGACACCTATAGACCTGGCTACTTATGCTGGGGGTACCTATTTTAGGGAAACTGCATTTTTGTGGAACCGCTGTTATGTATTTTGGGGAACTGGCTGCCAGATTATGTGTATGTTAGGGGAACGGCTGCTGCCAGATTATGTGTATTTTGGGGAACAGCTGCCAGATTATGTGTATGTTACGGGAACGGCTACTGCCAGATTATGCGTATTTTGGGGAAATGCTGCCAGATTGTGTATGTTTGGGGGACCACTGCTGCCAGATTATATGTATTTTGCGTGTTCCGCTGCCAGGTTTCGCATATTTTGCGGAACTGCTTCCAAATTGTGTATGTTGGGGGAACTGCTGCTGCCACATTATCTATTTTGGGGGAACCACTGCCATATTATCTGTATTTTGGAGGAACTTCTACCAGATTATGTGTCTTTTTGGTGAAATGCTGTCAGATTACATCTATTTTGGGGGGATACACTACGGCAGAGCTCAAACTTCCTCGGCAGACCTTTTCCTTTTCAATCATTGCTAAGGTCATGTATATTTGGCCCCACCCATGATCACGCCTACAGTATGCTTGACCACGCCCATTTTTTGGCACGCCGCGCTATGCACGGCGCATGGGTTTTCTAGGTGAGTCCACTCACTTCTTTTACCAGGACTAGACCCCTGTAGGCAACTGACTGCACTCAGATCAAAGGGGGCTAAATAATTATGGACACACCACTTTGCAGTTATTTATTTGTAAAAAATGTTTGGAATCATGTATGATTTTCGTTCCACTTCTCATGTGTACACCACTTTGTGTTGGTCTTTCATGTGGAATTCCAATAAAATTGATAAATGTTTGTGGCAGTAATGTGACAAAATGTGGAAAACTTCAAGGGGGCTGAATACTTTTGCAACCCACTGTACATCGTCTGATGTATGGGCACCTTAGATCAGCACCAAGGTGATATCTACTGTTTCATCCTGAAGCAAAAACTGAAGTCTCTTATTACTCGGGCTAATTCAGATCTCTTCAACCTAAACACACAGTACATAGTTCAGGTAGTCCAAACATGAAGGTGGATGCTCAAAGTGTCAGTAGGAGGCAACAAATGGTCCCTGAAAGAAGACGTTTTGCAATGTCTGACACGTATCTGGCCAATTCTGGTCATAGATCTCTTTGCACCCAGTCTCAACCACAAGCTACTTCAGTTATTCTCCAGACTTCCATGCTACAACTCTGTGGGGACAGATGTTCTAACTCAACCTTGTCCTCCTCTCCTGGTTTAGGCCTTTCCAGCAACTTCTTCTCTAATCGTCTACATCTTTAAAAGACAAAGGTAGGAGAAGACCCCTGCATTAACAATAATACCTTACTAGCTGAAGAGACCCTGTTTTTTGCTGTAGTCAAACTGCCAGTGAATCCCTCTTCCACTTTCCTTCAATCTACAAACCCAGGGCCAACTGCCATCTGGTAGTCTGGATCCTGAGAGGGGAAGGGGGGGGATACAGCTGTAGGCTTTTTTTTTTCATCTGTTATTCAAACTTTACAGAAATCTGAAAAAATAGACTTTAGAATTTGGGGAAATGTCTCTGATTTTGCATTTAAAAATACATTCTTGATGCTTTGGCCCATTTGCAATTAACTTTTTCTCCTGAGTTTTGTTCTAGGTGATATTTTCATACCTTGTAAATAAAATGCCTTCTAAACCACCAGCAACCCAGGAAATACTCAAAATAATTTTGATAGTACTTTTTCACCTACTTTTGACTACTTTTCCTATTGCAAACTGCTGAAACGGTATTTTAAAGAGGAAATAAAAATGATCTTCTAGAAGAAAACTCAGGAGAAAAAGTGAATTGAATAAAGGTCTTCATCTCCTAATGTTAACATTCTGGATCTTTACAGGTGTGGCTAGATTTGGACCTTGGACTCACACACAGAAGGTACAAGTGTCTGCTTTGTCCACTTTTTCTGACGTCTGTCCACTTAGGTATAGTAAGCTGGTAAGTATGTGATTTTTGCAAGCATGGCCACGCCTGAGAAGTAGCATGAAGAGGAGGACAACCCGGATCTTCAATCCAAAAAGCTCTTGTATTTCTTTGGTGGTCAGTGCTCAGCAACAGGGGTCCAGAGGACAGCCTGGGAAGCCTGTACAGGATCCAGAAGCTTCCCTCTTCGTGGTTAAGTTTGTGTTTTTTGATCCAAAGTTCATCTCGGGTACACTTTAATGCCTGGTACACAGCATAGAATTTCCCATCAGATTGACTGGTCAAATTGCTCATTTCTTTTATGTCCGATCTGCTCCCAATCGAGAACAGGATTGCTTTTGTGAATGAATGAATGAACTGAAAATCGAACACGAGCAAATCAAACATGACAGAAATTATCGTTTCGACCCATCAATCTAATGAGAAATTGCATGGTGTATAATAATAATTCCTGCATTTGTATAGTGCTTTCCTCCTGTGGGACTCAAAGCGCTTAGGGGGCAGCCACTAGGGAGCACTCAAGAGGCCACCCTGCACTGTTAGGGAGTCTTGTGCCTAAGAACTCCTTACTGAATAGGTACTGGTTTACTGGATAGGAAAAGCCGAGATGTGAAGGCAGGGCTCAAATGTCAGAGGCAGTGCCCTTGAAGGACAACTGAAGCGAGAGCTGTATGGAGGTTGCCATATTTCTGACATTTTTGTAAAAACTGACAAGATTAGCTGCATGCTTGCTTCAGATGTGATTCAGACACTACTGCAGCCAAATAGATCAGCAGGGCTGTCAGGTAACTGGTATTGCTTAATGCAGACTTCCTCTCTGCTCTAAAACATAAACACTAGCATAATAACCTTTAAAGGAAAACATTTCTTTGTTACAGCTGATGCAAATTCTGCAATACATCTGCAGTGTGTCTACTTCCTGCTTTCATGGCAGCAGACATAGGGTTAACATCTTGTGCTTACAAATAAGCTGCTCTGCTGAGGCAGCCAGCTGACACAACTGAGAGATCAAATTACAAGTTGTGATTAATCACAGATGAGGTGGAATTAGACAGGCTACATTCTCTAAATACATACAGGGTGCATTTCTCTGTGTTCTCCTTCTGTCCTGTGCAAGAGTCAGCCTCCATATCCCTCTCGCTACAGTTTTCCTTTAAAGAAGAGCTGTCAGCCATACTATCTTAGAAAAAAGCACATATATAAGAAGATAAATACTTGCTCTTCTTACATAAGGTATGTATTGCACTGTCCACGTTTTGATTTTAGTAATTTTTCTACAGTAAAAAAAAAAAGAGAAAATCCTTTTTAGCATTTCCCACTTTAAGTGTGGCTATTTTGAAGCCAATCCTGATGTAATTTCCTCCCTTACTCTCCTCTGCCTGATTGTGTATGCATTGCCTGCCCTTCACTAAAGAAAGTGCGTTGTCTCAGCATGAGAAATATTGGCCAATCAAAGAGGAACAGAGGTGTGGGAGGGGAAAACAGGAGGGAAAGAGGCTTCAGCCAATCAGGCTGGGGGATATGGAAGCTGCCATAGTTATTTCCTTTTAAAACAAAATCAGCTGCCTAGCTGTCCTGCTGATCCTCTGCTTCTAATACTTTTAGGCTGCTTTCACAGTGGGACGTTACAGGCGCACGTTAGAGCAGCCTGTAACGCACCCCCACCGCACAGCAATGAAAAATCAATGGGCTGTTCACAGTGCCCACGTTGCGTTACACAGTAACGCTTCACTTCAAAACAACGTATTGCATGCAGTACTTTATACGCGGCTAAGCCACGTTAGACTGTTTGCACATGCTCAGTACGGGTGTTTTTTTTAATTTTAGGGGCGGAGAGGAGGCGAGGAAGAGGCCGCTACGTAGCCAGGCACATGGCTACTTGGCATTCACTGCACTTGCAGTGTTTACTCTTTGGAGCGGCCGCTGATTGACTGGTGGGACCACGTGATGCGGAGAACTCCGCTCACGTGGTCTCCGCAGCGCCTCCGACAGAGCAGGCGCACCAAGAGCTGCTTGTAACGCGGCTCTTGGTAGCGTCCTGCTCCAACACCACCAGGTGTTGCGTTAGGGGCACGTTATGTGTCCTATAACGTCCCCTAAACGCAACGTCCTGGTGTGTAAGTAGCCTTAGCCATAGACCCTGAGCAAACATGCAGCAGATCATGTGTTTTAAGTCTCAACCGTCTTTATTAACAGAACATTTTTATGAACAGTACAGCAATTCCCTAATAATGGACAAAACATTATGATATTACAGTACAGTAGATCTGATGAAACCAACGCAGTTGTATACGTTTATCTCTGGAGCTAATTACAGTTTTCATGTAAGACTCCACAAAATCTTAGATACCCGAATATCTTCCCCCCAAACCTCCCAGTCCGATCTGGCCTTGACTAATTTTGGACCATATTTATATTCCAATAGATTGGAATAATATCTTGAAATATCGGCTGGATAGTGTAATGGTTAAGGGCTCTGCCTCTGACACAAGCGACCTGGGTTAAAATCTCAGCTCTTCGTATTCAGTAAGCCAACACATATTCGGCAGTAGACCTTGGGCAAGTCTCCCTAACACTGCTACTGCCTATAGAGCGCGTCCTAGTGGCTGCAGCTCTGGCGCTTTGAGTCCGCCAGGAGAAAAGCGCAATATAAATGTTCTGTGTTTGAAATAAGCTTATCAGAATCTTTATTTAAGAGCCAATTTTCAACAATGCCTGGAGATAAAGCAACAGTGAGACTACCAAATTGTGATCTAGTTGCATGACGAAGCTGATAATATCAAAATGGAGAGTGTGCCGGAAGGGAGAATTCTAACACCATCAGGAACAATGATTTAAATGTATTATTATGAAAAAGATGATTGATATACTTTACCCAGAAACTCACGTCTTCTAAAAGTAAAAATTCAGCCAGCTTTGGATTACTCCAGAGGGGGCACTCGGTGAACAATTGGATCTATTGTCACCCACCAGTTTTTGACATTTATAATAGATCTTAAGAGAATATTTTAGAATACTGAAACCTTCGTTTGCAAACATTTCTCCCCTTTAAATTATATTACACAAGGTTTTATAAGCGTATGCCATGTCCACCTCTGCATCCATCGAAGCATTGTCTCTTATATTATGAAGCCAACAATACACATAAGTAAGTTGAGCCGCATAGTAATATAGTTGAAAATGAGGTAGGGCAAGGCCTCCTTTACTTACTGGCAACCGTAAAGTATCCATACAAAAGTCTAGGAGGTCTATGAGCCCATAAAACGCTTTGTACCAACAAATTTAACAAAGTACGAATTAGAAATCCAAACAGGTGACATGAGCAACACATACAAGACCTTAGGGACTATTATCATTTTGATGCTATTAGTGCGACTCATAAGATCAAGGGGTAAAGATGACCATTTTTGAAGCTTGTCTTTGACAGTGGATATTCTGAATATATTCCTCATTGCGTGTGGTAATCACGATACCCGAATATTTAAAGTAGGAACAAACCTGTAAGGGGAGATTAATTGGCAAGGCATCAGGAGAAAGTGTATCTACAGGTAGAAGGATGGATTTGGACCAATTTACCAGTAAACCAGATAGGTCCCCAAAGTCATCATAAACCCGCAACACTCTCCACAAAGAAGCTCCAGGCAGGATCGTGCAGAGGATCCTTAACCTCCCTGGCGTTCTGGACGAGCTAGGCTCGTCCAGAGACGCCGGAGGTCACCGCTCAGGCCCCGCTGGACCGATCTGAATAATTTTTTTTTAAACACGCAGCAAGCACTTTGCTTGCTGCGTGCCTCACCCGATCGCCGCCGCCGATCCGCCGCTACCCGCCGCGATGCAGGGCCCCCCCAGGCGAGACCCAGTGCGCTGCCTGGCCAATCAGTGCCAGGCAGCGCTGAGGGGTGGATCGGGTCTCCCTGTGACGTCACGACGTGCGTCGTCATGGTGACGGGGGAAGCCCTCCTGGAAATCCCGTTCAGAACGGGATTTCCGGACGGGTGATTGCGCCGGCGGGGATCGGAGGGGTGGGAGGGACGCCGCAGGGAGGGGGGAAATTTAAAAAAAAAATGTGCAGAAAACGCAGGGCCGCGGGAATCAGAACGCCAGGCAGGTTAAATGGGGGGTGCTCACATTTAAAAAAGGGGCCCTATTTCAAACGTGATCAATTGAGTAGTAATGATCGTAATCTACTCATAATGATTATGGTTAAATTTTCGCAATTACAGCCATACATAATTATGAGTCTGAAATTATTATTTCTGATTTATAAAGCGCCAACATATTCTGTGGCACTGTAATTCTATTAATTTTGGGTAATCCATGTAATTTTCTGCCATATACAATGCTGCAGTCACCAGAATTGCTACGCATGGCCTCTGCTTTCACCATCCCCCCAAGAATGCAGCAAGTGGGCCCTTGACTCTCTCCATTCCCCCCAACTAGCAAAGAAGCAATTGGTGTGTGTGTCCCCTCCCCGCCCCAACAGTAGTTACAGACGAAACAGGAAAAAGCGACGCAGGAGATTTGGGCTCATCATGCGCCGCTATAGGCCATAATATAAATTACAGCTATAGCTCAGACAGTAATTTGGGCGTTGTCAAAAGACAGCCCAATCACTACAAATCAAGACAAACATTTATATTGTGTTTTTCTCCTGGCAGACTAAAAACGCTAGAGCTGCAGCCACTAGATGACACTCTATAGGCAGTAGCTGTTTTAGTGAGTCTAGCCCAAGGACTCCTTACTAAATAGGTGCTGGCTGAACAGGAAGATCTGAGGGCAGGGCTCTTAACCAGGCACACTATCCAGCTACAGCTGGCAGCAAAATTGTGTCTCACCCCTGAGACCCAGAGAAAAGTTATTTGTTATAGGCTCCGTGACTCCATCCCTGGCCTGCAGATCTGTTGGCAACCAAATTTTGGACAAAAGTCCGCAAAAACACCCCAAATTTTGTGCAGACAGGGAGTGGAGTCAGAGGTTTAATATTAAGGAGAGTTGTGGGTGGAGCTAAACTGTGATCATTATTATAATTTTTATTATTCCTTAGTATTTATATGGCACTGACATCTTCCGCAGCACTTTACAGAGTACATAGTCATGTCACTGACTGTCCTCAGAGGAGCTCACAATATACTCCTACCATATCAAACTCTAATGCCCTACCATCGCATACCATGAGGTGGAAGCATCCATAAGGGGCACAGGGAGTCCATCGTAATGGAAGTATCAAATGTGCAGAGCTGGGTTCTCAGGACTGCAGAGACCTCACACCCAGTTTTGTTAAACTGGGTGTGACTACAAAGGTCCATGCTTCAGCCAGGGCACTATCTACTCTGAATTTGTATGCTGTGCCTGTATGGGTCTCTTCTGGGCATTGCTGACCCACTAGCAAATAGTCAATGCTGATTTATTTCCCCAGCACCTTTCAATACACTTACTGGCCAGACCCATCACCTGGAGGGACCCTTTAAGGAGAGACAATGGAGTGAGGAATTATAGGAGAAAGTACTGCTCTTCTCAGGTTCATTGTCCCAGGAGGGCCCTTGTCTGTTGAGAGAGGACAGCCAGTGTCATGTGAGGTTGGCACCAGGCACACACCTACAGGAATGAGGATCACCAGGGGCGTAGCAATAGGGGTTGCAGAGGTAGCGACCGCATTGGGGCCCTTGGGCCAGAGGGGCCCCAAAGGGCCCTTCCTCAACTACAGTATTAGCTCTCTATTGGTCCTGTGCTCAAAATAATCACTTCTATAGATGCTATGAATAGTAATCAATAACAAGCTGTTCCCCATCCCCTTCTTGCACTGTAGTTGCCATTGGCAGGTTTTGGTGCGCCGTATCAATTGTTATGTATAGAGCGCTTGGGGGGCCCCATTGTAAAACTTGCATCGGGGCCCACAGCTCCTTAGCTACGCCATTGAGGATCACATTTGTTGGTGGGACTAGTGAGGGTCACCACAGCAATGACATCACCCAGCAGAATACGACCGCACATCCCATTCCACGGGACAATGCGTACATCACAACTTTTGGAGCCAGCAAAGAGGGACAGATAAGCCTCTGCCACACCTTGAGCCATGCCCTAATTTTACATATGGTGTGCTCCCCTATACAGTTCCCAGGCCCATAGTGGCCCCCCTCCCACATACAAGTAAAATCCTGGTGGCTGGTGGTACACACACACTGTACACACACTGTACACACACTCACCACACACTGTACACACACACACTGTACACACACACACTGTACACACACTGTACACACTCACACTGTACACACACACCACACACTGTACACACACACACACTGTACACACACACACACACACTGTATACACACTGTACACACACACACACTGTACACACACACACACTGTACACATTACAC
This sequence comes from Hyperolius riggenbachi, assembly GCF_040937935.1. Lineage (NCBI taxonomy): Eukaryota > Metazoa > Chordata > Amphibia > Anura > Hyperoliidae > Hyperolius > Hyperolius riggenbachi. The sequence goes on along the minus strand of NC_090655.1, from coordinate 91,441,923 downwards.
ACACACACACACTGTACACACACACACTGTACACATTACACACACACACACACACACACACAGTACACCCACACACACTGTACACACACACTCACTCTCTCTCTCTTTTTCTCTCCCTGAACAAGTGTACCGTGACTGCACCCACCAGGGGAAAGAACTGCACTGTTGGAAAGGGGGCAGAGAAATCAGATGGATGCTGGAGATGAGAGGTGCTAATTGGCTGCTGCTCTCTCTGCTCTCTGGTTAGCTGGCCAGACTGAACTTGCTCCTTGGAGCTGAAATACACACTTCAATGAGTTCTGGGTCACCATGAGCTTGCTGGTTAGTCTGAGCTGAAATAGGAATGCTTTTGTTTGGTGTGCACTGCGTTATCAGCGGGGAAGTGTGTGCATATCAGCTTGTACAAACAAAGTCCGTCTTGAGCTGCAGATTCCTTGTTTCCACAGATGATATACAGTGTCAGTATACCTGACAGGGATGCTTCTCTTCTCTTCTATCATTCCTTCCTTCCACGTAGTGTTGTCCGGATCATGAACGATTCGGATCTTTGATCCGAATCTATTTTGTGAGTCGAATCATCCGAATCATCAAAATGAGTGATTCGGATCGCAAATGGGGTGGGGCCAGGAGCGCCACGCCCCCTCTCAGCGGGGTCCTGGAAGCAGAGCAGAGATGGATCGCTCTGTTGGAGGGGACTCAGGGGAGCCAGCCTTGCAGGGACAGGTAGAGGGGACATGGGTGGCACTGCCAGATATGTGTAGAGCACACATACTGGCTGCAATGTGCTGCTCATTATAGGCTGTCTGTTCCGTAGTTGTGCACAGTGATCACATTGGAAACTTTTGGCTCAGCTCAGCACAGCTCAGTAACTTTGCAGGCACTGTGATTGCAGCGCAATATGATCCTCCTGCACTCGGCACAGCTGCACTTATCTTTGGGGAATGCTTTCTTTCACTGTGTGACGTTTCCATTCAAGGTATACAGATGAACATATAGGTGAAATATATGTAAGGGCCCGTTTCCACTATCACGAATTCGCATAGCCAGTGCAAGTGGATGGGACTGTTTCCACTTGTGCGTTTTCCTGCACGTTTTTCTGTGCAAAAAAAATCTGCAGGGTAGGGCCCTCAGAATTCGCCTGCATGTGGAATGCAGGCGAATCGCACGCAATGTATTTAATAGGGAAATCGCATGCGTTTTCCCCATGCGTTTTTTGCCGCGATTTCGCATGCGATTTCGCATAGGTACCCATGTTAATTCACACAGGCAGTGACATGGTTAAAATCACATCACCCTTACCTATGCGAAATCGCATGCGAAATCGCGGCAAAAAACGCATGCGGAATCGCACCCGCATGCGATTTTCCTGCGGTGATTCGCCGGCGATTCCGCAACGCTATAGTGGAAACGGGCCCTTAAGCATATGATTGCAGCATGTGGGTATTGTGTGCAAGCAAACATTTCTGCTCTCTGCTTCCCTCCTCCCTTCTCTGTCCACTCCCTGCCCTCTGCCCATCTTCTTCCCTTCTCTGTGTGTCCACCCCCCTCTCCTTCTCCTGCCCTGCTAGTCATTTCAACCCCCAGAATGCTTCCTTTGTAAAATGATCCGAGATTCGGATCAAAGATCCGGATCTTTTCAATGATCCGATTCGAATCATCCGGATCATTGAAAAGATCCGAACTTCCCATCTCTATTTCCACGTGTGTTTGAAATGTATGCAGCTACTCCGAGGCTGCAACCAAGGAGGGAGAAGAGGGAGGGGGGGAGGGCAGAGCTACCACGCAGCTCTGGCCAATCACGGGGCCACAAAGGACAAATTGGTTCTGACTGGGGAAAAGAGGACGGGCTCTCTGGGACACAGACCGAGCATTGCTGGCCTCAGTGCATCTAAATGTCACTTTTTATGGACGCATATGTACAAATGAGGCTTGGCAACCTTGCTGCCGGCTAATAAGTACTTTTTTTTTTTAACAAACTCCAGGCACTGAGGAAGTCTGAGGAAGGGGCCACATTAGTGTGTCTTACAAAAGGGAAGGGGGGTGCTGGAGCATCCCCAGCACCCCCTGTGTACGTGCCTGGCTCTAGGTTTATCTAAGTATAAGAGAATATCATCCGTATAAAGAGAAATTTTCTAATGCACCAGTTTAATTACCCAACCCCCAATACCTTGATCTTCCCGGATATACGCTGCCTAAAGTTCTATGGCTAGAGCAAAGAGGAGAGGGGACAGTGGGCACCCCTGCCTGGTGTCCCAATATCAAAGGGAGCCAACAGATGGCTATTTACCCGTAGACAAGCACGCGGATTGGTATATAAAAGTTCCACCCATTTCCTGAAAGTAGAACCAAATCCAAAGGCGGAAAGGACTTCAAGTAGGTAGTACTGCCAGGAAACAGTATTGAACACCTTGTTCGGATCTAGTGCAAGTAAAATCCTGGAACCAGAATTGCTATGGGAGTATTGCAGATTTGAAAATAACCTCCTCAGGTTCAGTTTAGTGGAACGTGAGGGAATAAAACCCGTTTGATCTGGAAATACCAATTTTTTTAATAACCAACTTTAATCTAACCGCCAGAATTTTAGCTAGCACCTTAACATCGGTATTCAATTATGCTATAGGGCAGTGCTGTCCAACTGGCGGCCCGCGAGCCGCATCCAGCCCGCCAGGCCTTCTGCTGCGGCCCCCCTGCTGTGGCAGTGTTATCCCCCGAGTCCCCAGAGCTGAGGGGACTTTTTTTTTAAACCTTTTCCCCCATTCCTCTGCTGTAATGTAATAAATTACAGCCCCCCTCCGCTAATCTCCCCTCGTTCCCCCGTGCTGCCGCCGCCTCAACTCTCAGATCGGCAGCAAGCAAGAGATAGGAACCAGCCACACTGCGCACGGCAGCCGCACGGGGGACTTTAAATGATGGACGTGACTGATGATGTCACTTCCTGCATTTAAATTAACAGCGCGGCTGTCGTGCGCTGGTGTGGCTGATTGCTATCTCCTACCCGCCGCTGATTTGAGGTGAGGCGGCGGCAGCACGGGGGAACGAGGGGAGCGGAGCGGAGGGGGGCTGGAAATATTACATTACAGCAGCCAATCTGACGGCGTTTTGTGGGGACATCTACAGCCAATCTAGGTGCATTTTGTGGGGACATCTGCTGCCAACCTGAGGGCATTTTGTGGGGACATCTGCAGCCAATCTAGGTGCATTTTGTAGGTACATCTGCAGCCAATCTAGGTGCATTTTGTGGGTACATCTGCAGCCAATCTGACAGCATTTTGTGGGTACATCTGCAGCCAATCTGTGCATTTTGTGGGGACATCTGCAGCCAACCTGAGGGCATTTTGTGGGGACATCTGCAGCTAATCTAGGTGCATTTTGTGGGGACATCTGCTGCCAATCTAGGTGCATTTTGTGGGGACATCTGCTGCCAATCTAGGTGCATTTTGTGGGGACATCTGCAGCCAATCTAGGTGCATTTTGTGGGGACATCTGCAGCCAATCTAGGTGCATTTTATGGGTACATCTGCAGCCAATCTAGGTGCATTTGTGGGTACATCTGCAGCAAATCTAGGTGCATTTTGTGGGTACATCTGCAGCCAATCTAGGTGCATTTTGTGGGGACATCTGCAGCCAATCTAGGTGCATCTTGTGGGGACATCTGCAGCTAATCTAGGTGCATTTTGTGGGTACATCTGCAGTCAATCTAGGTGCATTTTGTGGGTACATCTGCAGCCAATCTAAGTGCATTTTGTGGGGACATCTGCAGCCAATCTAAGTGCATTTTGTGGGGACATCTGCAGCCAATCTAGGTGAATTTTGTGGGGACATCTGCAGCCAATCTAGGTGCATTTTGTGGGGACATCTGCAGCCAATCTATGTGCATTTTGTGGGTACATCTGCAGCCAATCTAGATGCATTTTGTGGAGACATCTGCAGCCAATCTAGGTGCATTTTGTGGGGACATCTGCAGCCAACCTGAGGGCATTTTGTGGGGACATCTGCAGCCAATCTAGGTGCATTTTGTGGGGACATCTGCAGCCAATCTAGGTGCATTTTGTGGGGACATCTGCAGCCAACCTGATGGCATTTTGTGGGGACATCTGCAGCCAATCTGACAGCATTTTGTGGGTACATCTGCAGCCAATCTGTGCATTTTGTGGGGACATCTGCAGCCAACCTGAGGGCATTTTGTGGGGACATCTGCAGCTAATCTAGGTGCATTTTGTGGGGACATCTGCAGCTAATCTAGGTGCATTTTGTGGGGACATCTGCTGCCAATCTAGGTGCATTTTGTGGGGACATCTGCAGCCAATCTAGGTGCATTTTGTGGGGACATCTGCAGCCAATCTAGGTGCATTTTGTGGGTGCATCTGCAGCCAATCTAAGTGCATTTTGTAGGGACATCTGCAGCCAACCTGAGGGCATTTTGTGGGGACATCTGCAGCCAATCTAGGTGCATTTTATGGGTACATCTGCAGCCAATCTAGGTGCATTTTGTGGGTACATCTGCAGCAAATCTAGGTGCATTTTGTGGGTACATCTGCAGCCAATCTAGGTGCATTTTGTGGGGACATCCGCAGCCAATCTAGGTGCATCTTGTGGGGACATCTGCAGCTAATCTAGGTGCATTTTGTGGGTACATCTGCAGTCAATCTAGGTGCATTTTGTGGGTACATCTGCAGCCAATCTAAGTGCATTTTGTGGGGACATCTGCAGCCAATCTAGGTGAATTTTGTGGGGACATCTGCAGCCAATCTAGGTGCATTTTGTGGCGACATCTGCAGCCAATCTATGTGCATTTTGTGGGTACATCTGCAGCCAATCTAGGTGCATTTTGTGGAGACATCTGCAGCCAATCTAGGTGCATTTTGTGGGGACATCTGCAGCCAACCTGAGGGCATTTTGTGGGGACATCTGCAGCCAATCTAGGTGCATTTTGTGGGGACATCTGCAGCCAATCTAGGTGCATTTTGTGGGGACATCTGCAGCCAACCTGAGGGCATTTTGTGGGGACATCTGCAGCCAATCTAGGTGCATTTTGTGGGTACATCTGCAGCCAATCGGTGCATTTTGTGGGGACATCTGCAGCCAACCTGAGGGCATTTTGTGGGGACATCTGCAGCCAATCTAGGTGCATTTTGTGGGGACATCTGCAGCCAATCTAGGTGCATTTTGTGGGGACATCTGCAGCCAACCTGAGGGCATTTTGTGGGGACATCTGCAGCCAATCTAGGTGCATTTTGTGGGTACATCTGCAGCCAATCTAGGTGCATTTTGTGGGTACATCTGCAGCAAATCTAGGTGCATTTTGTGGGTACATCTGCAGCCAATCTAGGTGCATTTTGTGGGGACATCTGCAGCCAACCTGAGGGCATTTTGTGGGGACATCTGCAGCCAATCTGAGTGCATTTTGTGGGGACATCTGCAGCCAATCTGAGTGCATTTTGTGGGGACATCTGCAGCCAATCTAGGTGCATTTTGTGGGGACATCTGCAGCCAACCTGAGGGCATTTTGTGGGGACATCTGCAGCCAATCTAGGTGCATTTTGTGTGTACATCTGCAGCCAATCTAGGTGCATTTTGTGGGTACATCTGCAGCCAATCTAGGTGCATTTTGTGGGGACATCTGCAGCCAATCTAGGTGCATTTTGTGGGGACATCTGCAGCCAATCTAGGTGCATTTTGTGGGGACATCTGCAGCCAATCTAGGTGCATTTTGTGGGGACATCTGCAGCCAACCTGAGGGCATTTTGTGGGGACATCTGCAGCCAATCTAGGTGCATTTTGTGGGTACATCTGCAGCCAATCGGTGCATTTTGTGGGGACATCTGCAGCCAACCTGAGGGCATTTTGTGGGGACATCTGCAGCCAATCTAGGTGCATTTTGTGGGGACATCTGCAGCCAATCTAGGTGCATTTTGTGGGGACATCTGCAGCCAACCTGAGGGCATTTTGTGGGGACATCTGCAGCCAATCTAGGTGCATTTTGTGGGTACATCTGCAGCCAATCTAGGTGCATTTTGTGGGTACATCTGCAGCAAATCTAGGTGCATTTTGTGGGTACATCTGCAGCCAATCTAGGTGCATTTTGTGGGGACATCTGCAGCCAACCTGAGGGCATTTTGTGGGGACATCTGCAGCCAATCTGAGTGCATTTTGTGGGGACATCTGCAGCCAATCTGAGTGCATTTTGTGGGGACATCTGCAGCCAATCTAGGTGCATTTTGTGGGGACATCTGCAGCCAACCTGAGGGCATTTTGTGGGGACATCTGCAGCCAATCTAGGTGCATTTTGTGTGTACATCTGCAGCCAATCTAGGTGCATTTTGTGGGTACATCTGCAGCCAATCTAGGTGCATTTTGTGGTGACATCTGCAGCCAATCTAGGTGCATTTTGTGGGTACATCTGAAGCCAATCTAAGTGCATTTTGTTGGTACATCTGCAGCCAATCTGAGTGCATTTTGTGGGTACATCTGCAGTCAATCTGACAGCATTTTGTGGGTACAACTGCAGCCAATCTGAAAGCATTTTGTGGGTACATCTGCAGCCAATCTGACAGCATATTGTGGGTACATCTGCAGCCAGTCTGACAGCATATTGTGTGTACATCTGCAGCCAATCTGAGTGCATTTTGTGGGGAAACTGCTGCTAGATTTTTTTTTCCCGAAGTTGGACAGCACTGCTATAGGGCAATATGAATCGCACATATCTGGATTTTTCCTGGGTTTTAATAAAAGGGTTATGTATGCTTCACACATTGGGCTTGATTCACTAAGACCAATAGCATGCATTATCCAAATTAACATGCCTTATCAGAGATAACACGCCTTATCAGAGATAGCATGCCTTATCTGAGTTAACATGCCTTATCAGAGATAGCACGCCTTATCAAAGCTAACACGACTTATCAGAGTAACATAGCTAGCGCTATGAACTTATGCCTGCTAATTGGCAATGACGAGAGCTCCACTTGTCTTGCCCTGAGTCCCTGCAGGTTCATAGTGCTCGCTATGCTACTCTGATAAGTCATGTTATCTCTGATAAAGTGTTATGGCTGATAAGGCGGGCTATCTCTAATAAGGTGTGTTAACTCGGGTAAGGCATGCTATTTGTCTTAGTGAATCAAGCCCATGGAGTCTGGCAAAGTATCCATTGTAGAAAGTCTGAAGCAAAGCTGGGGTGGTAAGAGATCTGCTTTTAATGCACCATTCCGATGGAATACCATCGAGACCTGGAGTTTTATTTGGTTTAAAGAGAAACTCCGACCAAGAATTGAACTTTATCACCCCCTTTTACATGAGAAATCTATTCCTTTTCACAAACAGACCATCAGGGGGCGCTGTATGACTGATATTGTGGTGAAACCCCTCCCACAAGAAACTCTGAGTATGTACTCCAGGCAGTTTCCTGTCTGTGAACCTTGCTGCATTGTGGGAAATAGCTGTTTACAGCTGTTTCCAACTGCCAAAAAAACATGCAGCAGCTACATCACCTGCCAACAGTAAAAATGTCACCATGTAATAAATGTCAGAATGTAAATCAGGGATTTAAAAGATTTTACAATGGGCAAACACTGACTAAATCCTTTATACATAATTATTGTAAAAATGAAGCACTTTTTTATTACATTATTTTCCCTGGAGTTCCTTTTTAAGGTCTTTGATAGCATTGGAGACTTCGCCAAAGGTCAGAGGGGCATCTAGCATTTGTCTGTCCAGATAGTCTAAAACTGGTAACTGACAGTACTCCAAAAAGTGATTTAAAGCGGTTTGGTCACATACAATGGGATGCGAAAGTTTGGGTAACCTTGTTAATCGTCATGATTTTCCTGTATAAATCGTACGATAAAAAATATTTAATGTAATGATCGCTGCTGCAGCAGCTATTACTGGAAGTAGTAGTGCTGCAGCTCAGGCAGTTCTGATCTATTTCCATGCAAGCTGCATAGATTTGTCTGTCTGTCCCTGCTGTCAGCTTGTGACTGATTATCATTCACCTGTGTGGGAATCTGCATGTCTGCTCCCATTGGATGACCTCAGTATAAAGATCTGCTTCCTGCAGGGTTTCCTTGGGTTTTCATAGCTTCAGCTTAAGCCAGTCTTGCTGTCGCTTTAGGCCCCGATCGTGTTTCTTGTTATAAAGATACTTTGCTGGTCTTTGCATCATATATTGGTTCATTGCCAATATATATGCATACCAGCACGTTTATTATTTTCCTTGTATTTGTGTTACGTTAATACATCAGTGTCGCTGATGTATACGTACACGAACTGTTTATATCCTGTGTGCAGTTAGTCAGCTTCCAGCACGTTTTGGTAGGTTGCGCGTACCGTGACCACCCGTGCTGAGGTAGTTACCCTGCTCCTGGTTCTGTTTGTGGATTGCGTTCATCTCTGCGAAGAGATAGCGAATCCTTCTGAATCCTGTCCTGTTACCGTTTGTGGATTGCGTTCATCTCTGCGAAGAGATAACGAATCCTTCTGAATCCTGTTCTGTTACCGTTTGTGGATTGCGTTCATCTCTGCAAAGAGATAGCGAATCCTTCTGAGTCCTGTCCCCTGTATTACTCCAGTCTTAGTCAGCGTTCCTGCTTATGTCATATATTGGTTCATTGCCGATATATACATATGTTAGTCAGACGTTACAAATAGTTTCATTGATAGCTGTAATTGTAATACGCTAGGAAAACCTACTTATTGTATATTTATCTGTGTTACGTTCATCTATCTCGATCCTGCTATTTTCTGACTATCCTGTCCTGTCTTTGTGAGGCACGCCATCGCCGCAACGCATTGGCTGCCTCATTCCAGTCTGTCTGGTTTTGGACGCTTGCTGTCGCTAAGTAGCCGCTAGCTAGCAAGCGTTCATTCTGTCTACCTGTCCTGATCTCCTCAGTTCTGATTTGTGCGCTCAGCGCTACTTTGCGCTGAGACGTTATATCGAAAGCATTGTTTGTGGCTGTCAGATCTGCACCAGCTCTGTGCGCCACAATCTCCTATTGGAGTCAGTCCTCCCCTCCACTATACTAGGGATAGCCTGTTTCCTGGTGCTAGTGTGTGTACCTCCTCCACGCCAGCTCATGCGTTGCATGCTGACTGTGGAGAATACACCACCAAGCGTTACATTATGAAAACCCCATTACCAATCCCTATTGTGGGGGGGATTCCCAGAAAGTATGACACTGTTAATTATGGTTCCTGTTCCTTTAAAAAATTTGAAGAACTTAGCTCTGAAACAGAAAATGAGTTTTTCTCTGAATGTGCCAGGTTCCTGACCAATCCTGATCTCCAAGCGACTCCTGTTTCAACCTGGGCACTCCAACTAAGTTATATTTTGTTTAAAGGGGAATTATTCCAGTGGGCATTTGATGTTCTCAATCATTCCGATTTGAAAGATAGACCGCTGGAATTTCTAGCGTTTGTGATCCATAACTGGTTGCGCATAGATCCATTGCCTTTTCCTCTTAATGAACTCCTGGCAGCAGGCCAATCAGCTGCTCCGTCAATTGCTTGCAAGAATGAGCAGCAAGCAGAAAGTGTTACTGATAATTTTCCTGCAGCTTTGAATAAATCACCAAAAACCGCAAGGTCAAAGGCAAAACGCAAACGTTCTAAGAAACGTGTCCAATCTGCAGAATCGTTATCCTTAGCGACTGAGACCTATAATGAGATTCTGCCATTAACAGATAATGAAATGCAATTGTCTTTCAGGGGAGTTAAATGGACTTATGAAACTACTAATGAACTTTCCTCCCTGGCTAGGGAAAATAAAGATTTTTGTTTAAAAGAATTATCTGAGTATGATTATGAGGAGATATTACAGAGTATTGAACAAATCAACTTATTTGTAAAGCAAGGAAAGTTTGCATACACTACAGTTCAGCACTTGCTACAGGTATTGGAGATTCTTAAGAATAAGCAATCTGCCAATCACCTGCTAATTAACCCAATACATGGGCCTGCCACAATCATATCTGCAGACTGTGATCAGCCTAAATGTTTCGCTGTTAAGTATGCATGGGATCCTCCATTCGAGAGGGGAGAGATGGAAGCCCTGGTCTGTGAATGGAAGAATGATTCAAGTTCATTTTGTCAATTTTACAGTGCAAAAAGTGAAATGGTATTGAACGCATGCATTAAGTCAGCCTATAACCTAATAGAGGCTGGTGTGTGTAGGTATGACTGTGTGGCTCCCTTGATTGATGTGTGGGAACTGATTTTGGATGATTTTTATGTGACTCCGAATTCGCAAATTTGGCGTTCTGACCCGCCTGCTTCAGCACCTTTGGCTGATTCAGCAGGTGATTCGGAGCTCTTTTTGTGTGAAATTGAAGTTCCTGCAATTCCACCCTGTACCATGGATAACTCAGTGTTACTTCCCAGTAAAACAGAAGCCACTGATACATTCTTAACCTTGCCCTGCGCAAATTTCTCAGCAGAGAATCCAGAGGTCCTGCTGACTTCCGAGTCCAGCCTAGCCAGTACTCATGACTCTTTGTTTAGTGAAACAGACACCAGAAAAATCTTGCCTGTCTCTGCAAATACTTCTGCAGAAATTACCTGTGTTAATAAAGTTCAACTCCTGTCTGATCCAGCAGATGCCAATAGATGCACTACATCAGTTTCCGAGTCCCAGCAATCCTGTCTAGTAAACTCAGAACCCCAGCATCTGAATTTTCCAATTTTACAAATGAATGGTGATTCAGATGCGCAAACATTGTGTCTTGATCTTCCTGTTTCTACACCTCGCTCTAGTTTCGTGAATAGCTCAGAGCATCTGCTATGTGAACCTGAAATCGCAGAATTATTACCTTGTTCAGAAAATTTTCCAATAAATTTGCCCTGTACCATGAATTGTGCAGTAGATCTCTCCAATGAAACTCAGGTCACAGAATCATTATGCTGTCCAGCAGGTGCTTCCATGGTTTTGCCCTGCAATATGGACTGTTCAGTGATCCTGTCCAGTGAAGCTGTGGTCGCAGAGTCTTATGCTTCACCCAGTACTTTGGATACTTTAAACCCTCTAGCAGAGGAGGCTGAAGCACTGCTTACCTCAGTTGGTGTTGCAGTAATATTCACTTGTCTAGCAGCTGTTTTGGAATTACAGTCTGCTCTAATAAAACTTGATGAATTTCTGTCCAGCAAAGCAGAAGCCATTGAAATATTGTCCTCGTCAGCAAGTGTGTTAGATACCTTGCCCTGTACACAGTCTGATTTAACCAATGTTGAGTCCCTCTCCAGTGTTGTAACAGCCGAGGAACTCCAGCCCTGTCCTCTGAATGTTTCAGAAGTCTTGCCCAGTAACATGGATAATTCTGATTCTCTGGTCAAAATAATAGAAATCTCAGAATTTCAGTCCGGTCTGATGAGTGTTCCTGAAACCCAGCCCTGTATCCTGAAAGATTCTGGTTCTCTGGCCGCTGTGGCAGAGGTTCCAGAGTCCCCTTCCTGTCCAGGGAATTCCTCAGTTTTGCCTAGTCCAGTGGGGGCTGCTGCAATACTGACTTGTTCTGCAGCGCCTCATGAGCTCCAATCCAGTGTATTAAATGAGTTTCTGTCCAGTCCAGAGGTAGTTGTGGAGTCCCTATCTGGTTCAGTGCATACATCAGAAGATTTGTCCTGTCTTGTTAGTGCCCCTGAATCTGATTTGTTACTGACTTTGCTGGAATCAGCGACATCTAAGTCTGATCCAGCATTCTCGTGTAAAAGTCCAGTAGTTGCGAAGTTTAGTCATGATGATTTTTTTTTGGCCAGTCCTGGTTTTGGTCCTGTCTTGGCTGACCCTGAGGCTCACAGTTCCTTGACATGCCCAGAGGTTTCTCTTGTGCCGGTGTGCCCAGATGTTCTTTGTGTGCCAGAATGCCCAAGTGTGTCTAAGGTGTTAGCGTGCTCTGATGCTTCCTTAGTGGGAACACGTTCTGATGTTGCCAGTCTGCCTGCATGCCCAGAGATGGTTCTGGTCCCTGAAAGCCCTGATATTGATGTTTGTCCTTGTGGCCCTGACTCGGGAATTGCCCTAGGTTCCATAGGGGTTCTTGATAGTTCTCCATGTGAGCCTAAGGGGCATTCTGACCTATGGGGATCTCTTTGGAGCTTCAAGGTGTTCTGGGAGGTCTCTGAGAAAACTTGTCCTGGTGCCTTGGACTGGTTCAACAGTGGGTTTTGTCTTGGTAAAGACAGTACCGGTGGGCATTGCAAAGGCTTTGGCGTTTCTGAACGGTTCCTGGAAGGCGGTGGGTATCGCTCAGGGAATTTCGGAGGGCTTTCTTCTGGAAATCATGGTTCTGATGGGTGTCACACTGGGGCTTGTAGTACTGATGGGCATGGTTCTGTAGGTTCTGGTTCTGATGGGTCCAGTCTTGTGGGGACTGATTCTGGAATTCGGTCTTGCCGGGCTGTCCCGGTCATCATGAATTATCAGTCAGACTGTTTTGTTGGGAATTTCAGTTTTGAAAAGCGTCTGGAATCCGCTTTTAAAGGCGGGGGTATTGTAATGATCGCTGCTGCAGCAGCTATTACTGGAAGTAGTAGTGCTGCAGCTCAGGCAGTTCTGATCTATTTCCATGCAAGCTGCATAGATTTGTCTGTCTGTCCCTGCTGTCAGCTTGTGACTGATTATCATTCACCTGTGTGGGAATCTGCATGTCTGCTCCCATTGGATGACCTCAGTATAAAGATCTGCTTCCTGCAGGGTTTCCTTGGGTTTTCATAGCTTCAGCTTAAGCCAGTCTTGCTGTCGCTTTAGGCCCCGATCGTGTTTCTTGTTATAAAGATACTTTGCTGGTCTTTGCATCATATATTGGTTCATTGCCAATATATATGCATACCAGCACGTTTATTATTTTCCTTGTATTTGTGTTACGTTAATACATCAGTGTCGCTGATGTATACGTACACGAACTGTTTATATCCTGTGTGCAGTTAGTCAGCTTCCAGCACGTTTTGGTAGGTTGCGCGTACCGTGACCACCCGTGCTGAGGTAGTTACCCTGCTCCTGGTTCTGTTTGTGGATTGCGTTCATCTCTGCGAAGAGATAGCGAATCCTTCTGAATCCTGTCCTGTTACCGTTTGTGGATTGCGTTCATCTCTGCGAAGAGATAACGAATCCTTCTGAATCCTGTTCTGTTACTGTTTGTGGATTGCATTCATCTCTGCGAAGAGATAACGAATCCTTCTGAATCCTGTTCTGTTACCGTTTGTGGATTGCGTTCATCTCTGCAAAGAGATAGCGAATCCTTCTGAGTCCTGTCCCCTGTATTACTCCAGTCTTAGTCAGCGTTCCTGCTTATGTCATATATTGGTTCATTGCCGATATATACATATGTTAGTCAGACGTTACAAATAGTTTCATTGATAGCTGTAATTGTAATACGCTAGGAAAACCTACTTATTGTATATTTATCTGTGTTACGTTCATCTATCTCGATCCTGCTATTTTCTGACTATCCTGTCCTGTCTTTGTGAGGCACGCCATCGCCGCAACGCATTGGCTGCCTCATTCCAGTCTGTCTGGTTTTGGACGCTTGCTGTCGCTAAGTAGCCGCTAGCTAGCAAGCGTTCATTCTGTCTACCTGTCCTGATCTCCTCAGTTCTGATTTGTGCGCTCAGCGCTACTTTGCGCTGAGACGTTATATCGAAAGCATTGTTTGTGGCTGTCAGATCTGCACCAGCTCTGTGCGCCACAATCTCCTATTGGAGTCAGTCCTCCCCTCCACTATACTAGGGATAGCCTGTTTCCTGGTGCTAGTGTGTGTACCTCCTCCACGCCAGCTCATGCGTTGCATGCTGACTGTGGAGAATACACCACCAAGCGTTACATTTAATATATCATATAGGAGACACACAGTGATATTTCAGAAGTGAAATGAAGTTTATTGAATTTACGGAAAGTGTGCAATAATTGTTTAAACAAAATTAGGCAGGTGCATAAATTTGGGCACCACAAAAAAGAAATGACATCAATATTTAGTAGATCCTCCTTTTGCAGAAATTACAGCCTCTAAATGCTTCCTGTAGGTTCCAATGAGAGTTTGGATTCTGTTTGACGGTATTTTGGACCATTTCTCTTCATAAAACATCTCTAGTTCATTCAGGTTTGATGGCTTCCAAGCATGGACAGCTCTCTTTAACTCACACCACAGGTTTTCAATTATATTCAGGTCTGGGGACAGAGATGGACTTTGCAGAATGATGTACTTGTTCCTCTGCATGAATGCCTTAGTGGATTTTGAGCAGTGTTTAGGGTCGTTGTCTTCTTGAATGATCCAGTCCCATCACAGCTTCAGCTTTGTCACTGATTCCTAGACATTGGTCTCCAGAATCTGCTGATGCTGAGTGGAATACATGCGTCCCTCATCTTTGACAAGATTCCCAGTCCCTGCACTGGCCACACAGCCCCACAGCATGATGGAACCACCACCATATCTTACTGTAGGTAGCAGTTGTTTTTCTTGGAATACTGTGTTGTTTTTCCTCCATGCACGCCCCTTGTTATGCCCAAATAACTCAATTTTAGTTTCATCAGTCCACAGCACCTTATTCCAAAATGAAGCTGGCTTGTGCAAATGTGCTTTAGCATACCTCAAGCAGCTCTGTTTGTGCTGTGAGCAGAGAAACGTCTTCCTCTGCATCACTTTCACATACAGTATCCCCTTGTGTAAAGTGCGTCAAATGGTTGAATGATGCACAGTAACTCCATCTGCAGCAAGATGATGTTGTAGGTCTTTGGTGCTGGTCTGTGGGTTGACTCTGACTGTTCTTACCATTCGTCGCTTCTGTTTATCCGAGATTTTCTTTGGTCTGCTACTTCGAACCTTAACTTGAACTGAGCCTGTGGTCTTCCATTTCCTCAATATGTTCCTAACTGTGGAAACAGTCAGCTGAAATCTCTGAGACAGCTTTCTGTATCCTTCCTCTATAACACGATGGTGAACAATCTTTGTCTTCAGATCATTTGAGAGTTGTTTTGAGATCCCCATGTTGCTACTCTTCAGAGAAGAATTAAAAGCGGAGGGAAACTTACAATTGACCCCCTTAAATATTCTCTCTCATAATTGGATGCACCTATTGTGTTTTGAGATCCCCATGTTGCTACTCTTCAGAGAAGAATTAAAAGTGGAGGGAAACTTACAATTGACCCCCTTAAATATTCTCTCTCATAATTGGATGCACCTATGTATGTAGGTCAGGGGTCACCGAGCTTACCAAGCCAATTTGAGTTCCAATAATTAGTTCTAAAGGTTTTTAAATCAATAAAAGAACAACAGTGCCCAAATCTATGCACCTGGCAAATTTTATTTAAACAATTATTGCACACTTTCTGTAAATCCAATAAACTTAATTTCACTTCTCAAATATCACTGTGTGTGTCTCCTATATGATATATTTAACTCACATTTTTAGCTTAACAACCAATACACATTTATACAGGAAAATCATGACAATTAACAAGGTACCCCAAACTTTCGCATCCCACTGTAAATGGGTTTGCTTATATAGATTACTGTAAAATATTCTGATAACTTCTAGAATACTTTCAGGTGCAGCATTCTTGCCCTGATGTAATTCTAGGTATAGCAGCTGGAGAGTGCTGTGCACGCAACATAGAGTCACAAACACTGGTCCACATGACAGCCCAGGGGCCCCAGGTCTCTCTCACTCACTGGGGCCCCCAAACCACCATGCGACACCTAGAGGGAAGTGCGGGCAAGCCCTGGACCTCTCACCTCCAGGAAACTCACCCCACCACCTCTAAACTGAATGCCAACTGCAACAAACACAATTGCTAACTTCCAGTCAGAGCAATATCCTGCCTCTACCTGGCCAGCAGACGCTAGTCAGCCAATCAGGTGCACTGTCATACACCCTTTGCCTGCTGTACCATAGCTAGCAGGAATTACATAGATTAGCATTCAGGTGGGAAGCTTCGGTTGGACGCAATCGTGAATTGCGTTGTTTACAGGGACGCCCCGTGTAGGCACATCTCCCACACGGTCCCCTCTTTAACCACTCACCTGTCAACCGCATCCTAGAAGCTGCAAAAAATAAATTTAAAATCACAAACACTGGTCCACATGACAGCCCAGGGGCCCCAGGTCTCTCTCACTCACTGGGGCCCCCAAACCACCATGCGACACCTAGAGGGAAGTGTGGGCAAGCCCTGGACCTCTCACCTCCAGGAAAATCACCCCACCACCTCTAAACTGAATGCCAACTGCAACAAACACAATTGCTAACTTCCAGTCAGAGCAATATCCTGCCTCTACCTGGCCAGCAGACGCTAGTCAGCCAATCAGGTGCACTGTCATACACCCTTTGCCTGCTGTACCATACCTAGCAGGAATTACATAGATTAGCATTCAGGTGGGAGGCTTCGGTTGGACGCAATCGTGAATTACGTCGTTTACAGGGACGCCCCGTGTAGGCACATCTCCCACACGGTCCCCTCCCTAACCACTCACCTGTCAACCGCATCCTAGAAGCTGCAAAAAATAAATTTAAAATCACAAACACTGGTCCACATGACAGCCCAGGGGCCCCAGGTCTCTCTCACTCACTGGGGCCCCCAAACCACCATGCGACACCTAGAGGGAAGTGCGGGCAAGCCCTGGACCTCTCACCTCCAGGGAACTCACCCCACCACCTCTAAACTGAATGCCAACTGCAACAAACACAATTGCTAACTTCCAGTCAGAGCAATATCCTGCCTCTATCTGGCCAGCAGACCAGTGTTTGTGATTTTAAATTTATTTTTTGCAGCTTCTAGGATGCGGTTGACAGGTGAGTGGTTAGGTAGGGGACCATGTGGGAGATGTGCCTACACGGGGCGTCCCTGTAAACGACGCAATTCACGATTGCGTCCAACCGAAGCCTCCCACCTGAATGCTAATCTATGTAATTCCTGCTAGGTATGGTACAGCAGGCAAAGGGTGTATGACAGTGCACCTGATTGGCTGACTAGCGTCTGCTGGCCAGATAGAGGCAGGATATTGCTCTGACTGGAAGTTAGCAATTGTGTTTGTTGCAGCACGCAACATAGAGGCCAGAATTTTGCTGGATTTGTTCTCTCTAATGTGTAAGAAATTCCCAACGTTTTGCTCTATTAAGCAAAATCAATTTGTGATCCTGTTGTCAGGCTTGGTGGTATAACTCTCGGAGTCAGCGTGTATGCCCAGGCTAAGTCTCGCTCTTCACCTAGCTGTCCCTGCCTGGCACACCCCTAGCTGACACCTAAACTGTCCCTGCCTGGCACACCACTAGCTGGCCCTAGATAAGACTTAGGCGAGCAAGGCATACAAGCTGGTGTAGACAACAGATACACTACCAAGTGCCACTACTAAGGCTAGCAACACAATTCCACAGTTCAGCAGTATCACACAAGTATTACCTGGATTCAGAGGAATGCAGCAATCAGCGTTGAGAGTCAGCAGTAGCAGGAATGACAGGAAAGTTCCCAGGTAATAGACAATCCATATAGCATACAACAGGTATCCAATAACAGGCAATTGTTGGTCCAGGCAGCAGACAAGAGAGCATTCAGTAAACAGACAAGGGTCAATCCAGGTAGCAAACAAGGAATATCCAGGAAGCAAGCATGGGTTAATCACAGCAGACAGGAATAGTCTAATACAAGCCAAGGTCAAAATCCAGCAATCGGTAATCAAAGAGTGCACACCCAGCAACTAGCCAAAACTATGCTAATCACGGGCCATGACTGAGAGCACTCTGCATATTTAAATATCATTCACAATCCAATCAGTGGCCGGCCACCTTCCGCACAACAAATCACACAGCAAAGCCCTGTCAAGCACTGAGTCAGCTGACACCGCTCTAGTCAGCTGAGCGGGTCTGCTGACTATTGTTTACTTTTGAGGAGGGCGTACTGAGAACGCGCCCTCCACCTATCAACATGTGCGGCCTGTGAGTCACCGGCAGGGCCAGCAGCGGGGAACAAGCTTCGAGAGCCGGAGGTGACAGATTCCGCCCGGGTCTCGGTGGCGCACACAGGTGGATTCCTTATACCCGTCTAGCTTTTGCTCGTACATGATAATTATCAGGAGAAGGGGATTTTTCAAATTCCTGTTTGGTGGAGTTCATAACATTTTCTGTCATGCTTATGAAAGCTTCATCATTTTTAAGGGTGACCCCTTTAATATGACCAAAATGACCTCTCAGGGCTGCTTTAGAGGCATCCCAAAGAACAACCTTAAAGGCTGACCCATTATTCAGCAGACAGTACTCATCCATCATAGACAAACATTGATTGACAACAACCTCATCCTGCAACCACAATTGACCCATTCTCCAACCTCCAACCCCACCATGCGATGTAGAGGCCAGGGAACAGACCGGGGGGAGTGATCTGAAATACTGTGTGAATAGTAATCCAACCTTTAGACCCTAGCAAGGGAGTCTTGTGACCCAATAATCATATCGATCCTGGACATAGTATTGGAGATATCAGGAAAGCAAGAGAACGGTATTTTACTTGGATTCCTCCATCTCCAGATATCATATAAATTATGTTTTTGAACCCAATCCCTAAATGCAGATTGACCCCCTATGCTCCCCAGGACTGCATTAATCTAATAGATGATTTAGAACAGCGTTGAAGTCGCCACAGAGAAATGTGGGACCAGAGGATAATCCGTGTATATATGAGACTAATTTATCTAATATATCAGCCTGAAAAGGAGGGGGGACATAGACAGAGGCAACCGTTATAGTGCATCCTTCATATAAGAATTGTATAACCACAAAACAACCAAGATGATCAGAGTGAACTGACAAAACTTTAATCAGGGCTTTTTTTGTGACTAAAATGATGGTGCCCCTGGAGTAAGAGGAATACACGTTAGCAATCCATGGTTTCTTCAACGCTGTTAGTCTGGAGCTTATTAGATGCGCTTCCTGCAAACATATAATGGCCTCGATTCACTAACCGGTGCTAACTCAGTAAGCACGCCTTAAGGCTTTGGACATGCAAACTAGGGTGTTAAGTAGTTTGCATGGGCAAAGCTGTTAGTGATTGCACGCTATCCGGTGCGCTCGAAACGTCGCACCGGTGCACGCAAAAGGTCACACCGTACGCGTGCAAAATAGCCGTTCAGGCTATTTTGGACGTGGACGGTGCAGCCTTTCGCGTGCATCGGTGTGACGTTTTGGGCGCAGCGCTAAACTTTGTGCGTGCAAACTCGTGCGCGAATATTAGCGCGTGAAGCAGCAGTTTTCCTGTCCTAAGTACCTTTTCACTGGCGTGCTAACACTTAGCACCCTTTAGTGAATCAAGGCCAATGTGAGGGTTGAGTTTCTGTAAAGAGTCAAATACCAAGCATCTCTTATCCTCCTTAGCGGTAACCCCGTGCTGGACACGGGGTAAGCCGCCGGAGTGTGCCGCTCAGGCCCTGCTGGGCTGATTTTCATAATTTTTTTTTGCTGGACGCAGCTAGCACTTTGCTAGCTGCGCCAGCACTCTGATCGCCGCCAGCCCCCGCCCGATCGCTGCTATCTGATGCGGCGCGCCCCCCCCCCCCCCCCAGACCCCGTGCGCTGCCTGGCCAATCAGTGCCAGGCAGCGCCGAGGGGTGGTTCGGGACTCCCAATGACGTCCCGACGTCGCTGACGTCGGTGACGTCATCCCGCCCCGTCACCATGGCGACGGGGGAAGCCCTCCAGGAAATCCCGTTCTTTGAACGGGATTTCCTGATCGCCTATCGGCGGAGGCGATCGGCGGGGCTGGGGGGATGCCGCTGAGCAGCGGCTATCATGTAGCGAGCCCTGGGCTCGCTACATGATTTAAAAAATAAAATAAAAAAAACTGCGCTGCCCCCTGGCGGAATTTTTCATACCGCCAGGGGGGTTAATGAGGTGGTTAATTCCCCTCACATTCCATGACAAAATATTGATATCAGCCATTATCACAAATTTGGTAATACAAACATATCCCATTCAATATGACAAAACGAATGCAGAGAATTCTGAAACTAACACTGTCAGCTGTAGTAACCCCACCCAAACCCACCCCGCAAGTTGCCCCCAACTACAACCCGCTTTATACCCAAACAAGTGCGACATTACTGAAACGTGTGACTAGAGGGAACCCTCCAGAACCCCAGACAATGAGGATACCCTAACTATCCCCACACCCTCATGTAAATCCCCAAATATAGGTGGGAGGTGATACATGTATTAGTCTTCCAGCATAAGACCAGAACACTATTAGAACATTCTACTGATCTATCTGGGACATTCAGGATTAGCTGTCAAAAACATAGGCATCCAGTTATCGTAGAATCATGAAGTCATAGCAAAAATGGAGAGCAGGCAAGATGAAAAATGATCAGCATGGGAGAACGTCTCAGGGGAGACCAACTAGTTTTCAGTCCATCCTGTAAGAGAACCGTGTTCTACAGCATACTCATCTTATACTGTAGAGGTTTCAATAACAGTAAATTAACATGCATACAGAGGCTGATCTAAAACTGAAAGGCGAGAGTTGCTATCACATAGAGGCAGAAAATAAAAAACATATCTAATGTAGTAAGATTAACGTCAAAATAAAGCAAGTGTGTCAGCGGCCCATCATGAGTAGCAGAGTCACTTAAAGTGAACCAGAGATGAAGCTCCCTCATGTATTTTACCATATATATCAGTGGGAACATTAGAGAAAACACATACCCTGCTCTCTGTTTCATTCTTCACTGCTCAGCCTGCTTCTTATCGGCCCTGATAAAATCCCCGACTGAGCATTCAGTCTGGCTTTGCTCAGGAATCATTATAGCTGAGTCTGTCTTCTCTGATGTCTTTTGAAGCCCAAGCCTGCCCCCTTCTGGCTCTGCTATAATGACTCCGCTATAATGATTCCTGAGCAAAGCCAGACTGAATGCTCAGTCAGGATTTTTATCAGTGCTGGTTAAAAGCAGGCTGAGCAGTGAAGAATGAAACAGAGAGCAGGGTAGGTATTTTCTCTAATGTTCCCGCTGATATATATGGTAAAATACATGAGGGTGTTTCGTCTCTGGTTCAATTTAAGCATAATGAGAAACAAAATTGGCAGGAAAAGTTTTCATCTAGGAGCTCGACGCTGTTGTGAAGGATCAGAGCCCAGACCCTCCAGCCAGTCCATAGCCTCAAAAGGAGTTGAAAAAAAGAGCACCTTATCCTCATGAACCACACACAACTTAGCTGGAAAAATCATACTATACTTCAGTTGCTTTTCACGCAGTATTTTCTTGACATCAAAAAAAGCAAGTCTCTGTTTTTGGATTTCAACAGAAAAATCTTGATAGATGAATTTGTGAGTCATTAGTCTTTATTGCAGAAAAAAGTACATACGTATTTTTTTTGTTTGACACACCGAGCCATATGCAATTTGAGGTGATAAGAAGCAGTGTGCAAACTTCCAATCACCTGACATCACTCCAGATTTAGGAAACCGGCCCTTAGTTTACGTTCAATTTCTTCAGCATTTCCTGGCGAGTCGCATGGGGAACGTTGCATATGGCCTATGACTTGCCGTCCAGGTCACATGCCATTGCAAATTTCTGCCGCATGCACCTAAATCCCTAGCCATGCATGGCACGGCTAGGTGCTCTAGATGTTTACTTGCATAATTTAAAGTACCATCCTGCAAGACGCATGCCAGTTAGTGGAAACTGGCAATTACTGGAGAATTCAATCCAATCGCTGGCTTAATCTGAACCATGTCCAAGTGAGAAAAGCTTTATAGCTAATAGCGGTTTCCTGAGCATTTCTCCTACATGCCGAGTGATGGGTAAGCAGGGTTTTGTGCTGTCCTTTAGCACTCCAGCACTGCTGCCTCCTTCCCCTGGAAGATCCATCACTGTGTCCACCACCATCTGTTGCTAGGAGGAGAGTGCCGTGGGTGATCTTGACGGTTCAGCTCAAGCCAGCGTGGGTTGACAGTGACAGGGGAGTCTGGCATGTAGCAAGCAGACATCGGGTGAGTGCCAGGAAACCTGGCATGTAGCGGCGTTGAGCGGCAGCGGCTGTGGTTGTCTGGTGGGAAGCGGCAGCAGGGAGGATACTTCAATCAAAATCATAAGGAGAAGAAAGAAGACAGAAGGAAGAAGTCACAGACGAAATTGGATATGATACATAAAAAAAATACTGTATTTTTTTTTCAAAAAGTTTATTACCAGTTTCAATACTAAATAAGTAAAGGGTCAAAAGTGACCCTCTGTAAATATTTTCCTGGAAGGGGATGAACATCCTGAGTTCGTCTTAGTAAAGTGGGCTACCAGATGATCCCCATGAGCACCCCAGGACCTATCCCCACATGTGTGATGATAGTTACCCCCACCTTCTCCTGGCTACCGAAGGTGGGATGAGCCCCATAATATGGACAAGGGCTTTGTAGGAGAGAGGGAGGATTTGTCACCCCTCTCTTACAGAGCCCCCATATATGTGTGCTTGTATGGCTCAGTATGGTGATGCTCCACCATATTACCTACTTCATTACTTGCGTTCCTCCGCTCGCAGTGTCACTTCCTGCAATGCCGCCCATTGTGTTAAGTGGGCGGCATTGCAGGAAATGACGCGGCGAGCGGTGGAGCGCAAGTAAGGAAGTAGGTAATTGTTTCTGCGTTCGCTACTGGCTGATTTAAATTTAGCAAAAATAGCTAAATGGGGGGGTGCGGACGGGAGCTCCAGGTGAGACGGGGGGGTCTGAACCCCCTCCCCACCGCTGTGCCCGCTGCTCCCCCTTCCTGGCTGCTACGCCGTCCAGGCTACCTATCGGGTAGGGGGGAAGCGGGGGTGCGGCATCCTCACAAGTTTGCCTCAGGCAGCAAAAAGTCTAGGACCGGCCCTAATGACAGACAGAGAGATATTCCCTGAATCTCCTCTGCTGGCATATCAGCAGCCACTCAGTGTTAACCAGCTGATTGCCATGAATAGACCAGCACAAAATAGAACATCTCTCTGTTAAATTTTAACAAATACGTACATTCAAAAAGGAAGAAATCTGAAAATATAGGACTCTTAAAAGATTAGTAAAGCTGCCTACACACGTGAGATTTGAGAAGTATTTGAAAAACCAACAATTGATCTGCCGGGAATCATTGTAAATAGATTTGCAAAATACCTCCAAAGACAGTGACCACAGATATTTGTCTCTGGATAGTGTAATGGTTAAGGGCTCTGCCTCTGAAGCACTCAACCTGGATTTGAACCTCGACCTGAACAGCCAGCACCTATTCAGTAAGGAGTCCTTGGGTTAGACTCCCTAACACTGCTACTGCCTAATGAGCACTTAGTGGCTGCAGCTCTGGCACTTTAACTCCGCCAACAGAAAAGTGCAATATAAATGTTATTTGTCTTGTCAGTCTTTCAAATCCATCTTAACGGATATGGTCTGTTGATGATTAAACAAAGTGAGAATGAGATCACCAGATGTTTCTTAACTCTTGTTTGCAGAGTGCATGCCTGAAAAAGAAGGAAGTAAATAGATTATAAAAGCATTTCTTGGGTCTTTTGAACTGATAATTTACATTAGTACAAACGTGTTAAAAAGTTACTTTAAAGGGATACTGTAGGGGGTCGGGGGAAAATGAGCTGAACTTACCCGGGGCTTCTAATGGTCCCCCGCAGACATCCTGTGCCTGCGCAGCCACTCACCGATGCTCCGGCCCCGCCTCCGGTTCACTTCTGGAATTTCTGACTTTAAAGTCTGTGTTGCCATGTCCTCACTTCCGCTGATGTCACCAGGAGTGTACTGCGCAGACACAGACCATACTGGGCCTGCGCTGTGCGCTCTTGATGACATCAGCAGGAGTGAGGACACGGCAACGCAGGCGCAGTGGTTTTCAGACTTTAAAGTCTGAAATTCCAGAAGTGAACCGGAGGCGGGGCCGGAGCATCGGTGAGTGGCTGCGCCTACACAGGATGTCTGCAGGGGGACCGTTAGAAGCTTTGGGTAAGTTCAACTCATTTTCCCCTGACCCCCCAACAGTATCCCGTTAAAGAGCACCTGAGATGGGGATACAAAGAAGAAATATACATACCTGGGACTTCCTCCAGCCCCCTCCGGCCTGATCGCTCCCTTGTCATCTTCAGTTGCCACCTGGGTCGTGCGCAACTGGTCCCGGTAAGTTGTCCAATTGGAGCCAGTTGGCGCAAGGGCAGTCTAGCCACGCGCTGTCCCCCATCTTGCTCCCGTCGGCCGGAGCATTCTGTGCCTCTGCAGTAGTACTGTGCAAGCACAGAATGAACCCAGCAGCTGGAGCAAGACGAGGGAGCGCCCATGCAGCCTGGGCGCACATGTGTATTTGGCTCCGGACTGGAGGACTTTCCAGGGCCAATGGCAGAAGAATCAAGAGGTGGAGGAGTATGGCAAGGGAGCGATGTGCAGAATGTTCATGGTGACGGACGCATGATCGAGACGGGAGGGCGGACGGTCTGCAGATGCGCAGTTGCACACGGCTTCTGGCCAGGTCACGCAGCTAACGTAACCGATAATGGGAGAATGGAGGGCACCCAGAGAGCATGCTCAGTTCTTGAAAGAATGAACCACGCATGTGCAAAATGCTGATGGACAATGGGCGGGTGATCGAAGTGGGACGGCGGACAGGCCAGGCATTCACAGTTGCGCACGACTACAGGCAGGGCTGCACAGCTAATGGAGTCGCCAGCTGGAGAATAAAGGGGACCCAGAGAGCATTACTTATTCATTGTATTTATAAAGTGCCAACTGTCAGGAACCGGCCCGCGGCACGCCTGCGTATACGGGTCCCGACTGCGGGTTTGACCAGACTGAGAGGGGAAGCAGCCTTAGTCAAGTTAAAACAAGGCTGGGATCCCTCAGAACACCTCTCACTGCCACCACTAGCGGTTCGCTAGACACTTCCACTCTGCTGTCGAGTCCTCAGCGCGCACTCCGCGTTTTCGTATATGGGTCAGCTTTGCGCTTAGGCCGAATACGAGAACGCCACGCACCCACACACACAGTACAGTTGTACAGTAACACAGCACAATCAGACACTGACTTGTAATGCAAGTTACACTGTCGTGCAGCAAAACCCCTAACAGTCGTTCCGAACGATACTGTTAGCTACTCGCACTGGCGTTTCGTACGTTGGGTCAGCTGCGCGCTTTAGGCCAACGTATGACAAACGCCCCCACACACACAATGCAATTACAATTTCATATGGTAGTGTTGCTCAAACATACAACTAGGCACGGACTTATACACAGCTACACTGCAGTCTCCTTTAGGCTATGAGTGTTAGTTTAGTACGGCAGAAGTCAAGCTTATTAAATAATAATTTAATATTCCAGAAAAACATAGAACAATGCAGAACTTAATATATACAAAAGATTAAAAAAAACAAAGTAAAAATAGTTACAAGATAAAAGTTACAAAGATAACACACACAGATATTTGCGTAAAATAAAAATGGGGATTAAAAAAACGTTACCAACTTGAAGGTCTCAACGTTGTCGGCAGGAGCATGCCGCTTGTTCGACCAGAAGTCGAGATCAACTCTAGCTATGCGCTAACTCCAAGAGCAGATGATCACTAGGTATCTGTCTCTGCTTTTTATACTCTGAAGTGTCCCCTGGGGCATTTAATGTCCAGCCCCCAGGAACTAATGCAGTTTCCCCGTTTGTGACATCACCAAACGCTTGTCATAATCTTTCTTGTGATATGCAAACTTCAAAGGGGTCCCTGTTTTAGCTTCTTGAAGTTTGCAGAATTCAATAGGTGAGATTGTATCCTACCAGACATCAAAAAGCTTCCTTGCCTATTGAAGGGGACTGGTCCATTCACTGAAGACAATGGCAGCTGTCTACATTAATACAAAAGATCACAGCGTACAGTTCCTCTGGACAGCCAGAAACAGGTAATGAGGTTCCCTTTTGTCTGTCTATTGACACCACACACAATCACATTAATAGTCCATGAAGCTAGCTGCCAATATCTTCAAGCCATACTGGCTGACCTCCACCTCTGAAAGATATACAGCAGACATAAAAATGATAGAATAGGTTTCTGTACTCCCTAATATCATCAGCACCTCAATATATCTCCACACCAACATATTATGCAGTGCTGAGCATGGTTAGTTCTTGAAAAAATGAACCGTGCAGAGAATTCTCATGGTGATAGGCACGTGATCGAAACGGTCGGACGGACGGGTTGCACATGACTCCCGGATGGATTGTGCACCCAACGGAGCCGCCAGCTGGAGAATGAAGGGTGCTGAAGGACCGCACAGGCTATGGTGGGCTGGAGGGAGCCCCAGGTATGCTTAGTTTAGGTTTTTATTTAGGACTAATCAGTGTCCTTTTAAGCAAAATAAAGTGCGTAAAGTCTTACTGCACGATGAGTAGAGACGAATGCGATACATTACCTGCAATACATTATGCTGTACTCATCATGTGTAAGACTTTACGCATGTAATTCCTGAATAACGCAGTATGTTGCATATGTTACAGCGAAAACCAGAAGTCCGCCAAAGTGGGAACTGGTAAGCCATTTCTCAAAATGACCAATTTAGTTGTAACATCACTGACCAAAGTCAAACTTTGGCCAGCCAATGTGCCAAATGGCTTTCCTGCCATTTTACTATGTGCCTGTTGTTGTGTCACTATTTTTAACATGACAGAATCTGGAGAGGTGGGAAGGTTAGGATTAGACAGAGGAGAGGGGGAGGTTAGTGGTAGACACAGAAGAGGGGAGGTTAGTGTTAAGCAAAAGAGAGGGGAGATTAATCTTAAAGGAGAACTGTAGTGAGAGGTATATGGAGGCTACCATATTTATTTCCGTTTAAGTAATACCAGTTGCCTGGCAGTCCTGCTGATCCTCTGCCTCTGGTACTTTCAGCCATAGACCCAGAACAAGCATGCGGCAGAACAGGCGTTTCTGACAAATTTGACAGATATGACAAGATTAGCTGCATGCTTGCTTCTGGTGCGATTCAGACACTTCTTCAGCCAAATAGACCAGCAGGGCTGCCAGGCAACTGGTATTGCTTAAAAGGAAATAAATATGGCAGGGAGCTTAGTGTTATGCAGAGGAGAGTGTAGATTAGTATTAGGCACTAGAGAGGTGTAGGTTAGTGTTAGGCTTAGGCCTGCAGGTTGCACATTAACCACTTGAGGACCCACCCTTTACCCCCCCTTAAGGACCAGCGTTGAATTCTGTGATCTGTGCTGGGTGGGCTCTACAGCCCCCAGCACAGATCAAACACCAGGCAGAGAGATCAGATCACCCCCCTTTTTTCCCCACTAGGGGGATGATGTGCTGGGGGGGTCCGATCTCTCCTGCCTGCGTGTGGCTGGCGGGGGGGGGCACCTCAAAGCCCCCCTCCGCGGCGAAATTCCGTTTCCCCCTCTCCTACCTGGCCCCCTGGTGATCGGGGCTGCACAGGACGCTATCCGTCCTGTGCAGCCTGTGACAGGACGTCCCCTGTCACATGGCGGCGATCCCCGGCCGCTGATTGGCCGGGGATCGCCGATCTGCCTTTCGGCGCTGCTGCGCAGCAGCGCCGTAAAATGTAAACAAAGCGGATTATTTCCGCTTGTGTTTACATTTAGCCTGCGAGCCACGATCGGCGGCCCGCAGGCTATTCACGGAGCCCCCCGCCGTGAATTGACAGGAAGCAGCCGCTCGCGCGAGCGGCTGCTTCCTGATTATTTAGCCTGCAGTCGGCGACGCAGAACTGCGTCGCTGGTCCTGCAGCTGCCACTTTGCCGACGCGCAGTATGAGTGCGCGGTCGGCAAGTGGTTAAGAAGAAAACCCTTTTTTTGTCCCCTCACCAGACAAGGTATACAATACAGATAGAAGGTACGATGTACTCTATTTTACAGTGTTCCCCAACCCTGTTCTCAAGGCCCACCAACAGTGCATGTTTTGTGGAAATCCACAGAGGTAGTTAATCTAATTACCAGCCTGGATGTGTGTTATTTCCTGCAAAACGTACTGTTGGTGGGCCCTGAGGACAGGGTTGGGGAGCCTTGCTCTGTTACATCTTAAATTGGCCACATCTCTTGCCACTTCCCACAATGGGAACTGGCCACACTTCTGGCTTTGGCCCTAGCATATACACCCCTTGTCTGGTAGTGCACAGCATTATTACAACAAAACCTGATGCACCACAGACTCAACAAAACAATGTTAATTGGGCCCATTGTGCGACTACTGAAAAGTGTTGCTATGCAATTGCTATAATGCATGCAATTGGCACAGTGGGAATGCACCCTTTGTTTGTGTGTAGTTCGATCACAAAGACATTTTTATTGCTTATATAGGCAAATGTAGATAAATCAGGAGTGAGAAGAGTGGACAGAAATAATGTTATGCAAAACAGTTGTTTGTTCAAGAGTTACCTGTGCTGAGCAACCTGCAAGATTCAAAGAGGAACTGTAACCAAGGATTGAACTTCATCAAAAGGCGTAGCTGATACCCCCCTTCCCACAAGAAATCTACAAGGGTAAATTAACGGAAATAGGGATTTTTATTACCAAAAAAATTTCAATTTTAATTAATAAAAAACAAAAGATGCAGCAGTAATCAGAGGCCACCGAAAGAAAGCTCTATTAGTGGCCAGAAAAGGAGGTTAAATTCATCTAAGTGCTAGGTTGTATGACCGAGCAATAAATTGTTAAAGTGGCGAAGTGCTGAATTGTAAAAAATCACTTGGTCACTAGGGGGTGTAAACCACTGGTCCTCAAGAGGTAAGGTAAAAGGGGTTAGAGAGCTAATACTGTGGTTTAGGGAGGGCCCTACAGGTCGAGACCTCTGCAACCCTTATTGCTACGCCACTGAGGCCATAGTAAAAGCTGTACCGTGCCATTACTGAGACAGCATCTAAAGCAGATGGTGCATTTGTACCACCCTGTTCATGATCACTCATGTATACACCTGTTCGCTGTTACTAAACAGATTACTAATGATCTTTTTTTATTCTTTGATTCCATCTTGTTAATGACAGAAGAATCCCCTTTCAGCATTTAGTGGAGGCTGACTTGGCGCCTCTCCAGACTGCTACTAAAACAAATTCTGCTTTAACCCCAGGCTATTTCCTCCCTAAAAATAACAGTGAAATCATTATTTGGAATAAAGAGGATGCGGAGGTTGTACTTAATAAGAATGAACATAGAACAGATGCCAACTGAGAATTGACACGCTAGTCGGTGTACATCACCTACCAACTAGTTTCGTTTTCCTTGAAATTCAACCTAACAATACCCAACACCTGACATTTTCTGCAGTGCTGTATAGTCTTGTCCCTTAAAGGGAACCTAAAGCGAGGCCTCCATATTTATTTCCTTCTAAACAACACCAGTTGCCTGGCTATCCTGCTGATCTCTTTGGCTGCAATTGCGTCCACATTACACACATGAAACATGCATGCAACTAATACACTCAGAGTACCTGATCTGTATGCATGTTCAGGGTTTATGACAACGAGGCAATATGCATTGTTTAAAAGGAAATAAACATGACAGCCTCTATATCCCTCTTGATTTAGATTCCCTTTAACTGTCCCTCAGAGGGTCTCACAATCTAATCCCTACCATAGTCACATGTCCATCATAGTCTAGGGCCAATTTTAGGGGGAAGGTTTTCGCCCACATTCCAAAAACATACAGATAAGTTCATTAACTTATCTGTATGTTTTTGGAATGTGGGCGAAAACCCAGAGGGCCCAGAGGAGACCCACGCAGACTCAGGGAGAACATACAAACTCCTTGCAGATAGTGCCCTGGCTGGAATTAGAACCCAGGGACCCAGCGCTGCAAGGCGGGAGTGCTATCCACTACGCCACCGTGCTGCTAATGAAAAACAACTTAATCTATTGTTAATCCTAAATTATGAACAGTTTGAAGTCATACAAGAATGCCAAAAACAGCACTGCTTTCCAGATTTCACTACTAAAAAACAAACAAACAAAGGTGATACTTACTCTCTCTATACTAGAGGTAAAGACTTAAAATATATTCCAGAATTTCTGGTAAACTAAATTGGTTGACACCTTCCTTGCCTTAAAGAGACTCCGTAACAAAAATTGCATTCTGTTTTTTATCATCCTACAAGTTCCAAAAGCTATTCTAATGTGTTCTGGCTAACTGCAGCACTTTATACTATCACTGTCTCTGTAATAAATCAATGTATCTTTCCCCTGTCAGACTTGTCGGCCTGTGTCTGGAAGGCTGCCAAGTTCTTCAGTGTTGTGGTTCTGCTATGAACTCACCCTTCCAGGCCCCTCTCTGCACACTGCCTGTGTGTTATTTAGATTAGAGCAGCTTCTCTCTTCTCTCTTATCTTTTACAAGCTGGATAAATCGTCCTCTGATCTGGCTGGGCTTTTACATACTGAGGAATTACAAACAAGGGCAAAGCTGTTTGCAGGAAGAAAAGAGCAGCCTGAAACTTCAGTGCATGAGAGATGCAGGGGGAAAGAAACACACAAATGATCTCTTGAGATTCAAAAGGAATGCTTTATACAGCCTGCTTGTGTATGGATGTATTTTTCTATGTGTGGACATACATCAACCTACTTCCTGTTTTGGTGGCCATTTTGTTTGTTTACAAACAAACTTTTTAAAACTGTTTTTAACCACTTTTAATGCGGCGAGGAGCGGCGAAATTGTGACAGAGGGTAATAGGAGATGTCCCCTAACGCACTGGTATGTTTACTTTTGAGCGATTTTAACAATACAGATTCTCTTTAAAGAAGAACTTTAACCAAGGATCAAACTTCATTCCAGTCAGTGGCTGATACCCCCTTTCCCACAAGAAATCTTTACCTTTTCTCCGAATAGATCATCATCGAGGTCTGTATGGCTGATATTGTGGTGTAACCCCTCCCATGGTATGATGGGACCAAGGTCTTCCTGACAGTTTGTTGTCTGTGAACTTTGTTGCATTGTGGGAAATAATGGCTTTTTCCAAATGCCAAGCAAATAATATCTCCCTCTGTGCATACAACACTAAGTAAAGAACATACCGTACAGATCACCTGGCAGAGCTAAAGATGTCACCAACAATTATACATTTCAGAATCAGGGAGAGGAAAGATTTTACAATGGGCAAACACTGACTAAATAATCTGTAAATTAATATTGTAACCAATAAGCAATTTTATTCATCGTGTTATTTTCACTACAGTTTAGTCAACCTTTTCCCTTCAATATCCAGGCCACCAGATGAAGTTTGTGAGGTGTCAGGAAAAAGATGCAGCCCTGACATAACATTTGGGAGAGTTTTTGGCAGAATCATTGTTTTGTCTCTGACAATTAAGGGAGAAGAGGAAACCAAAGCCTCTTGGAGCAGTACAGAATTATTGCTCGTACTGTCGACTTCTCTGTCATACGTTTCTTCAGGAACCAAAACATTATCCATACTGGAGGAAAAGCATAGAGAAGCAGAGGAGGACAAGGCATCTACTCCCACTGCTGACTGACAATGGTTCCTCAAGAAAAACTGAAGTAGTTTGTGGTTGTGTATTGAGGCAAAAAAGATCTTACACTCGCGTTCCAAATCGCTGGATCATCTAATCAAACATTGTGTGATTCAGTGATCATCACTCGTCGTCTATCACGGTTCTCGATAAAAAGTCTGAGAGGTATACAGCCTTCAAATTCGACATGTTGTTTTCTGCCCAGAATAGGAGAGGGACAATTTCTGGTGATGATATCCTGCTGTGAGTTCCACCTTGATTTTGTATGTAGTTCCTCAATGCCAACTCACTGTTAGACCCACTGCAATCTGGATTTCGGCCTGCCCACTCAACCGAAACTGGTCTCACCAAAGTGGTCAATGACCTTGCCTTAGCTAAAGCTGAAGGTAAATACTCCATTCTCCTCCTTCTTGATCTTTCAGCAGCTTTTGACACAGTAGATCATCCCCTACTCCTCCAGTCCATGGGCATTCACGATCTTGCCCTGTCCTGGCTTTCATCCTACCTCTCCAACCGCTCCTTCACGACCGCCTTCAATGAGTCCTCATCCACCCCCAACCACCTCTCGGTGGGAGTCCCCCAAGGTTCGGTCCTTGGCCCCCTACTGTTCACCCTATACACATCCTCCATTGGCAAGGTTATCTCCTCCATGGGTTTTAACTATCATCTGTATGCAGATGACACCCAGATCTACCTCCACACCCCTGACATATCCACCACTACCATGGACAAGGTCTTCTCCTGTCTATCAGCCATCTCCTCCTCGATGTCCGCTAGGTTCCTGAAACTAAACCTAGACAAAACGGAATTTATGATCTTCCCACCCCGGACATCCATAAACCTCCCAGATGTGCATGTCACTGTTAACCACACTACCATTCACCCTACCTCTCAAGCCCGCTGTCTGGGTGTCACCCTGGACTCCGCACTCTCCTTCACTCCCCACATCCAAAACCTCACAAAGTCCTGCAACTTCCACCTTCGTAACATCTGTAAGATTCGCCCTTTCCTGACCTCTGCCACCACCAAACTCCTCATCAATGCCCTCATAATTTCCCGCCTTGACTACTGCAATGCCCTGCTGTCTGGTCTCCCTATGACCCGAACAGCCCCACTGCAGTCCATCATGAATGCAGCAGCCAGAATTATCCACTGCTCCCATCGCTCCACCATGGCGGATCCCCTCCTTGAATCCCTCCACTGGCTTCCTATCCAGTCCAGAATCAGATTCAAGATACTGTGTCTGTCCTACAAATCTGTCCACAAAACCTGTCCAACCTACATTTCCGATCTTACTCAGAGGTACACACCTAGCCGCTCATTCCGCTCTTCCAATGAACTTCGCCTAACCACCCCCCCGCATCACCCAGTCCCATGCACGCCTCCAGGACTTCTCAAGAGCTGCTCCAACACTATGGAACTCCCTACCTCCACCCATTAGGGCAGCCCCCTCCTTCAACATCTTCAAGAAAGCCCTCAAAACTCATCTTTACACTCTGGCCTACTACCCCTCACAAGTGCTCTAAACCCACAGCTGAACTCTGGTCTCCTACCTCTCGTGTCCCTACCTCTCCCTTTAGATTGTAAGCCTTTGGGCAGGGTCCTCCTCCTTTTGTGTGCAACCTGATCATGCACCTCCATTACTGTGAACCCATGCTAGGCATCTGAGTGAACCTAACTCGCCTAATCTACATGCTCCCCTCCAGTGACTGACTAAGCATTACCTTGTACTCATACTGTGCTGCATGATCTGATGTTTCTTGTATTCAGGTATTGTCATTTTGCTGTATGTCACCCCTAAATATTGTATGTATCCCTATTTATTGTCCAGCTGTAACGATCGGTGTAACACAGAGAGGGTCTGATTACCAGTGATCTGCAGTATCACCGAGAATACAGATATATACCCGATTATTGATGATCTGCAGTATCACCGATAATCAGATATATCTCTAACCTCTGGACACCTGGGTGATAAGAGTGTTTGGTGCAACAGAAATACTTTGAGGACTGCACCTGAGGAGCAGGTGCACAACAGTAAGGAATACTGCACAGAAGTACGTTCCTTCCGTTAGCCTAGACTCTCCCAGGGGAGGAGCTAGGCTGAGAGTAGGACGGACAGAGAGTGAGTGACACCAGTGAGGGTGTCACTAACAGGTCTGGGAACTGCCTCTAACAGTAAGGCCAGTTCTCGAGGTTGGGCAAGGCAGGTCGTTAACACACAGACAGATAAGGTACAGATTCAGGAGACAGATACGGAATCCAATGGACAGGCAGAGTTTGGCAACTGAGTATCAGAATAGCAAGGTACAGAATCAGGAGGCAGGTACAGAGTCCAGGAACGAGCAGAGTTTGGCAACAGGATATCAGAATAGCAAGATACAGAATCAGAGATCAGAGGAATGGTCAGGCAGGCAGAAGGTCATAACAAATAATACAATACAATATTCCTAAGCTAAGGTGTGAGCTCCGTGATCATCAACACCTTTGGAAACTGACCTAGAACACAGATACTGACAAGGTCTGAGTGCTACCACGTAGTGATCGCAACGCCAGACACCAGAGAAATGACCAGCACCCAGTATATATACTATAGCGCTCTCCAGCGCCACCCCTAAGTGCTGGACCAATGAAAACTGGTGAAAATGTCAGCTGACTCTTCTCTGGCTGTCATATAAGCTCTGCCTCTCAGCGCGCGCGCGCGCGCGTCCTTCCGAACCTGTGTGGACTATCAGTCCCAGCCACACCAGACAAGTTTTGCAATGTATCTGCTGACTCGGGCGCGGGACCCGCCGCGCTGCTCTCCAAGCAAGCGGCGGCCTCCCCGCGTCCAACCACACTGTCATTAACATTGTCATGCGCGCAATCTGCCGCATCCAACGCGGACTCCACCGCTCTGCCCATGCGGCATGCGGCGGTTTCTCCGCGTTGTGCCGCCATGTTGGACGCGGAAACAGCCGCCTCACTGTGAGTACTTGCGGCGGCTTTTCCGCGTTTCCTCACAGTACCCCCCCCTGAGGAGTGGACTCCGGACAGCTCCTACCAGGCTTCTCAGGATGCAACGCGTGGAACTCCCTTCTTAATTTGTCCGCATTCATGCGACACTCAGGTACCCATGTTCTCTCCTCAATACCATACCCTTTCCAGTGAACCAGATATTGTACTGAGTTCTGTACTATACGTGAGTCTAAAATCTTCTCTACTTTGTACTCAGGTTGGTCATCTACCATCACAGGAGGAGGGGGAGTGGGACCCACATGGACTGCTGGCTTAAGCAGGGACACATGAAAAGATCTTAGGCCACGCATGCTGGCAGGAAGATCAATGGCATAAGTAACATTGTTGATCTTTCTAGTTACTGAAAACAGACCCACAAACCTGGGGCCCAACTTGGCTGAGGGCTGTTTCAGGGTCAAATGCCGTGTGGACACCCAGACTAAGTCTCCTGTCAGCTTGACCTTTTTGACTTTGAAACGCCTTCTCCAAATTATTTTTTACGATCCACCAAATGTCTTTAAATGACCCTTGCCAGGCCTCCAGAGCTGGAAACGGAGTGGAGGCGACTGGCAATGGGGAGAATTTAGGCAATCTCCCAGTCACTACCTGAAACGGAGAAAATCCCGAGGAAGAACTTTTCAAATTATTTTGCGCAAATTCTGCGAAGGGCAAGAACTTGACCCAATCATTTTGCGCTTCTGCCACGTAACACCTCAAAAACTGTTCTAATGATTGATTGACTCTCTCAGTCTGACCGTTGGTCTGTGGGTGGTAGCCTGATGAAAATGATAGTTCCATGCCCATTTGGTGACAAAATGCCCTCCAAAATCTCGAAAACAAATTGGACTCCCCGATCTGACACTATGTTTTCCGGAATGCCGTGCAATCGGAAAACGTGGATGATGAACAAATCGGCCAACTCCTGGGCCGAGGGGAGTCCTTTCAAGGGCACAAAGTGGGCCATTTTACTGAAGCGGTCGACTACCACCCAAATGACCGACATGCCCTCAGACGTGGGAAGCTCTCCAACAAAATCCATGGACAAGTGGGTCCACGGCTCACTCGGGGTGGGCAAGGGCTGCAACGTTCCCACAGGTGCCAGCCGAGAGGGCTTACTTTTCGCACAGACGCACACTCTCTAACATACTCCTTGCAATCTGTTGCCAGAGACGGCCACCGAGCACACCTGGCAACAAGATCCTGTGTCCTGGAGGCCCCAGGGTGTCCCGCGTTTTTGTGTGAGTGGAACATCTGCAAAATCTGAATACGGAATGGTAGTGGTATAAACATAACCCCCTCGGGCTTCCCCTCTGGGACGTCCTGCTGAAAGGGACTTAAAGTCTCTGTCCAGTCTTCCCAAGTCTCAGTTGTTGCTAGCACCAATCTTTGTGGGACAATGGTCTCTGGGACAGAGGGCTGTGCTGTCTCCGGCTCAAAGCATCTGGACAGGGCATCTGCCTTAATGTTTTTGCTACCCCGAGTGTACGTAATTATAAATCTGAACCTCGAGAAGAACAATGACCATCGAGCCTGACGGGGGCTTAATCTTTTAGCTCCCTCGATGTATTCCAAATTTTTGTGATCAGTGTAAACTGTAATCGTATGTTCTGCTCCTTCCAACCAATGACGCCATTCTTCAAAGGCCAATTTAATGGCCAGGAGCTCCCTGTTGCCTATATCGTAGTTTCTCTCTGCCGGAGAGAACCTATGAGAAAAATAGGCACATGGGTGCAATCTACCCTGCAACCCTGACCGCTGAGACAGCACAGCCCCTACCCCGACCTCCGAGGCGTCCACCTCAACAATAAAGGGATAGGCGGTGTCAACGTGTCTTAGGATGGGTGCAGAGCAAAACAAATCTTTCAAAGTGGAGAATGCATGCAGAGCTTCTGGAGACCAGTGGGTGGTATCTGCCCCTTTTTTAGTGAGACTGGTAAGGGGTGCAATGACAGTGGAGAACCCCTTTATGAACCTTCTATAGTAATTAGCAAAGCCTAAAAATCTCTGAAGAGATTTCAACCCTACAGGTTGAGGCCATTCCAGAACAGCAGAGACCTTGGCAGGATCCATAGACAGGCCCGAGGTGGAAATTATGTACCCCAAAAAGGTGACCGATGTTACCTCGAAGATGCACTTCTCCAATTTAGCGTAAAGCATGTTCTGCCTTAGTTTGTCTAACACAAACTTGACATGAGTCCTATGCTCAGAGAGGTTGTTTGAGAAAATAAGTATATAATCTAGATATACTAGGACGAATTTGCCCAACACCTCTCTGAATACCTCAATAAATTGGTTATTGGAAGACGGCCGGGGCGTTACACAGCCCGAAGGGCATCACCAGGTACTCGTAATGCCCGTCGGGCGTGTTAAAGGCCGTCTTCCATTCATTGCCCTTTCTGATTCGCACCAGGTTGTATGCCCCCCCGCAAATCCAATTTCGAGAAGATCTTAGCGTTGGTGACCTGCGTGAATAAATCGTCTATCAAAGGTAATGGATAGCGATTCTTTACTGTAATCTTATTCAGACCTCGGTAATCAATACACGGCCGTAGGCCTCCATCTTTCTTCTTGACAAAAAAGAAACCTGCGCCCGCAGGCGACCGGGAAGGGCGAATGAACCCCTTGGCTAAATTTTCACGAATGTACTCCTGCATGGCCACTTTCTCTGTCCCAGATAAATTGTAGAGATGGCCCCTAGGGGGCATACAACCAGATCGGAGATCAATGGGGCAATCAAAAGGGCGATGTGGAGGTAACTTATCAGCAGCCTTGGGACAAAACACATCAGAGTACTCGGAATATTGTACTGGTACCCCCTCCAAATGAATCCTGGTCTGGCCCAGTGTCACCCTCCCTAAACACTGCTGAAAACAATGCTCTGACCAACTTGTTAGTTGACCGGTGGCCCAATTAATCTGTGGGGAGTGAAGGTGCAGCCATGGCATGCCAAGGATGACTGTGGAGGTTGTCATGTGTAATACAAAAAACTGTTTTTTCTCCCTATGTAGCACCCCTGTAGTGACTTCCACCTCTGGTGTTTGAGACAGAGGATGATTACTTTGCAGGGGGGAATCATCTACTGCTGTAACCTGAATGGGTGGTTTTACCGGGGTGAGCGGAATACCTAATTTCTTAGCAAATTCGAAATCCATAAAATTAGCTGCAGAGCCTGAATCAATAAAGGCCTCAGAAACCTCAGTTTTATCTTCCCATGTAACAGTACAGGGAAGAAGTAAGCGTTTATCCTCTAGGGGTAAAAGTCGCACGCCCAGGGTGTTACCCCCCACAACTCCTAGGTGGTAGCGTTTCCCGACTTGTTAGGACAATTCCGTACTCTATGACCCCCCTCTGCGCAGTAAAGACACAGCTGCTCAGACATCCTACGTCTCCGCTCCACTTGGGATAGTTTCGACCGACCAATTTGCATTGGTTCGGGTGGAGGCGAGACGGGAGGAGGTGGAGTTAGTGAAGGCGCAGCGTAGGACACCATTCTTACGCGGTTACTACCCCGGGTCTGCCTCTGATAGCGCAGCCTGCGGTCGACTCGAATGGCCGATGAAATGGCCTCATAGACTGTTTTAGGTTCAGGCTGACTTAACATAAGATCAGAGACCTCATCTGACAACCCCGATAGGAAACAATCCAAGAGGGCATAGGTGTCCCACCTGGCTGAAACTGACCACCTCCTAAATTCTGCTGCATAATCCTCGACTGGATACTTGCCTTGACGCAAAAGCTTGAGCTTTTGCTCAGAAGTTGAAGCAAGGTCTGGGTCGTCGTAAATTACTTCCATAGCTTTAAAAAATTCATCCACTGAGGTCAGGGCTAGATCTCCGGTGGGCAAACTATACACCCATGTCAGAGAATCGCCTCATAACAAAGTCTTAATAAATGTGACCCTTTGGGCCACAGTTCCTGAAGATCGGGGTCTCTCAACTCAAAGTAAGATAACACTCTACTTCTAAAATTTCGGAAGTCAGATCTGTGACCAGAAAATTTCTCAGGTACAGGCAAACATATGTCAGAGCTAGGAGGGGATCGCACCTCATTCACTGCCGTCTGGAGGGTTTGTAAAGAACCAGACAAGGCGTCAATCATAGTCCTGTGACTACCCAGCACTTGGTTGATGTTGTCCACCGAAGTGGCAAGTGCGTCCAGACGGTCAGAGTGTGCGTCCATTTGTATTTTGGTCTGGCGTTCTGTAACGATCGGTGTAACACAGAGAGGGTCTGATTACCAGTGATCTGCAGTATCACCGAGAATACAGATATATACCCGATTATTGATGATCTGCAGTATCACCGATAATCAGATATATCTCTAACCTCTGGACACCTGGGTGATAAGAGTGTTTGGTGCAACAGAAATACTTTGAGGACTGCACCTGAGGAGCAGGTGCACAACAGTAAGGAATACTGCACAGAAGTACGTTCCTTCCGTTAGCCTAGACTCTCCCAGGGGAGGAGCTAGGCTGAGAGTAGGACGGACAGAGAGTGAGTGACACCAGTGAGGGTTTCACTAACAGGTCTGGGAACTGCCTCTAACAGTAAGGCCAGTTCTCGAGGTCGGGCAAGCCAGGTCGTTAACACACAGACAGATAAGGTACAGATTCAGGAGACAGATACGGAATCCAATGGACAGGCAGAGTTTGGCAACTGAGTATCAGAATAGCAAGGTACAGAATCAGGAGGCAGGTACAGAGTCCAGGAACGAGCAGAGTTTGGCAACAGGATATCAGAATAGCAAGATACAGAATCAGAGATCAGAGGAATGGTCAGGCAGGCAGAAGGTCATAACAAATAATACAATACAATATTCCTAAGCTAAGGTGTGAGCTCCGTGATCATCAACACCTTTGGAAACTGATCTAGAACACAGATACTGACAAGGTCTGAGTGCTACCACGTAGTGATCGCAACGCCAGACACCAGAGAAATTACCAGCACCCAGTATATATACTATAGCGCTCTCCAGCGCCACCCCTAAGTGCTGGACCAATGAAAACTGGTGAAAATGTCAGCTGACCAGCTTGGTCAGCTGACTCTTCTCTGGCTGTCATATAAGCTCTGCCTCTCAGCGCGCGCGCGTCCTTCTGAACCTGTGTGGACTATCAGTCCCAGCCACACCAGACAAGTTTTGCAATGTATCTGCTGACTCGGGCGCGGGACCCGCCGCGCTGCTCTCCAAGCAAGCGACGGCCTCCCCGCGTCCAACCACACTGTCATTAACATTGTCATGCACGCAATCTGCCGCATCCAACGCGGACTCCACCGCTCTGCCCATGCGGCATGCGGCGGTTTCTCCGCGTTTTGCCGCCATGTTGGACGCGGAAACAGCCGCCTCACTCTGAGTACTTGCGGCGGCTTTTCCGCGTTTCCTCACACCAGCGCTGCGTAATATGTTGGCGCTTTATAAATATAATAAATAAACAAATAGGCTAACGTAGTTGAGTTCCTGATGCATACTGCTTTCCCAGCCAGAAGAGGTACAAAAGTTTGAAGAGCTAGATGGGCTGCTTGTATCTCTAAGAGATTTGAATTGTTTGATAAGGGACAACATGGCCACAGAGACTGAACCATCTGGTCCTGGCACCATGACCTCCATTCCCAAAGACTGGTGTCTGTTGTGACGTACAGTATGTCCATTGAGTAGCAAACGAATGAAAGCCATTGAGCAGATTTTCCTGATTGCAATACCAGAGTGAGTTATTCATTGAGTGTGAAATCACAATTTTTCTGTTGTAAGGTAACTCTGTTCCATTGTTGCAAGAAGGGAAGTTGAAAACCCCTTATGTGTCAGTGCGCCCACTTTATTATAGGAATAGTAGTAGCCAGGGCCGGGACAAGGCAGAGGCTGGACAGGCTGCAGCCTCTGAGCGCTTCCCCTCGAGGGCCCATTCCTCTGCACTCTCCCCGTTTGCCCCATTCATTTGCCTTCTCCCCTCCTGCTCTACGATCACCCCCACTAAACTAATCTCCCCGAGTCCCCTGATATTCCCCTCCTGTCTGGCAAGGAGCGCTCCCATCTGCCCTGAGCTGTAACAGCCGCGCTGTCATCAAAGAGATGACAGGCATGGCTGTGCATGTGCATTAGGCTGCTAGGCAACAGCCCGGCCTGCTGCCGCAGAAGCGGGGGGGTTGATTGGAGGCATACTACCTACACTGGGGGCATACCACCTACACTGGGGGCATACCACCTACACTGGGGGCATACTACCTACACTAGGGGCAGCTATGGTACTACACTGGGGCATACTACCTACACTGGGGGCAGCTATGCTACTACACTGGAGGCATACTACCTACACTGGGGCATACTAACTACACTGGGGGCATACTACCTACACTGGGGGCAGCTATGCTACTACACTGGGGGCATACTACCTACACCGGGGGCAACTATACTACCTACACTAGGGGCAACTATGCTACCTATATGGGGCAACTATACTACCTACACTGAGGGCAACTATGCTACCTGTATGGAGACAACTATGCTACTTACACAGCGGGCAACTATACTAGTTACCTATACAGGGGCAACTATACTACCTACACTGAGGGCTACTATACTAGCTACCTTTACTGTGGCAACCATACTGCCTATGCTTGGCTACCTACACTGAGGGCACCCACACATGAAATCCTACACTGAGGGCACCTATACCTGGCTACCTACCTACCTATACTGAGTCTGACGGCATTTTTTGGGGAGGGACTCACGACAGCTATAACGAGCGTTAAAAATTGTTGGTGCTATATATGGGCCTGTGTGTGCGCGTGCGTATGTGTGTACGCGCGCAAAGAGGATGGGGGGGGGGGGGGGGCACCAAAATCCGGTTTCACCGGTGCAGTGAAACCTAAGGCCGACCCTGTGTGTGTGTACAGTGAGTGTGTATGGTGTGTGTGTGTGTGTGTGTGTATGTGTGCAGTGTGTGTACAGTGTGTGTGTACGTGTTTGTGTGTACGGTGTGTGTGTGTGTGTGTACAGTGTGTACAGTGTGTGTGTACAATGTGTTTGTGTGTACGGTGTGTGTGTGTACAGTGTGTGTACAGTGTGTGTGTGTACAATGTGTTTGTGTGTACGGTGTGTGCGTGTTTAGCTCCCTCAACATCTTCCCAGTCCCCTCGGTTGTGTTGTTGCCAGCCCTGTAAAATCTATGACTAGGCTGAGTTACAGACTACTGTGAATGTGCAGTCCCGGCCAGGGCCGGGCCCGAGCCAGAGGCAGAAGAGGCACCAGCCTCTGAGCGCTGCACCCTGAGGGCAGATTTCTCATTCCTGGCTGGCCATCTGCCTGCCTCCCCTTTCTGCCTGCCGATATTACCTACAGTAACGGAACTCTCGCGCTCAGCAACCACCGCCCTCCCTGCCACCCACAACCACCATATCGGTAAGAGGCCACAGGAGCCATAGGTAAGTAATGCCTGTCACGGAACAGCCGTGAGAAACGCGGGCGAATTGGAAGGAGCCGCGCAGTCCAGTTTCTGATCGCTGTCTGGCTAAATTTGTGCAGCCATTACAGGAATCAGAAATTGACATTCCTGGTTTTTTAAAGTACAAGATTTTCTCCTCTACCCCTGACTTAGATGCAGGATGTCTTTTGATGTGTTAATTAGCTTAGAATGTTTATCTTTTATTACCTCTCTAGTCACCAGGCTGCACTCAGCAATTATAAAGAGTGCAATAAAAATTGTAAAAAAGAAATTAGGCTGGCAAAGATCGAAGCTGAAAATCAAATCGCTAGGGATATCAAATCTAACCCAAAAAAGTTTTACAAGTACATCAACTCTAAAAAAAGAAAGGTTGACTGTATAGGACTCCTAAAGGATGAGGGTGGGAACTCAATGGTGGATGACCAAGGTAAGGCAGAGTTATTAAATGCTTTCTTTGCGTCTGTCTTCACAAAGGAAACAGCACTGTTGCAAATTACAGAGGCAGAAGAGTCTCAATCTTCTAACTGTAATATTAAATACTTAACGCAGGAAGAAGTAAAGGCAAGACTGAATAAATTAAAAATAGACAAGGCACCTGGCCCGGATGGCATGCATCCTCGGGTCCTAAGGGAATAAGTTCAGTTATAGATAAACCCCTTTATCTTATCTTTTGTGACTCTCTTGCAACTGGCAGAGTCCCAGTGGATTGGCATACAGCCCACGTTTTCCCATTATTTAAGAAGGGCAAAAAATCAGATCCAGGAAATTATAGACCTGTAAGCTTAACCGCTTTACCCCCGGCGGTACGAATTTCTCCGTCCCTTTTTTCCCTCCTAAAAAACCAGGGACGGAGAAATCCGTACCTTCCACGCTCCCGCCGCTGTCTG
Organism: Hyperolius riggenbachi; assembly: GCF_040937935.1. Classification (NCBI taxonomy): domain Eukaryota; kingdom Metazoa; phylum Chordata; class Amphibia; order Anura; family Hyperoliidae; genus Hyperolius; species Hyperolius riggenbachi. Next base: position 91,399,183 of record NC_090655.1, on the reverse strand, counting down.
CGCTACCGCCACTCGTGCGCGCGCACCCGCCGCTCGTGCACGCCGCCGCCCGCTTGCCCGGAGATCAATGAACAGGAAAATCCATTCCCGTTCGTTGATCTAAGCCCCAGCAATGATCTGCTGCTTCTTTCAGAAACAGCGCGATCATTGTGAGTCTCCCAGCCTCCTACTGCTTCCTGTAAGCGTCCTTCCGGTCGCTTACAGGTCGCATGTAAACATACTCACTGTGGCCATCTTGTGTCCAAATAGTAAACTACACCCTAATGCATTTTACACATACAAATAAATTGTTTTACATAATAAATTAACTCATTACCTCCCACACTCCCCAATTTTTATTTTTTTTGTAATTTTTTTTTAAAAAAATAAATATATACAATAAAAAAAAAAAAACATAAATAGTTACCTTAGGGACTGAACTTTTTAAATATTTATGTCGAGAGGGTATAACACTGTTACTTTATAAACTACGGGCTTGTAATTAGGGATGGACGCAAAACTGAAAAAAATGCACCTTTATTTCCAAATAAAATATTGGGGCCAAACATTGTGATAGGGACATAATTTAAACGGTTTTATAATCAGGAATAATGGGCAAATAAATTTCATGGGTTTTAATTACAGTAGCATGCATTATTTAAAAACTATAATGGCCGAAAACTGAAAATAATAATTTTTTCCCACATTTTTTCCTATTTTCCCCATTAAAACACATTTAGAATAAAATAATTCTTGGCAGAATGTCCCACCTAAAGAAAGCCTAATTGGTGGCGGAAAAAACAAGATATAGTTCATTTCATTGCGATAAGTAATAATAAAGTTATAGACGAATGAATGGACGGAGCGCTGAAAGGTGAAAATTGCTCTGGTGGTCAGGGGGTAAAACCCCTCAGTGGTGAAGTGGTTAACATCAGTTGTATGCAAACTATTTGAGGGGTTACTAAGAGATACTATACATGACTTCATAGTAGACAATAATCTTATTTCTCAGCATCAACATGGGTTTACTAAAGACAGGTCCTGTTTGACTAACATGCTCAGCTTTTATGAGGTAGTGAATGTTAATATGGATATTGGGAATGCTGTAGATGTGATATACTTGGACTTTGCAAAGGCCTTCGACACTGTTCCCCACAAAAGTCTGGTGCAAAAGTTGAGGATGCAAGGACTGGGGAAGAGTCTGTGTGCTTGGATAGGGAACTGGCTAATGGACAGGAAACAAAGAGTTGTGGTCAATGGATCATACTCAAAATGGGAGACTGTTAGCAGTGGGGTCCCACAGGGGTCTGTACTGGGTCCAGTGCTCTTCAATTTATTTATTAATGACCTAGTGGATGCAGTAGTGAGCAATGTTGCTATTTTTGCAGATGATACAAAATTGTGCAGAATAATCAACTCTCAAGAAGATAGTGTCATATTGCAACAGGATCTGGATAGGATGGCTATATGGGCACATAAATGGCAGATGAAATTCAATGTTGAAAAATGTAAAGTCATGCATTTTGGTCGTACCAATGGTCTAGCACCATACAAAATAAATGGGAGACAGTTGGGGACATCAAACTTGGAGAAGGACTTAGGAGTACTCATCGACAACAAGTTAAATAATCGTACTCAATGCCAAGCCGCTGCAGCTAAAGCTAACAAAATTTTGGGATGCATTAAAAGGGAAATAAAAACTCGAGATGCGAACATAATATTGCCCCTGTTTAACTCTCTAGTAAGGCCACATCTGGAATATGGAATTCAGTTCTGGGCACCACATTACAAAAAAGATATTGCAGTTTTAGAGCAGGTGCAGAGACGAGCAACAAAATTGATACGTGGGATGGAAGGTCTCACTTATCAAGAAAGGTTAGATAAACTGGGTTTATTTAGTCTAGAGAAAAGACGCCTTAGAGGAGATCTAATTAACATGCATAAATACATCAGAGGGCAATATAATAGCTTGGCGGATAAGCTTTTTGTCCCTAGGCCTTCTCAAAGGACTAGAGGACACGATCTGCGCATGGAGGAAAAACGGTTTAGCCATTTATTTAGGAAAGGGTTCTTTACAGTAAGAGTGATTAAGATGTGGAATGCATTGCCACAGGAAGTCGTTATGGCAAACTCTATACCTGCATTTAAAGGGGGCTTAGATGCTTTCCTTGCGTTGAAAGACATCCATGGCTACAATTACTAGGTAATGCCTAATGATGTTGATCCAGGGATTTTATCTGATTGCCATCTGGAGTCGGGAAGGAGTTTTTCCCTTTTGGGGCTAATTGGACCATGCCTTGTAAGGGTTTTTTCGCCTTCCTCTGGATCAACAGGGGTATGTGGGGGACGGGCTGGAGTTGTACTTTGTACTGGTTGAACTCGATGGACGTATGTCTTATTTCAACCAAAATAACTATGTAACTATGTAACCAGCTGGGGACTCTATTCAGAGAAGGCTTCCCTCCCCAGCAGGGGGCTACTCCAAACCTACTTTCCCCCTAGACTTCTTGGCACCGATGAATGGCCAATCTGAAAGCCGGGGTGGTATGATTTCCTGTCGGTATACGAAAACCGAATATCGCACAGCTATGAAATTCATATAGTCTTATTCGGTAAAATCTGGCCATCGTGCTGATATGAAATTCATTGTGATGGCCCGTCCGGTTATTGAGGTATGACCCTTCTCAAGAACTGGGTCCGCTGCCCTAGCCATGTCTGATGTCATATTAATCTGTATTTTCCGACAAGTATGAATCTGTTACCCCCCTAAATATAACGTGTATCGTTCATGAGTTACAGCATTTTATAAAGTTTAGCCCTAAAATCTCTCAGAGGGAATGAACTGTCATTGGTTGGTAATTCAGAGGGGGCTGGCATTGCCACACCCCCAAACCAGCTTCAGCAAAAGTATCTGCGAGGGGCCCTCCCCTCAGTCCTCCACATTCCATCTGTACAGAGCTGTCTGGTGCTAACCAGAGGACACATGGCTAGCGGCCATCTTGATCGGCCATCTTGTCTAAACTGAACAAAGGACATTTTCCATATTGCTTGGATTTTAACTTTGCTGAACTGAACAAAAGGAACTCTACAAGATTTCCCAGAACGGACATATTTCCACAAACCCTAAGTATTTTCTCCCTTTTTTTATTTCATACTGGCTATTACTGTTTTAATAATTGTTGAGTTTAATAATTGTCTGTATATATTAATTATTTGTATTGCTTTCAATAAACCGACGCTATCGTCAGTTGTTGTTCCAGCTACCCTATTATTCAGTACAAAAAAAACTTTAGGATAAGTGATGAGGGGAATTGAGTCAGATGACCACATTGGTTTTTATATAAAAAATATCAAAAAATGATTTATTATATATCAAAAAAGAAAACACTACAGGAACATATATTACATTTACATAAAAACAAGAGTCACCAGAAAATCTCATCCAGGCCCCGCAAGCACATCCAGCCATGCACTCCAAACACAACCTTTACCCCGGCCCTAGAAGTTGAATAACCAAGGTACAATGCTCGCGCTATATTGGTGGTCACACATATATTTAGCCACCTGAATGATAATGAACACAACGCCTGGATCACACTGATACTAAGCAACAAGCTATTCAAAGCAAGTTCAGTTGGCGGCTGCACGTGCACGCCCAAACTGTAAAAATGCACTCAAAGTGCTAGCCAGTCCAAAGCATGGGCCATCAGTGGTATAGCAGCAGACATGTGCACATGTAGGAAGATTCCTGGTCAGGGTTAGTGAGCAAGCATATGCATGAGGATTAGTTCTTGGTAAGAAATGCATGCAAAACATCAGAGAGTCATTGCATCAGCATATTTCATGACAGCAAGCAAAATGCTCTCCAGAAGCTCATATATCAAAAGCTCACAGGTGTAGATGGCATCAAACAAAGGAGACAATCAAATTTCTGATGCATATGTTACCAATCCTGTGTGATGAGGTGGCAAGGTGTCCAGCTATACGTAGCTACCATCCAAGTGGGAGGGCTGTTGGAGTATCCTCCTGCCCAGAGACAATCCTTGGATAGGTGGACCATGCAAAGTCGTTTGGAGATTGGTTTTTGGCTGGTAATGGCTCCACAACTCAGCGGAAAGAGGGTGAGATGATGGCGGCTCTCAGTAGCACCACGCCGGGAGACCCGACATGTTTCGCTGGCAAGCGGCCAGCTTTTTCAAGAGAGGCGTGGTTAGGTTTACAACATCCTATCGACACTTTTATAGGTCCGTCCTGGAAGGTCCACCGGATGTACGTCACGCTCCGGCGCAGCCATCCAATCACCGCCCGCCCGCCCCCAGCGCGAGGACAGTAGACACTCGCGGCTGAGGCTTGGGCGGCGCAGGACAGGATGCGCATCCGGCATGCACCCACAACTTCCACCGCGTGGAGCGCGGAAATCAAATACATCCAGCGCTAACAGCGTGAGGAAAGAAGGGGATACAGCCAATGGAGCGTGTCGAGCGGACCCAGGTACATGGACATAAATACAAACTAAATGTTGTAAGCACATATATTGCACGAAAAGAAATATATATATATATTCATCTTTGAGAAGTCTATCATAACTGGCCAAAAAACACCTTTCACTAATTCAAGACACACATCCACTTAGACATAATACTTTTTATCAAAAGGCCAAATAATGAGACCTTAAGACAGCACAAAAAATGCTGTAAGCAAAATCAGGGGAGCGGCCAAATTGCTCGCCACCCCCCCAAAAACAAATCAACAGTGGACAAGAATATACAAATCCCCCGCCGCCCCCCCCCCCCCCCCCCGCCACACACCAACCAGAGGGAGAGGGGGGAGGGGAGGGGAAAAAGAGGGGGGGGGCGAAACACACAACCAGCTTCAGCAAAAGTATCTGCGAGGGGCCCTCCCCTCAGTCCTCCACATTCCATCTGTACAGAGCTGTCTGGTGCTAACCAGAGGACACATGGCTAGCGGCCATCTTGATCGGCCATCTTGTCTAAACTGAACAAAGGACATTTTCCATATTGCTTGGATTTTAACTTTGCTGAACTGAACAAAAGGAACTCTACAAGATTTCCCAGAACGGACATATTTCCACAAACCCTAAGTATTTTCTCCCTTTTTTTTATTTCATACTGGCTATTACTGTTTAATAATTGTTGAGTTTAATAATTGTCTGTATATATTAATTATTTGTATTGCTTTCAATAAACCGACGCTATCGTCAGTTGTTGTTCCAGCTACCCTATTATTCAGCATACACAGGAACTGAACTCAGATCTCTGAAGAGACGCTACTATTGTTGATATCTAGACAGAATAGAGTGTGTTTAACCGTTTTATTCGCAGGACTAGTCAGTCAGTGGGCTTCTCTGTCCCATGGTAACAGAGGTGGTGGCAGTTACACCCTGAAGTAGTGTGTAAAGTTGTATTTCCGTAACCCACAGGCTCCCTTCTGGTCGGGCTGCTGCCAAAATTTCTGTCGGTTTCTGCGCAAAGATCGTGACCAAAGCTTGCTTGGTCTGTGTGCTGAAACCGATTGGAAGGCAATTTGCGGTCTGACCACTAGGGCTCATGTGACAATGCCTTTTATAAGTAATGGACCCCCCTTCCCCCAGTGGGACACTGAGGTGGGCTTGTTTACTCATGGGCAAATAGCGGGCATAGCTCCTGTGATTGAGGGTCATTTTGCGTACTACGCGGCCACTAGATCGTATAGTGTGCAGGCACATTTAAAGGGAACCAGAGACGAAGCACCCTTGTGTATTTTACCATAGAAATCAGTGGGAACATTAGAGAAAACATTTACCATGCTCTCTGTTCCATCCTCACTGCTAAAAGTGTCTGTTATCTAGCTGAGATAAGAATCCCGGACTGAGCATTGATTCTGGCTTTGCTATAATGACTCAGCTATAATGATTCCTGAGCAAAGCCAGCAGGGGGCAGGCTTGGACTTGAAGACAGCAAAGAACACAGTCTCAGCTATAATTATTCTGTAGCAAAGCCAGACCGACTGCTTAGTCGGGATTCTTATCTTAGAGGTGATAACAGGCAAATTAAACAGAGAACAATGTAACAAAGAGCAGATTAGGTGTTTACTGTCATGTTCCCACTGATTTATAAGGTAAAATACATGAGGTTGCTTCATCTCTGGTTCTCTTTAAAGAGGAACTCCAGTGAAAATAATGTAGTAAAAAAAGTGCTTCATTTTTTACCATAATTATGTATAAAGGATTTAGTCAGTGTTTGCTCATTGTAAAATCTTTCCTCTCCCCGATTTACATTCTGACATTTATTACATGGTGACATTTTTACTGTGGGCAGGTTATGCAGCTGCTCCTAGCTGTTTTGGCTGTTAGAGACAGCTGTAAACAGCTATTTCCTGTCTGTGAACATTGTTACATTGTGGCAGTTTGCCCAGAGTACCGCGGTCCCAGAGCTTCTTGTGGGAGGGGTTTCAGCACAAAATCAGTCATACAGCACCCCCTGATGGTCTGTTTGTGAAAAGCATTATATTTCTCATGTAAAAGGGGCACAATTCACAAAAATGGAGAAGCACCCATGCAAGAAGACCTCTGTGTGCCTTAGCTCATGGTCACAGTACCAGGTGACCCAGTAACAAAAAATTCCACGAAGCTGGCACCACCAAATGTAGTAAAATAGCTCTTTATTCAAACGTCATTAAAATGACATTCAGTCAATGATCAAAAATGTAGCAATGGCGACAGCCCGCTGTTTCGAACTTGACGTCCTTTGTCAAGCCATACTGCTATCACTAAACATAAAACACACCTCCTTTAAATAGTGGTCAGTTACACAATCAACCAATGAGTTTGAAATCGCAACATCCAATGAGAATGCCTGACAGGGGGTGAGGACCTGATGGGGAACTGCTCTAAATCATGTGATCCATGGTAGACCAATAGGAACGCTGGTCGCGTAACCGAAATACGCATGCGGACAAAAATACGCATGAAAATACGCATAAAAGCTTCCGGAACGCAAAAATGACGTAAACGCGTGTCGTACGCGTAAAAATTTACGCATGCGTCACCGGATGCGTAAATTTACCAAAAAAGTATCCTAGGCCTCTCCCCAGTGTGGCCAGCTTAAAAAGTCCTAAAGCCTCACAAAGGAAGCATGTGATTAATCATAAAGACAAGCCCAATTAAGGCCACATCAAAGAGGAAACAGTCGGCCCACACTGTGGAGAGCACCAAATTTTGGCAAAAGAGGGGGAAGGAAAGAAAGGGATGGAAGGCAAGGGAGAGGGAGGGGGAGGAAGGGGGGGAAGAGGGAGGGGGGGGAGGAGAGGAAGGGGAAGGAGAAGGGAGGGAGACGGAAAGGCAGGGAGGGGAAGGAACCGGTCTCACCATAGATCATAAAAAAGCCAAAATAAATAAAAACATCAGGTAAAAATAACAACCCCTGACGGCATCGCCAATGGTTTACAAAGACAGAAGCATAGGCCAACAAGATCACGGCCAACACCCTTGAAGCATCAAAATTAAACACAAAAACTCAAATCATAATCTCGATTCAAACCCCCTCGACCCATGACCCCCAGGCGTTTAATCCACCAAGCTTCTCTACGTGCTAGTTCTTGTTTGCGGCTCAATTTACCTCGCCAATCAAGGGGAACACTATCGATTACTTGGACTCTCATTTGTGAAATGTTATGCCGTGCCTCTGTGAAATGACTAGACACTGTCTGGGTAGAATCCTTGTTACGGATGGCAGTCTTGTGACCCGACATCCTAACTTTAAGAGGTTTGGTCGTCATCCCAACATACCCAAGACCACATGGGCATACAATCAAGTAAACTACATAACTCGAGTCACAAGAGTACCGTCCCCTAACAACAAATCTTGTACCTCTAGAAGGGTGAGTGAAAGTACCACCTCTAGTGATATGACTGCATAAATGACAACTAAGGCAGGGATAGGTACCTTTCTTAGCATTATCAGGAAGCCTGTCCCTTGACACCCGGTGATGAAAAACCTTATCCCTGACAGTGGGGGCTCTCTTAAAAGACAAGAGAGGAGGGTAACGGAACTCGGGAATACGTGGGAAGGCCCCTTGTAAGAGGTGCCAATGTTTACGAATGGCCTTACCTATAGCTTCACTACAAGTATTAAAGGTAGACACAAATGGCATACGATGTTGTTTTGGTTGTCTCTTACCACGTCTACGCTGATCAGAAAGAGTATCAGAGGGGTATCCTCTTGCTCTAAATTTAGATCTAAGGGCCTCTTGTTGTTCCTCTCGTTTGATAGGATCGGATACAATCCTCGAAACACGGGTCATCTGGCCAGAAGGAATAGCATTCTTGATGCCAATTGGATGAAAGCTATTAAAGTGTAAAAGAGAGTTTCTATCAGTAGGTTTTACGTAAAGTGTTGACTCTACCTTACCCGATGTACAGGTAATCCGGGTATCAAGGAACAAGGATTCTACCCAGACAGTGTCTAGTCATTTCACAGAGGCACGGCATAACATTTCACAAATGAGAGTCCAAGTAATCGATAGTGTTCCCCTTGATTGGCGAGGTAAATTGAGCCGCAAACAAGAACTAGCACGTAGAGAAGCTTGGTGGATTAAACGCCTGGGGGTCATGGGTCGAGGGGGTTTGAATCGAGATTATGATTTGAGTTTTTGTGTTTAATTTTGATGCTTCAAGGGTGTTGGCCGTGATCTTGTTGGCCTATGCTTCTGTCTTTGTAAACCATTGGCGATGCCGTCAGGGGTTGTTATTTTTACCTGATGTTTTTATTTATTTTGGCTTTTTTATGATCTATGGTGAGACCGGTTCCTTCCCCTCCCTGCCTTTCCGTCTCCCTCCCTTCTCCTTCCCCTTCCTCTCCTCCCCCCCCTCCCTCTTCCCCCCCTTCCTCCCCCTCCCTCTCCCTTGCCTTCCATCCCTTTCTTTCCTTCCCCCTCTTTTGCCAAAATTTGGTGCTCTCCACAGTGTGGGCCGACTGTTTCCTCTTTGATGTGGCCTTAATTGGGCTTGTCTTTATGATTAATCACATGCTTCCTTTGTGAGGCTTTAGGACTTTTTAAGCTGGCCACACTGGGGAGAGGCCTAGGATACTTTTTTGGTAAATTTACGCATCCGGTGACGCATGCGTAAATTTTTACGCGTACGACACGCGTTTACGTCATTTTTGCGTTCCGGAAGCTTTTATGCGTATTTTCATGCGTATTTTTGTCCGCATGCGTATTTCGGTTACGCGACCAGCGTTCCTATTGGTCTACCATGGATCACATGATTTAGAGCAGTTCCCCATCAGGTCCTCACCCCCTGTCAGGCATTCTCATTGGATGTTGCGATTTCAAACTCATTGGTTGATTGTGTAACTGACCACTATTTAAAGGAGGTGTGTTTTATGTTTAGTGATAGCAGTATGGCTTGACAAAGGACGTCAAGTTCGAAACAGCGGGCTGTCGCCATTGCTACATTTTTGATCATTGACTGAATGTCATTTTAATGACGTTTGAATAAAGAGCTATTTTACTACATTTGGTGGTGCCAGCTTCGTGGAATTTTTTGTTACTGGGTCACCTGGTACTGTGACCATGAGCTAAGGCACACAGAGGTCTTCTTGCATGGGTGCTTCTCCATTTTTGTGAATTGTGCATCTAAAGTACTGTGGAAGTGACTGCACCATGGAAGACAATTTTAATGAGACTGTCTCTGCGACTTTCTCTTATACTGTTGAACAAGCCAGCAGGATCTTTGCCAACTCAGACGGTGGAGCAACTTTTTTACAAGAACCTGATGTGAAGTCGGTTAAACGTGAATTGGAAGCCTTACGTAAACGGCGAGTAGACCTGGATCTACATGCCAAAACCCTGGTTGAGTATTGTCGCAATAAGAAGATCCCTCGAGCTGTACGCTCTCCAATCTATCCGATGTTGTTTCCTAATGATGCGGACTTTTGTTCCACGTGGGAGCGCATATGGAATAAAGCATCTTTTGATGCCATGACGTGTACAGTAGCTCGGATACAGAAAGAATTGCCTTCTATTGACGACAAGATTAACATCACTGGTGAGCAATTGAGAAACATCTTACCCCCTGATGAATTTCAGGCTTACGTTGGTGACCTAAATAAGAGGATGGAGACCTACAGAAAAACCGGTGAAGACCTTAAGAGATCCAAATTTCATAGGGATCTGGCTGATTATGCCACAGGATATGTGTATGCCTGGCAGAGACCGGTGGTTCCAGTTAGGAACAGACGTCCTGGTAAACCTTTAAAACCTAGACCTAAGGGTTCTCGCCCAGTCACCTCCGAAGCTAACTCCTCCTCTAGTGATTTTTTACAGTCATCCCGGGAGGCGTCTCCGATGGCCCGGGAGGGCGGAGACGCAGGGGCGGCAGAATGTACCAGCGTAGGAAGCGCCAGAGGACAAATGACTTTACGGCAGAGGAGAGATCCGAAGGTCCGACATTAGTCGTTAATATCTCAAGTCATCCTTTGACGGCTGTGGAAGAACGGGTCCTTAATTATGGACTATCCTTCAGCCCAACCAACTCACCTGATTTTTTTCTGATCGATCAGGAACTGTTTCGTTTTTTTAGGAACATCAATCTTAAGTATTTTTTCGATTCTAACCCCTTTATAGGTGTAAACTCAGGGACTACTGAAGATACTAATACACTTTCTCTTTCAGGGACTGGCTTACGTAATAAGAGTAGTTTCTTACCCCCGAGTCATCCTGTCATTGACACCTTTATTGACAGGGTTAAGGAAGAAGTGAATCTTATTGAATCTCAATATGACTCTAGAACGGTTAATTTCAATCTAACTAAAGTTGAACATCAGGCGTTGCTCCAATTAGGACAACGCACAGAAATAACCATCCGCCCCGCTGATAAAGGCGGGGCAGTTGTCGTATTGGACACTGAATATTACGAACAAGAGATACTTTCACAGTTATCCCAGCAGGATGTTTATAGGCGAATTGATGAGGATCCATTGAGTCAGATACAGTCTCGTATTAAATGCATATTAGAAAAAGCTAAAACTAATGGTCTTATTGATGATGCTTTATATGCTTTTCTCCAACAGGACAGGCCAAAGACTCCCTCATTTTATACCCTTCCCAAGATACATAAGAACCCACGCCGGCCACCGGGGCGACCCATTGTGGCCGGCGTGGGTTCTGTGTTTGTGCCGTTAGCACAATATGTTGATCGTATCCTGCAGCCTATTGTGGTTTCTGTTGATTCATACATCAGGGACACCAGCATGTTCCTCGACAGGCTTCACTCTATTGGTGAGCTTGGTGAGGGAGCATTGCTTGTCACCCTTGATGTGGAGAGCCTCTACACCTCCATCCCCCATGATGGAGGTGTAGAGGCGGTCGATTGGTACTTGATGCAACAGTCAGATTTATCCAGTGCACAACGTAATTTCATTATTGAATTATTGAATGTTATTTTGAGATTTAACTATTTTTCCTTTCAGGGTTCCTTCTACATACAACAACGGGGGACAGCCATGGGGTCGAATGTGGCCCCTTCCTATGCTGGTTTATTTATGGGTTTATACGAAGTAAGTTTTGTTTATACCCACCCACTCTTCCACCAGCACGCTAAGTGCTGGTGGCGTTATATAGATGATATTTTTTGTTTGTGGGAGGGGCCACATTCGACCCTAATTGAATTTATTGGTTCTCTTCATTCTAAATGTCCAACCATTAAATTTACTGAGCATAGCAGTAAGGAGGAGGCTGTGTTCCTTGATACCCGGATTACCTGTACATCGGGTAAGGTAGAGTCAACACTTTACGTAAAACCTACTGATAGAAACTCTCTTTTACACTTTAATAGCTTTCATCCAATTGGCATCAAGAATGCTATTCCTTCTGGCCAGATGACCCGTGTTTCGAGGATTGTATCCGATCCTATCAAACGAGAGGAACAACAAGAGGCCCTTAGATCTAAATTTAGAGCAAGAGGATACCCCTCTGATACTCTTTCTGATCAGCGTAGACGTGGTAAGAGACAACCAAAACAACATCGTATGCCATTTGTGTCTACCTTTAATACTTGTAGTGAAGCTATAGGTAAGGCCATTCGTAAACATTGGCACCTCTTACAAGGGGCCTTCCCACGTATTCCCGAGTTCCGTTACCCTCCTCTCTTGTCTTTTAAGAGAGCCCCCACTGTCAGGGATAAGGTTTTTCATCACCGGGTGTCAAGGGACAGGCTTCCTGATAATGCTAAGAAAGGTACCTATCCCTGCCTTAGTTGTCATTTATGCAGTCATATCACTAGAGGTGGTACTTTCACTCACCCTTCTAGAGGTACAAGATTTGTTGTTAGGGGACGGTACTCTTGTGACTCGAGTTATGTAGTTTACTTGATTGTATGCCCATGTGGTCTTGGGTATGTTGGGATGACGACCAAACCTCTTAAAGTTAGGATGTCGGGTCACAAGACTGCCATCCGTAACAAGGATTCTACCCAGACAGTGTCTAGTCATTTCACAGAGGCACGGCATAACATTTCACAAATGAGAGTCCAAGTAATCGATAGTGTTCCCCTTGATTGGCGAGGTAAATTGAGCCGCAAACAAGAACTAGCACGTAGAGAAGCTTGGTGGATTAAACGCCTGGGGGTCATGGGTCGAGGGGGTTTGAATCGAGATTATGATTTGAGTTTTTGTGTTTAATTTTGATGCTTCAAGGGTGTTGGCCGTGATCTTGTTGGCCTATGCTTCTGTCTTTGTAAACCATTGGCGATGCCGTCAGGGGTTGTTATTTTTACCTGATGTTTTTATTTATTTTGGCTTTTTTATGATCTATGGTGAGACCGGTTCCTTCCCCTCCCTGCCTTTCCGTCTCCCTCCCTTCTCCTTCCCCTTCCTCTCCTCCCCCCCCTCCCTCTTCCCCCCCTTCCTCCCCCTCCCTCTCCCTTGCCTTCCATCCCTTTCTTTCCTTCCCCCTCTTTTGCCAAAATTTGGTGCTCTCCACAGTGTGGGCCGACTGTTTCCTCTTTGATGTGGCCTTAATTGGGCTTGTCTTTATGATTAATCACATGCTTCCTTTGTGAGGCTTTAGGACTTTTTAAGCTGGCCACACTGGGGAGAGGCCTAGGATACTTTTTTGGTAAATTTACGCATCCGGTGACGCATGCGTAAATTTTTACGCGTACGACACGCGTTTACGTCATTTTTGCGTTCCGGAAGCTTTTATGCGTATTTTCATGCGTATTTTTGTCCGCATGCGTATTTCGGTTACGCGACCAGCGTTCCTATTGGTCTACCATGGATCACATGATTTAGAGCAGTTCCCCATCAGGTCCTCACCCCCTGTCAGGCATTCTCATTGGATGTTGCGATTTCAAACTCATTGGTTGATTGTGTAACTGACCACTATTTAAAGGAGGTGTGTTTTATGTTTAGTGATAGCAGTATGGCTTGACAAAGGACGTCAAGTTCGAAACAGCGGGCTGTCGCCATTGCTACATTTTTGATCATTGACTGAATGTCATTTTAATGACGTTTGAATAAAGAGCTATTTTACTACATTTGGTGGTGCCAGCTTCGTGGAATTTTTCATGTAAAAGGGGGTATCAGCTACTGATTGGGATAAAGTTCAATTCTAGGTTGGAGTTTCTCTTTAAGGTGCACTGATTACATAGCGTGAGTAACAGGAGGTTACTCGTGCTATTTCTGTTAGTGAATCAATCCCATTGAATGGTTGCTTCTCTAGCAACCCTGCCTTGTTAGTATAACATCACTACAACTACTTTTTCCAACTTACACCGAAATACTACACCAGATTGGGCTCCCGGTGTCTTTGTGTTCCTTTCCTTTCTCCTAAAGTGTACCAGAGACAATACAAAATAAAAGTTTTACACATACCTGGGGCTTCCACCAGCCTCATGCGCACGGATCGCTCCCACGCTGCCGTCCTCAGTGTTCTGCAGCTTCGGTAACGGGTCCCATAACTTCCTCCAGTCGCGGCCAGTCTGCACAAAAGAAGGGCACCCTCTACGGATCTCTCTTTATTTTGTACATTCTCTGGTTTCTTTTAAAGCAGTGCTGACCAACTTCGCTGGCATGAAGGGACGTTTTTTTTCCAGGCCACATGGTGGAGGGCCGGCAGACCAACCCCAACCCCCCCCTCCCCCCACGGGAAAAAAAAAACTAGCAGCAGTTTCCCCACAAAATGCAATCAGATTGGGAGCAGATTTCCCCACAAAATGCAATCAGATTGGGAGCAGATTTCCCCACAAAATGCAATCAGATTTGGAGCAGATTTCCCCATAAAAACGCATTCAGATTGGCTGCAGATTTACCCACAAAACGCATTCAGATTGGCTGCAGATTTACCCAGAAAATGCCATCAGATTGGCTGCAGATTTACCCACAAAACCCATTCAGGATTGGCTGCAGATTTACCCACAAAATGCCGCCAGGATTTGCTGCAGACTTACCCACAAAGTCCCCCGTGCGGCTGCCATGCGCCGGTGTGGCTGGTTCCTATCTCCTGCCCGCTGCCGATCTGAGGCGGCGACAGCACGGGGGGGTCGAATGAGGGGAGCGGAGTGGAGCGAAGGGGAGGGGGGCTGTAAATTTCCATTACAGCAGCCAAGGCATGGGGGAAAAGGATTAAAAAAAAAAAAAGTCCCCTGAGCTCAGGGGGCTCGGGAGCTAACACTGCCACAGCAGGGGGGCCGCAGCAGAAGGCCTGGCGGGCCGGATGGCCGCCAGTTGAACAGCACTGTTTTAAAGCATTGTAAATATAAAGGCAATATTTCACTAAGCATTTACCGTACATTGGTTCGTCATAAAACATGCATAATTATCCAGCTCAGTTGTGACACGACAACAGAGAACTGCATTGTTAACAAAGAAAACAAACCACAGCATTAGAACACATGCTTGTGGTTTAGACAGTAAATGTCAATATGCTGATGTAATAATGGTGTGATGAGGAGTAGGTGTGCATAGCTGGCAACAAGTACCAATGGAAAGTGAAGTATATACATAGTGCTGCATGGAGATTTCGTATATAAAGTCTTTATATATCACTGATCAGTAACAAACTTACAGGGCAGGGAAGTTGATATGAAAATATAAGTTCAAAGTGTTTATATGCCTGCAGATACAATTCATGAATTGTAAAGAAACCACCTATGTGTGGTCTCATGATCAGACTTTATGGAGTCAAGAGGGAGTGTGTGGTTTCATGATCAGACTTTATGGAGTCAGGAGGGAGCGATTCATGGCAGCAGATCAGTGCATGTCTTACCCAGAAGGTAGCACCCTTTGGGCTAATTGCGAACTTGTCGTGGTGGGATTTACCTGCGGCAGAAGATCCTGCTGCATGCAAATCACACCGTACTACTGCATACAGATTTGTTCCTGCAGAAGAAAGCTGACAGGATATTCAGTATGCTCCACCCTCCAAATGTGTGCGCAAGTGATGTCAGTTGTCATAGACGTCTGACATCTAACTTATGTGTACACATAACAGGAAGTGCGTCACGTGACTTCGCCGGGATGTGCATGCGCTCCGCACCAATCTAAACAAAAACAAAAGATTGTTGCAGTGCCAATGACTCCAATGCAATTGTGTGCCAAGTGGTACCATCCGTACCGCTTAGCAACGCACTGCAGACTCTGCATCGCATCTGTGTCATCCGAAGCACTTCCATTAGTTCGCGTCAACTGTTCTGTGGCCAGTCTCATAGAGGCTATTGGCCGCTGTGGTGGGGGAGCGCCCCGAGGGAGCGGCGAAGGAGAGCAATGCAATGCACCAGTGCCGAAAGGAGCCTTATTGACCCATGGTGTTCTTTTACCTCCTGCTCTTGATGTAAGTGCATCTTGTACAGTGGTCTCATTTAAGTGAAAAGTTTTACACTTTTAAGCACTAGTACTGTGGCTCCTAATGATTATTACTCGATCATTGGGCCGACATTGCAGGAAATGAGAATTATACAGAAGGGAGGTACAATGGGGCTGATTTACTAAACCTACCACGTTACTGCAGCACGATGAGCTGGTTGAGTGAGCATGATACTTCACTAGCGGGGCCGCTACAATGTTAATTCCATCGCTAACATCTAAAACTCCACAATGGGAAAGGAAAAGACTCACATCAACATCGTTGTCATCGGACACGTAGAATCTGGAAAGTCCACAACAACTGGACATCTTATCTACAAATGTGGTGGGATTGATAAGCATACCATTGAAAAGTTCGAGAAGGAAGCTGTTGAGATGGGAAAGGGCTCCTTCAAATATGCCTGGGTCTTGGACAAACTGAAGGCTGAGCGTGAACGTGGTACCATTGACATCTCCCTGTGGAAATTTGAGACCAGCAAGTACCATGTCACAATCATTGATGCTACTACCAGCACGTCACATGGCAATAGGAAGGACCGCGCATAAGTTAAGAGTGCACACTATGCTGACAGGACCTCTTGTAGCATGCGCACAGGGGCGTAGCAATAGGGGTTGCAGAGGTTGCGACCGCATCGGGGCCCTCCCTCAACTGCAGTGTTAGTTCTCTATTGGTTCTGTGCTGATAATGATCACGTCTATAGATACTTTGAATAGTGTTAATCATTAACAAGCTGTTCCCCATCCCCTTCTTGCACCTCTGACACTAGAATTGCCATTGGCAGGTTTTGGTGCACCGTAACAATTGTTATGTATAGACTGCTTATGGGGGCCCAACATATGTTTCTGGGTTTAAAGACCATTTTTCTTTGCTTATTTAAAATCTTGTTTCTCAAAAACTACAGTCTTTTTTTTTACATTTTTTTTTACTTGTACCCACTATTCTCCTTAACATAGGTAGCAATTTTGGTAGCAATAGCATGTATGGGGGCTTTGGTGTTCACCATCACCGGCAAAGTTGGCATGAAATTATGCGTAAATTACATGTAAATTCATGTGTAATTACAAATGAGTATACAAAGTCAATTGAATTACGAATATGTAATTACGTACATGCGTAATTGCGAAAATGTATGCGTAATTTCACCTAATCGTAATTAGCATATTACAATCATCACTACCCATAATTGCCAGGTGTCTGGCTACCTTTACTCTTCCTGTATTGGAAACAATACGAGACTCATATCTGTGCTATTAATGTTCGACTACTTATCTGTACCACACATGTAAAGGCGATGCTGATGCCCAGAGGCACAGGAATGTTCAGCCGTCAGTAACAGAATTTTTGATTTCAGGAAATGTTTGTCTGACAGCATTTGTCGTAATATTTGTCCTAGTAAATGCTCCGCTAAGCATACAGAACATGTAAAATCATAGCTTCATCAGCCACTATGAATACTGCAGGAATCTGCATCATACATTCCTCAATTGCTCAGAGGAATATGAGAAAAAAAAATCTTGCACAATTTCCCTGAGGTTTATCTCCCAGATGCTGTTTCATAAAGTGGTCATAAATTGCATCATTAAGAGAGTTAATCAATCCAAACCATAAGATCAAACATGCATGCAGTAACTATTCTTGGTTCCTGCTTATTTTCCCTTGCAGGGCTGAACACTAAATTTTCCTTCTTCTATTCTACCCACTTCTTCTGAACGTCGTGTGGGCTGATCCTCACATAACCAAAATGTGGCGGCTCACCACCTGATCTCTGCTGAGAGGATGGCTCTGAGTTAAGGCACATCTCCCATCTTCCCTTTTAGTAGAGAACATGTGGCCATTAATTAATTTGACTGACGGTGATGCTCATGTTTGTGAGAACGTGAATAGTCAGATAAGTTGATGGAATTCTAAGGCTCTGATTTGCTGTTCACGGTCACATACTACTCAGGAAGTTTTCACCATGTGATTATGACATGTGGGGGAGCTTTCAGGAAGGATCTGTAAAATGTAAAGGAGTAGGAAGTGTGTAGGTGGGTGTGTTAAATGGTTATAGTATAGGTTTTTTTTAAAGAATAAGTCACTGACGGTTTTAGAAATCCAAAAATAAGGTAATACTTGCAAATATTTGTTTACAGTGCAAGTCAGACTTAGACAGAGATTGGGTAGGTTAAAGGAAACCTGAGATGGGCAAATTAAAAGATTTGATACTTACCTGGGGCTTCCTCCAGCCCCATGAACATGGATGTTTCCGAGTGCCTCCGTTTGCCAGGTATTGGTCCCGGTAATCTGGCTCAGTCATGGCATTCGGCTTTTCTACGCATGGGCGGCCTCTTCTTTTAGTGTACTCGTCTCAGGTACACTTTAAAGTGGTATGGAATGGAACACGTAAGCAAGGAAGTAACAGTATAGTTGAGGGACATGTGGCAACGGAGACGGGTGGACATAGTTATTTTTAGAAATGCGCTATTTTTTGCAGATATACGCTGTTATGCAGAAACCACATTTACATTTGGCAACCGTGGCAAACTTCTTATTGACCTAAAATAACCACAGTAATCTATTGCAGGATAAACAAATCTGTATTCTGTTATTAGCCTAAAATTTCCGAAGCCTCCTGATTGGCCAAAAATTACCACAGTAATCCCATTTCTGCTGAAAAATTCTGCATTGTCTGATTAGCCTAAAATTACAGTGTAATACGATTTACCCAGAAAAATTCTGCATTCTCTGATTAGTCTAATGCTTCAGAATTTCGCATGCTGATTTACACATACTGATTTACGTCATGGTACGTCCATTTCTGAAATAACTATGTCCACCTTTCTCGCTTTACTCCTGGCGGAATCAAAGCAACAGAGCTGCAGCCACTAGAACGCGCTCTATAGGCAGTAGCAGTCTTAAAAGATACCCAAGGTAACGTGACATGATGAGATAGACATGTGTATGTACAGTGCAAAGCACACAAATAACTATGCTGTGTTCCTTTTTTCCTTTCTCTGCCTGAAAGAGTTAAACATCAGGTATGTAAGTGGCAGTTCCTGTCTGAGTCAACTGGTTTAAGTATTTGGGGAGGCGCCGGGAACAACTATAATAGTGGGTCTAAATGTAGTTAATATACAGTACAGTAATATGTAATATAGAAAGAGGTATCTTACCTCCAATGAAGATTCACTTTGGGTTGGATTAAGGAGTCTTTATTATAGAACAGTTATATTATAGACAACACGTTTCACGGGTCTCAGCCCGCTTCCTCAGGTCAATACAAACAAATAAAGTAAAACAAATACAAGCATGTCTAATTTTACATCACAATAATGCACATACATAGATTCACAATCCACACGATCCTATTGCAACAATAATAAATACTCCAAATTATTTTACTTAGTGATAAGCAATCGCTCTCTTATATATACTTTATATTTCATCTATATTTCCTGGCTTTTACACAATCTATACGGATATGGACTCCCGCATATGTACAACATGGGGAGCAAAGTGACAAGTGCAAGAAGAGAATAAGGGGAGAAACACAGTAGTCCCTCTCCTCTCAGCAGCTCTCAGCTATTTCTCGTCTTCCTTTGGGTTCTTTCCTTTCATCTGTTTCTCTTCTCCTGTGAAACTCGTTGTCTACAATATGGTGGATTGGAGTTTTAAGATTCCCGCAATAATCGGCATTGCTACGAGCAATCGTTTCCACTATTTCGGAATGTGGGTATGTGTACACAATTAAGCGATCAACATTTTGCGATGCACGGCGATTACGACCGTCATGGTGGATCGGATCTTTAAAGGGAAGGTTCAGGGAGGGTGGGTTAAAAATAAAAATCAAATTCCACTTACCTTGGGCTTCCTCCAGCCCGTGGCAGGCAGGAGGTGGCCTCGCCGCTGCTCCGCAGGCTCCCGGTGGTCTCCGGTGGCGCGCCCGACCTGGCCAGGCCGGCTGCCAGGTTGGGCTCTTCTGCGCTCCAAGGCCCGGAACTTCTGCGTCCCACGCCGGCGCTCTGACGTCATCGGACGTCCTCCGGGCTCTACTGCGCATGCGCAGAACTACTGCGCATGCGCAGTAGAGCACGGAGGACGTCCGATGACGTCAGAGCGCCGGCGTGGGACGCAGAAGTTCCGGGCCTTGGAGCGCAGAAGAGCCCGACCTGGCAGCCGGCCTGGCCAGGTCGGGCGCGCCACCGGAGACCACCGGGAGCCTGCGGAGCGGCGGCGAGGGCACCTCCTGCCTGCCACGGGCTGGAGGAAGCCCCAGGTAAGTGGAATTTGATTTTTATTTTTTACCCACCCTCCCTGAACCTTCCCTTTAAGATCCCCGACTAAAATGCAAAGATTCTTAATCGTGTGCACTCTCGTTCGCACCCATCTTGTGTCGCCAGGTATTCCTGTGGGTAGGAAGGTGGATTGTGGAAAACTCGTTCTTCGGGTCGCGTTGCTTAGGGTTCCATAATCCATCTTCTAATGGTTACGGGCCTTAAAGAGAAACCGTAACCAAGAATTGAACTTCATCCCAATCAGTAGCTGATACCCCCTTTCCCATGAGAAATCTATTCCTTTTCACAAACGGATCATCAGGGGGCTCTGTATTGCTGATATTGTGGTGAAACCCCTCCCACAGGAGACTGTGAGGACCATGGTCCTGGCAGTTTTCTGTCTGTGAACCTTGTTGCATTTTGGGAAATAACAGTTTACAGCTGTTTCCAACTGCCAAAAAAGCAAGCAGCAGCTACTTCCACTGACATCACCTGCCAGCAGTAAAAATGTCACCATGTGATAAATGTCAGAATGTAAATCAGGGAGAGAAAAGGTTTTACAATGGTCAAACACTGACTAAATCATTTAAACCTAAGTATTGTAAAAACGAAGCACTTTTTTATTAAATTATTTTCACTGGAGTTCCTCTTTAAGTCTCATTGCCAAACATGGTGCTTCCTCCCAGGAAGTTTGCATAATTCCTGGGAGGAAGCACCATGTTTGCCATTGAGACTTCCCCTCTCGCCCTGCATCCCCCCTCGCATCTCCTCTCCTCCCCGCACTATAACTCAGCAAAATGGGGAGAGATAAAAGCAGTGCCCACAGACTCACCTCCATATGGTTCCACGCACTGGAGTTCCTGTCTATACACTCTGCAATACCGTCGGCGGTCTTGCAGAGTGTATAGACGGGAACTCCAGTGCCACCATGAGCAGATGGGTCTGCACCCACTGCCTTTATTCCTCCCCGCTAAGCTCTATAAAAGTGCGGGGAGGAGAAGCGATGCGAGGGGCAATGCGGGGGAGGCGGATGCTGAAGCCTGTGGGACTCAAGATTGCTATGGACAGAATTCTGGCCATTTCACTATATAAAATACACTGAAATCAAAACATGGACAGTGCAATACATCTGTTATGCAAGTAGAGCAAGCAAGTATCTACTTAAATATGTGTTTATTTTCCCTGGCAAAGTATGGCTAATAGTTGAACTTTAACCTTTCCTCCAACCAACGTAATTCCACTGGAAATCAGTCTGTCTTCACCGGCTATCACCTCACCAACTGTTTGCCTCCAACCTGCTCCCCATAATCCTCTCTTGTATTTAACGTCTATGCACCACCGCTGTCTTCTACTAGTATGGTGACCTCTTCTTATTTACTTCTTGTTTCTTCTGATCCCTTTTACTCTTGTGCTCCCCTGCTTCATTTTATTCCAATTCAACCTCTCCCGCCAACCCCATTTAACCCCAACCATACACCATGCTGTCATTCTCTTCTTCCATTAACCTTCTTCCATATGCCCTTTTTCCTCACATTCACTTACAGATGTTTGCCCCATTCTGTTCCCCTTGCTAAACCCATCTTATCATTCACCTCCTCCTGTCTCGGCCTTTCACTGCCTTCTATGTGTGACTTACTGTCCTCTGATGTGTGTTCTGTGTTCCATTCATCCTATGGCTTGTTCTTCACCTGCATTCCCATTCTAAACATCTTACTGATCTGTAGCGGAGTCAACCATTTTTACCTGTAATGTTGGGAACACACAATGCAAAATCCTGTCAATCGGACGGGAAATTGCATCATGTGTTCCCAGCATTATGGTAAAACCGAGGGGCTTGGTTTATACTTTAATGGTGGCCCTACATTGGTCGATGTGGCCATAAAGCATTATCTGATCAGAGAGGGATCTATCTGATTGAATCCCTCCTCACGCTACACACAGATTTTCAATAGATTTCAGCATGAAATCTATTGACAAGCTGTGTGGGTCTCCAAGTCCCCTCTCCCCAGGCTGTGAAAAATTTAGCCAGAGCTTCTTACACTCACCTGTCAGCTGCATGTTTCCCATGTCTTCTCTCCACGCCATCTGCTCCCTCTTGTCTCTTCACTCCAGAGTCATGGGGCACCTGTGTGACGTAACCAATGCTATTAAGGGCAGACACTAGGGGCACCACGGTACATACCTTATATGACCACTAGAGGCCTCTAGTATTTGGCCTCTAGCATTTGCTACATATGGATAATCCAAATGCTTCCCTCATCTTCCTCCACCAGGCCATTCCAACACTGTGTCCTCCTGAGAAATCGCACTTGTGCAGTAGCGTGGATCCTCCCCTTGACCATTGCAGGATTGTGGTCAAGAGGAGGACGTGGAAAGCCTCTGGATGATCCAGAAGCTTCCCACTACCAAAGTAAGTATCTGACCCCCCCTCCCCTCCTTTGTGATCAGCGCTGGTAAGCGGGACCCAGGATTCTACCCCCGGCCGCCAGGATATTCATTCTTTTTTGGGGGATCACGGCGGCCAATCAGGATGGCTGAGTGGCGGTGTGCGACGGATGGAAACCGGATGGAATAGCATGCCGCTGCAAGATGCTGTGGTAGCCATGCTGGTTCAGTATGCCTTCAATTTTGAATAAATCCCCAACCGTATCACCAGTAAAGCACCCCCACACCATCACACCTCCTCTTCCATGCTTCACGGTGGAAACCAGGCATGTAGAGTGCATCCGTTCACCTTTTCTGCATCGCACAAAGACACGGTGGTTGGAACCAAAGATCTCAAATTTGGACTCATCAGACCAAAGCACAGATTTCCACTGGTCTAATGTCCATTCCTTGTGTTCTTTAGCCCAAACAAGTCTCTTCTGCTTGTTGCCTGTCCTTAGCAGTGGTTTTCTAGCAAATATTCTACCATGAAAGCCTGATTCACACAGTCTCCTCTTAACAGTTGTTCTAGAGATGTGTCTGCTGCTAGAACTCTGTGTGGTATTGACCTGGTCTCTAATTTGAGCTGCTCTTAACCTGCGATTTCTGAGGCTGGTGACTTGGATGAATTTATCCTCCGCAGCAGAGGTGACTCTTGGTCTTCCTTTCCTGGGGCGGTCCGCATGTGAGCCAGTTTCTTTGTAGCATTTGATGGTTTTTGAAACTGCACTTGGGGACACTTTCAAAGTTTTCCCAATTTTTCGGACTGACTGACCTTCATTTCTCAAAGTAATGATGGCCAATCATTTTTCTTTACTTAGCTGCTTTTTTCTTACCATAATACAAATTCTAACAGTCTATTTAGTAGGACTATCAGCTGTTATCCACCTGACTTCTCCACAACGCAACTGATGGTCCCAACCCCATTTATAAGGCAAGAAATCTCACTTATTAAACCTGACAGGGCACATCTGTGAAGTGAAAACCATTTCAGGTGACTACCTCTTGAAGCTCATCAAGAGAATGCCAAGAGTGTGCAAAGCAGTATTCAAAGCAAAAGGTGGCTACTTTGAAGAACCTAGAATATGACTGTAACGATCGGTGTAACACAGAGAGGGTCTGATTACCGGTGAACTGCAGTATCACCGAAAATGCAGAATATACCCGATTATTGGTGATCTGCAGTATCACCGATAATCAGATATATATTCTAACCTCTGGACACCTGAGAGACGAGTGAGTGTTAATGCAACAGTAATAATTTGAGTACACAAAAGGAATGTTCCTTCCATAGGCCTAGACTCTCCCGGGGGGAGGAGCTAGGCTGAAGGTAGGAATGACAGAGTGTGAGTGACACCAGAGAGAGGGTGTCACTAACAGATCTGGGAACTGCCTCTGACAGTAAGGCTAGTTCTCGAGGTCGGGCAAGCCAGGTCGTAACCACACAGACAGATAAAGTACAGATTCAGGAGACAGAAACGGAATCCAATGAACAGGCTGAGTTTGGCAATGGAGTATCAGAATAGCAGGGTACAGAATCAGGAGGCAAATACAGAGTCCAGGAACGAGCAGAGTTTGGCAACAGGATATCAGAAATAGCAAGGTACAGAATCAGAGTTCAAAGGAATAGTCAGGCAGGCAGAAGATCATAACAAATAATACAGTTCAAATTCCTAACGCTAAGGTGTGAGTTCCTTGGCCGTCAACACCTTTAGAAACTATGCTAGAACACAGCTACAGACAAGGTCTGAGTGCTACCACGTAGTGATCGCAACGCCAGACACCAGAGAAATGTCCAGCACCCAGTATATATACCTTAGCGCTCTCTAGCGCCACCCCTAAGTGCTGGACCAATGGATGGTGGTGAAAATGTCAGCTGCCTCTCAGCGCGCGCGCGCGTCCTTCTGAACCTTTGTGGACTAGCAGTCCCAGCCACACCAGACATGTTTTGCAATGTATCAGCTGATTTAGGCGCGGGGGCCGCCGCACCGCTCTCCAAGCAAGCGGCGGCTTCCCCGCATCCCTCCATCATGTCAGCGCCAGTGCCATGCGTACAATCCGCCGCGTCCAATACGGACTCCACCGCACTGCCCATGCGGCATGCGGCGGTTTCTCCGCGTTGTGTCGCCATGTTGGACGCGGAAACAGCCGCCTCACTCTGAGCACTAGAGGCGGCTTTTCCGCGTTTCCTCACAGTACCCCCCTCCCCCTGAGGAGTGGACTCCGGACACCTTTCTTAATTTGTCAGCATGCATGCGACCTTCAGGTAGCCATGATCTCTCCTCAATACCATATCCCTTCCAGTGAACCAGATACTGTACTGAGTTCTGAACTATGCGTGAGTCTAAAATCTTCTCTACTTCGTACTCAGGTTGGTCATCTATCATCACAGGAGGAGGAGGAGTGGGACCCACATGGACTGCTGGCTTAAGCAGGGACACATGGAAGGATCTTACGCCACGCATACTGGCAGGAAGATCAATGGCATAAGTAACATTGTTGATCTTTCTAGTTACTGAAAATGGACCCACAAACCTGGGCTCCAACTTGGATGAAGGCTGTTTCAAGGTCAAGTGACGTGTGGACACCCAGACTAAGTCTACTGGTTGGAACTTCCACTCTAAAGAACGTCTTTTGTCAGCTTGACCTTTTTGACTTTGAAATGCCTTCCCCAAATTGTTTTCCACGATCCCCCACATGTCTTTGAATGACCTTTGCCAGGCCTCCAGAGCTGGAAACGGAGTGGAGGTGACTGGCAATGGGGAGAATTTAGGCAACTTCCCGGTCACTATCTGAAATGGACAAAATCCCGATGAAGAACTTTTCAAATTATTGTGTGCAAATTCCGCGAAGGGCAAAAACTTGACCCAATCATTTTGCGCCTCTGCAACGTAACACCTCAAAAACTGCTCCAATGATTGATTGACTCTTTCCGTCTGACCATTGGTCTGTGGGTGGTAGCCTGACGAAAAAGACAGTTCCATGCCCATTTGGTGACAAAATGCCCTCCAAAATCTCGACACAAATTGGACTCCCCGATCTGATACTATGTTTTCCGGAATGCCGTGCTGAAAGGGACTTAAAGTCTCTATCCAGTCCCCCCAAGTTTCAGTGGTTGCTAGTACCAGTCTTTGGGGGACAATGGTCTCCGGGGCGGAGGGCTGTGCTGTTTCTGCCTCAAAGCATCTGGACAGGGCATCTGCCTTGATGTTTTTACTACCCGGAGTGTACGTAATTATAAATCTGAACCTCGAGAAGAACAATGACCATCGAGCCTGACGGGGGCTTAGTCTCTTAGCCCCCTCGATGTATTCCAAATTTTTGTGATCAGTGTAAACTGTAATCGTATGTTCTGCTCCTTCCAACCAATGACGCCATTCTTCAAAGGCCAATTTGATGGCCAGGAGCTCTCTGTGGCCTTTATCGTAGTTTCTCTCTGCCGGAGAGAACCTACGAGAAAAATAGGCGCATGGGTGCAATCTA
Source organism: Hyperolius riggenbachi (assembly GCF_040937935.1). NCBI lineage: Eukaryota > Metazoa > Chordata > Amphibia > Anura > Hyperoliidae > Hyperolius > Hyperolius riggenbachi. The sequence goes on along the minus strand of NC_090655.1, from coordinate 91,373,180 downwards.
CCCTGCAACCCTGACCGCTGAGACAGCACAGCCCCTACCCCGACCTCCGAGGCGTCTACCTCAACAATGAAGGGATAGGCGGTGTCAACATGTCTCAGGATGGGTGCGGAACAAAACAAATCTTTCAGAGTGGAGAAAGCGTGCAGGGCTTCTGGAGACCAGTGGGTGGTATCTGCCCCCTTTTTAGTGAGGCTGGTAAGGGGTGCAATGACAGTGGAGTACCCCTTTATGAACCTTCTATAGTAATTGGCAAAGCCTAAAAATCTTTGAATAGATTTTAAGCCCACAGGTTGAGGCCATTCCAACACAGCCGAGACTTTGGCAGGGTCCATAGACAGGCCCGAGGTGGAAATTATGTACCCTAAAAAGGTGACAGATGTTACCTCGAAGATGCATTTCTCCAATTTAGCATAAAGCGAGTTTAGTCTTAATTTGTCCAATACAAATTTGACGTGTGTCCTGTGCTCAGAGAGGTTGTTAGAGAAAATAAGTATATCATCCAGATATACCAACACGAATTTGCCCAACACCTCCCTGAATACCTCATTAATTAGTTCTTGGAAGACGGCTGGGGCGTTACACAGGCCGAAGGGCATTACTAGGTACTCGTAATGCCCGTCGGGCGTGTTGAAAGCCGTCTTCCATTCATCGCCCTTTCTAATCCGTACCAGGTTGTATGCCCCCCGTAAATCCAATTTTGAAAAGATCTTGGTGTCGGTAACCTGTGTGAACAAGTCATCTATCAGGGGCAAGGGGTAGCGATTCTTCACTGTGATTTTATTCAGGCCCCGGTAATCAATACATGGCCGCAGGCCTCCGTCTTTTTTCTTAACAAAAAAGAACCCTGCGCCAGCGGGCAACCGGGAAGGGCGAATGAACCCCTTGGCTAAATTTTCACGAATGTACTCCTGCATGGCCACTTTCTCTGGCCCAGATAAATTGTAGAGATGACCCCTAGGGGGCATACAACCAGATCGGAGAGCGATGGGGCAATCAAACGGGCGATGTGGAGGTAACTTATCAGCAGCCTTGGGACAGAACACATCGGAATATTGTGTTGGTACCCCTTCCAACTGAATCCTAGTCTGACCCAGTGTCACCCTCCCTAAACACTGTTGGAAACACTGTTTTGACCAGCTAGTTAACTGACCAGTAGCCCAATTGATCTGTGGGGAGTGAAGGTGCAACCATGGCATGCCAAGGATGACTGTGGAGGTGGTCATGTGTAACACAAAAAACTGCAATTTCTCTTTATGTAACACCCCTATAGTGACTTCCACCTCTGGTGTCTGAGACAGCGGATGATTACTTTGCAGGGGGAATCATCTACTGCCGTAACCTGAATGGGTGGTTTTACCGGGGTGAGCGGAATACCCAATTTCTTTGCAAATTCAAAATACATAAAATTAGCTGCAGAGCCTGAATCAACAAAAGCCTCAGAAACCTCTGTTTTATCTTCCTATGTAACAGTACAAGGAAGAAGTAACCGTTTATCTTCTAGGGGTAAAAGTTGTGCGCCTAGGGTGTTACCCCCTACAACTCCTAGGCAGTAGCGTTTCCCGACTTGTTAGGGCAATTACGTACTCTATGACCCCCCTCTGCGCAGTAAAGACACAGCTGCTCAGACATCCTACGTCTCCGCTCCACTGGGGATAGTTTCGACCGACCAATCTGCATTGGTTCGGGTGGAGGCGAGACAGGAGGAGGTGGAGCTACTGGAGGCACAGCGTAGGACACCATTCTTATATGACTACTACCCCGGGTCTGTTTCTGATAGCGCAGTCTGCGATCGACTCGAATGGCTGATGAAATGGCCTCATCGAGTGTCTTTGGCTCAGGCAGACTTAGCATGAGATCTGAGACCTCATCTGACAACCCTGATAAGAAACAATCTAAGAGGGCATAGGTGTCCCACCTGGCTGAAACTGACCACCTCCTAAATTCGGCTGCGTAATCCTCGACCGGACCCTTGCCTTGACGCAAGAGCTTGAGCTTCCGCTTAGAAGTCGCAGCAAGGTCTGGGTCATCATAAATTACTGCCATGGCTTTAAAAAATTAATCCACAGAGGTGAGGGCTAAGTCTCCGGTGGGCAAATTGTACGCCCACATCTGAGAATCGCCAGATAACAAAGTCTTAATAAATATAACCCTTTGGGCCTCAGTTCCAGAAGATCGGGGTTTCAACTCAAAGTAGGATAACACTCTATTTCTAAAGTTGCGGAAGTCCGATCTGTGACCAGAAAATTTCTCAGGTACAGGTAAACACATGTCAGAGCTAGGAGGGGATCGCACCTCATTCACTGCTGTCTGGAGGGTTAGTAATGAACCAGACAAGACGTCAATCATAGTCTTGTGACTACCCAGCACTTGGTTGATGTTTTCCACCGAAGTGGCAAGTGCGCCCAGACGGTCAGTGTGTGCGTCCATTTGCATTTTGGTCTGGCGTTCTGTAACGTCCGGTGTAACACAGAGAGGGTCTGATTACCGGTGAACTGCAGTATCACCGAAAATGCAGAATATACCTGATTATTGGTGATCTGCAGTATCACCGATAATCAGATATATATTCTAACCTCTGGACACCTGAGAGACGAGTGAGTGTTAATGCAACAGTAATACTTTGATTACACAAAAGGAATGTTCCTTCCGTAGACCTAGACTCTCCCGGGGGGAGGAGCTAGGCTGAAGGTAGGAAGGACAGATTGTGAGTGACACCAGAGAGAGGGTGTCACTAACAGATCTGGGAACTGCCTCTGACAGTAAGGCTAGTTCTTGAGGTCGGGCAAGCCAGGTCGTAACCACACAGACAGATAAAGTACAGATTCAGGAGACAGAAACGGAATCCAATGAACAGGCTGAGTTTGGCAATGGAGTATCAGAATAGCAGGGTACAGAATCAGGAGGCAAATACAGAGTCAAGGAACGAGCAGAGTTTGGCAACAGGATATCAGAAATAGCAAGGTACAGAATCAGAGTTCAAAGGAATAGTCAGGCAGGCAGAAGATCATAACAAATAATACAGTTCAAATTCCTAACGCTAAGGTGTGAGATCCTTGGCCGTCAACACCTTTGGAAACTATGCTAGAACACAGCTACAGACAAGGTCTGAGTGCTACCACGTAGTGATCGCAACGCCAGACACCAGAGAAATGTCCAGCACCCAGTATATATACCTTAGCGCTCTCCAGCGCCACCCCTAAGTGCTGGACCAATGGATGGTGGTGAAAATGTCAGCTGACCAGCTTGGTCAGCTGACTCTTCTCTGGCTGTCATATAAGCTCTGCCTCTCAGCGCGCGCGCGCGTCCTTCTGAACCTGTGTGGACTAGCAGTCCCAGCCACACCAGACATGTTTTGCAATGTATCAGCTGATTCAGGCGCGGGGGCCGCCGCACCGCTCTCCAAGCAAGCGGCGGCTTCGCCGCATCCCTCCATCATGTCAGCGCCAGTGCCATGCGTACAATCCGCCGCGTCCAATGCGGACTCCACCGCACTGCCCATGTGGCGGTTTCTCCGCGTTGTGTCGCCATGTTGGACGCGGAAACAGCCGCCTCACTCTGAGCACTAGAGGCGGCTTTTCCGCGTTTCCTCACAATGACATATTTTCAGTTGTTTCACACTTTTTGGTTATGTACTATACTTCCACATGTGTTAATTCATAGTTTGGATGCCTTCAGCGTGAATCTACAATGTTCATAGTCCTGAAAATAAAGAAAACTCTTTGAATGAGAAGGTGTGTCCAAACTTTTGGTCTGTACTGTATATATATATATATATATATATATATATATATATATATATATATATATATATATACATATACAGTACAGACCAAAAGTTTGGACACACCTTCTCATTCAAAGAGTTTTCTTTATTTACTTATTTATTTATTTACTTATTTATTTATTTATTTACTTATTTATTTATTATATACATACATACATACATACATACATACATACATACATATATTTATTTATTTATATAAAAAAAAAATAAAAAAAAAAAATATATATATATATATATATTTATATTTTTATATATATATATATATATATATATATATATATATATATATATATATATATATATATATATATATATATATTTACTTATTTATTTATTATATACATACATACATACATACATATACATATATATATATATATATATATATATATATATATATATATATATATATATATATATATATATATATATATATATATATATACACACATTTATATACACACGTCATTCTCAAACAATTATCATATTGTGATAAAGTTCATTATTTTCTGTAATGTACTGATAAAATTTAGACTTTTATATATTTTAGATTCATTACACACAACTGAAGTAGTTCAAGCCTTTTATTGTTTTAATATTGATGATTTTGGCATACAGCTCATGAAAACCCAAAATTCCTATCTCAAAAAATTAGCATATCATGAAAAGGTTCTCTAAACAAGCTATTAACCTAATCATCTGAATCAACTAATTAACTCTAAACACCTGCAAAAGATTCCTGAGGCTTTTAAAAACTCCCAGCCTGGTTCTGTAACGATTGCGGAACGATTGCAAGATGCGCACTGACACAACGAAAACCCCCCACAAGCGTATGAAGGGGGGAACCCAGCTTTGGTGCAAGCACCAGGAGAGGGCAATTCCCACTGGCAGATAGCGCTGTGGAGTGCAGACGAGTACAACCGCTGCACGGCCACAGATGCCAGATGGGGATTGTACAGATCAAGACAATGCGGGGCTGAACAGCCCTTAAAGAGAAAGAGCACAGGTACAGGATGAATGTGTGTTCACCAATCTAGTCACGACCCTGCGACGGTGAACACACATCAGCAGAAACAAAAGTAGGAACGCAATCGCGAGAGAGGCGACTGCCAGAGGTGACACAAGGCTGAAGCAAGACAGGGCACGGGAGTAGCAAAGGCACAGCACACGACAATGAGAAGTAATGAAAATAACAAACGCTAACTAAACGCGAACACCGCACTCATTCGCAACAGCGAACACGTTTACGCGCGGTCTCTGCGTGTTAAGCACAACAGAGACAAGCACGCCTAACTAACCACCGACAGACAAACACGAAACAAAGAACGCGAGCGCTTGCTTAGCGGTTACCTAACCGAGCCTACAGCAAGCGTTCATCAGACAAGACAGACAAACGGAAAACAGGAATACGAGAGGAAAGATCCACTGCTCTTTCCGTCAGAGCGAGTGCAATCTAAGCTCAGGAACAAGAAAATAGATCAGAAGGATCCACAGCGCTAGCGCAAGGCTAGTGCGATCCAGACAAGACAGAACAGAAGGATCCACTGCCACTACCGCTAGAGGATAGTGCAATCCAAGCAAGACAGAACAGAAGGATTCACAGCGCTAGCACAAGGCTAGTGCGATCCAGGCAAGACAGAACAGAAGGATCCACTGCCACTACCGCTAGAGGCTAGTGCGATCCAAGCAAGACAGAACAGAAGGATCCACAGCGCTAGCACAAGGATAGTGCGATCCAGGCAAGACAGAAACAGAAGGGACTACCGGTAGCAACCGCTGCTCCGGTTAGCACCCAGACAACAGAACGATTTCCTGTCAACCACCGCTGGGACAGGACAATCGCAACAGACAGACAAAACAGATATACAATCTAACTGCACTAGGGAAACTGCCTAGTGCAGTCCCAGGAATTACTCTAAGATAACTTTGACAAGATATAGCATGGCTGACACTCTAGGAGTGTTTCAACAAACCCTGAAGGATGACCAGCAAAGCATTCTGGGAAAAACATGGCTTATATAGTGCCAGTCATCACAGGAGGCAGGTAGGGGATTTGCATAACGAATGTATGCAAATTCCTCAACAGCAGAACAGACCAGAAACTTGCAAAGGAAAGACAGGTCTCTCTTCCAGAGACCTGCAGCCCACAGACCAGAGGAATGGTCAAACAGCTGTCTGCCTGTGCAGCCAGCTGAGCGGATCCTTACAGATTCATTACTCAAAACGGCAATCATGGGTAAGACTGCCGACCTGACTGCTGTCCAGAAGGCCATCATTGACACCCTCAAGCAAGAGGATAAGACACAGAAATAAATTTCTGAATGAATAGGCTGTTTCCAGAGTGCTGTATCAAGGCACCTCAGTGGGAAGTCTGTGGGAAGGAAAAAGTGTGTCAGAAAACGCTGCACAATGAGAAGAGGTGACCGGACCCTGAGGAAGATTGTGGAGAAGGACCGATTCCAGACCTTGGGGGACCTGCGGAAGCAGTGGACTGAGTCTTGAAATGGGCAACAGGAGCCGCATTCCCCAGGTCAAGCCACTTTTGAACCAGAAACAGCGGCAAAAGCGCCTGACCTGGGCTACAGAGAAGCAGCACTGGACTGTTGCTCAGTGGTCCAAAGTACTTTTTTCGGATGAAAGCAACTTTTGCATTTCATTCGGAAATCAAGGTGCCAGAGTCTGGAGGATGACTGGGGAGAGGGAAAAGCCAAAATGCCTGAAGTCCAGTGTCAAGTACCCACAGTCAGTGATGGTCTGGGGTGCCATGTCAGCTGCTGGTGTTGGTCCACTATGTTTTATCAAGGGCAGGGTCAATGCAGCTAGCCTTCAGGAGATTTTGGAGCACTTCATGCTTCCATCTGCTGAAAAGCTTTATGGAGATGAAGATTTCATTTTTCAGCACGATCCTGGCACCTGCTCACAGTGTGAAAACCACTGGCAAATGGTTTACTGACCATGGTATTACTGTGCTCAATTGGCCTGCCAACTCTCCTGACCGGAACCCCATAGAGAATCTGTGGTATATTGTGAAGAGAAAGTTGAGAGACGCAAGACCCAACACTCTGGATGCATCCTGTATGTGTCTGGAGAGTTTACCCTGTCTGATCCCCCCATCTGGACCCGATCTTCAGGACAGAAGGTAAACAGAGAAATGCTGCCTACATGTACTGTATATAGAGAATTTAGCCTGTCTAATTCCTCCTCATTTGTCTCTAATTACAAATTGTAATTTGATCTCCCCCCTGTGTCACATGCCTGCCACGGCAGAGATGGCATATAACCCCTTTTGAAAACACAGGATGTTAACAATATAGCCATTTGGTTCCCAACTGCTTCCAAGCTAAGTGCTTCTGCCTTACTGTTACCGATTTTTGCCTGGATTTTGACTACTCTCAGCCTGCCGCCTGCACCAACGTCTGCCTGGATTTTGACTATTTTTCATTTTCATATTCATATTCAGCATGTTTGTGAGAGGGGACACTGGAGGTAGCATTCAGCTTCATGGAGGTGTGGGCATAGCGAACATCGGGTGGGAGGGACATGTTGGGGTCTGGATTGTTACAATCGGACTATAAGATGCACTGACTTTTTCCCTCCACATTTGGATGAGAAAAGGTGCGTTTTATGGTCCGGAAAATAGGGTAACTCATCACGCAAATGCTTTAATGGTCTGGCACACGGTTTTGGATATACCTCCCAACATATATTATTTCCAAAAATAATACTTTCAGTTTGTGCTCAACACTTATTTCCCATGAGTCTTCCATTTCTGAAGCCAAACTGAGAGAAATTTTGGCAGATGATAAAAAAAGAAAATAATAGAGTCAATAATATGGTTAGGATGTTTGTTCTTATTCCATAAACTTCTTTCAAGCTTGGACAGTACTCAGTATAATGCACGCGTGGGCCTTGTGCAGAAAGCAACAGTTCCACAGAAGTAGCAAGCGCACCATGTCATAACGTGTACAATTCCTGTTTGTTTTTTCATCTTTTCCTGATACTTGTCAGGGTAGTTCTGTTTTGTTTTCAGTAATTGCAGCTACAGACTGGGAGGGGAAGGACATATAGGGATTGGATTATTATTGCCTCAGTAAGCCGTGGCAACTTGCAATCGGGGAAAAATGTATTTTTAATAAACCTCCCTACAGACTGGAAGTGGGAGCACATATAGAGCCAGATGTATTACTGCTGTAGTAAATTGCTGTCATCATTATACACAAACAGCTGGAGATGGTACTTTTTAAACATGAATTCTGTCAGGAGATATTGTATTTTTAAACTGCAACGTCAAAGAAATATTACATAAATACCTAAAAGTTTTCAGTTTAAAATAATGGCATTCCTCTTCACTAAGGCCCCGTTCACATCACAAACGCGGATGGCCATGCGTGCGGAACACAACGCATGCAAACGCACGCCATCCGCGTTTGTATGCGTTGCGTGGCTGATCCCATCACTGAAAATTGAATGGGACAGCCAGGCGTTTTTACAAAAAAATGCATGCAGCATGCGTTCCCGGACCGCACAGGTCCGGAACACATGCAGTGTGAACATCAGACAGTGCACTCTATGCACTGTCTGATGTCGTGCGTGGCTGCCTCCTGCACGTGTTTCCAAAACGCGTCTGGAAACGCGTGCAGTGTGAACGGGGCCTAACACCCCACCAATCGCTGAATCATGGCAAGTGGGTAATGTATATTGAGAGCGGTAGGAGCCACTGAGCACAGTGAGTGAATAGGTATGACCCCATACCTATGTTATGACCCGATACCTATGTTATGACCCGATGCCTATGTAGAAAGGGTAAAAAAATGAAAGAACAAAATCGCAGGCACATTAAAAACCATTGTAATGAACAAAAAAAAAACTAAAACGTTACCACAATGGGTTAAATTGTATTCATATCCTGATCTAATGTTATATATCCACATCAATCCCACCATCCAGTGCTGTACATCCACATCAATCACACCCTCCAGTGCTGTACATCCACATCAATCACACCGTCCAGTGCTGTACATCCACATCAATCACACCCTCCAGTGCTGTACATCCACATCAGTCATACCATCCAGTGCTGTACATCCACATCAATCACACCATCCAGTGCTGTACATCCACATCAATCACACCCTCCAGTGCTGTACATCCACATCAGTCATACCATCCAGTGCTATACATCCACATCAGTCATACCATCCAGTGCTGTACATCCACATCAATCACAACCTCCAGTGCTGTACACCCACATCAGTCATACCATCCAGTGCTGTACATCCACATCAATCACACAATCCAGTGCTGCACATCCACATCAATCACACCCTCCAGTGCTGTACATCCACATCAATCACACCATCCAGTGCTGTAAATCCACATCAATCACTCCCTCCAGTGCTGTACATCCACATCAATCACACCCTCCAGTGCTGTACATCCACATCAATCACACCCTCCAGTGCTGTACACCCACATCAATCACACCCTCCAGTGCTGTACATCCACATCAATCACACCATCCAGTGCTGTACATCCACATCAATCCCACCATCCAGTGCTGTACATCCACATCAATCACACCCTCCAGTGCTGTACATCCACATCAATCACACCGTCCAGTGCTGTACATCCACATCAATCACACCCTCCAGTGCTGTACATCCACATCAGTCATACCATCCAGTGCTGTACATCCACATCAATCCCACCATCCAGTGCTGTACATCCACATCAATCCCACCATCCAGTGCTGTACATCCACATCAATCACACCCTCCAGTGCTGTACATCCACATCAGTCATACCATCCAGTGCTATACATCCACATCAGTCATACCATCCAGTGCTGTACATCCACATCAATCACACCCTCCAGTGCTGTACACCCACATCAGTCATACCCTCCAGTGCTGTACATCCACATCAATCACACCCTCCAGTGCTGTACATCCACATCAATCACACCCTCCAGTGCTGTACATCCACATCAATCACACCATCCAGTGCTGTACATCCACATCAATCACACCCTCCAGTGCTGTACATCCACATCAATCACACCCTCCAGTGCTGTACATCCACATCAATCACACCCTCCAGTGCTGTACATCCAGATCAATCACACCATCCAGTGCTGTACATCCACATCAATCCCACCATCCAGTGCTTTACATCCACATCAATCACACCCTCCAGTGCTGTACATCCACATCAGTCATACCATCCAGTGCTGTACATCCACATCAGTCATACCATGCAGTGCTGTACATCCACATCAATCACACCCTCCAGTGCTGTACATCCACCTCAATCACACCCTCCAGTGCTGTACATCCACATCAGTCATACCATCCAGTGCTATACATCCACATCAGTCACACCCTCCAGTGCTGTACATCCACATCAGTCACACCCTCCAGTGCTGTACATCCACATCAATCACACCATCCAGTGCTGTACATCCACATCAATCACAGCGTCCAGTGCTGTACATCCACATCAATCACACCGTCCAGTGCTGAACATCCACATCAATCAAACCATCCAGTGCTGTACATCCACATCAATCACACCATCCAGTGCTGTGCATCTACATTAATCACACCATCCAGTGCTGTACATCCACATCAATCACACCCTCCAGTGCTGTACATCCACATCAATCACACCATCCAGTGCTGTACATCCACATCAATCACACCCTCCAGTGCTGTACATCCAGATCAGTCACACCATCCAGTGCTGTACATCCACATCAATCACACCATCCAGTGCTGTGCATCTACATCAATTACACCATCCAGTGCTGTACAACCACATCAATCACACCCTCCAGTGCTGTACATCCACATCAATCACACCCTCCAGTGCTGTACATCCACATCAATTACACCCTCCAGTGCTGTACATCTACATCAGTCATACCATCCAGTGCTATACATCTACATCAATCACACCATCCAGTGCTGTACATCTACATCAATCACACCCTCCAGTGCTGTACAGCCACATCAGTCACACCATCCAGTGCTGTACATCCACATCAATCACACCTTCCAGTGCTGTGCATCCACATCAATCACACCATCCAGTGCTGTACATCCACATCAATCACACCCTCCAGTGCTGTACATCCACATCAGTCATACCATCCAGTGCTGTACATCCACATCAATCACACCATCCGGTGCTGTGCATCCACATCAATCACACCATCCAGTGCTGTACATCCACATCAATCACACCATCCAGTGCTGTACATCCACATCAATCACATCCTCCAGTGCTGTAAATCCACATCAGTCATACCATCCAGTGCTGTACATCCACATCAGTCATACCATGCAGTGCTGCACATCCACATCAATCACACCCTCCAGTGCTGTACATCCACATCAATTACACCATCCAGTGCTTTGCATACACATCAATCACACCATCCAGTGCTGTACATCCACATCAATCACACCATCCAGTGCTGTACATCCACATCAATCACATCAATCACACCATCCAGTGCTGTACATCCACATCAGTCATGCCATCCAGTGCTGTACATCCACACCAGTCATACCATCCAGTGCTGTACATCCACATCAGTCATACCATCCAGTGCTGTACATCCACATCAATCACACCCTCCAGTGCTGTACATCCACATCAATCACACCCTCCAGTGCTGTACATCCACATCAATCACACCCTCCAGTGCTGTACATCCACATCAGTCATACCATGCAGTGCTGTACATCCACATCAATCACACCCTCCATTGCTGTACATCCACATCAATCACACCATCCAGTGCTGTACTGTACATCCACATCTATCACACCATCCAGTGCTGTGCATCCACATCAATCACACCCTCCAGTGCTGTACATCCACATCTATCACACTGTCCAGTGCTGTACATCCACATTGATCACACCATCCAGTGCTGTACATCAACATCAATCACACCCTCCAGTGCTGTACATCCACATCAATCACACCATCCAGTGCTGTACATCCACATCAATCACACCATCCAGTGCTGTACATCCACATCAATCACACCCTCCAGTGCTGTACATCCACATCAGTCATACCATCCAGTGCTGTACATCCACATCAGTCATACCATGCAGTGCTGTACATCCACATCAATCACACCCTCCAGTGCTGTACATCCACCTCAATCACACCCTCCAGTGCTGTACATCCACATCAGTCATACCATCCAGTGCTATACATCCACATCAGTCACACCCTCCAGTGCTGTACATCCACATCAGTCACACCCTCCAGTGCTGTACATCCACATCAATCACACCATCCAGTGCTGTGCATTAGTGTTGGGCGAACACCTGGATGTTCGGGTTCGGGTCCGTTCGCCGAACATGGGGCAGATGTTCGAGATGTTCGGCCCGAACCCCGAACTCCCCCGAACATCCCGCTTTTGGGGGCCCTATGGGGTCGCAGGCATAAGGGGGGAGCATGCCCCGGTTGCGGGGGGGGGGGGCGGAAATTCCCCCCACCCCCTCCGCTAGCGCTCCCCCCTCTGCCCGCTTCCCCATACAAAAATTTTGCGTAAAGTTCAATAGTACCTTCAGTGGCTGGCTGGCACTGTGGTGTGAGTGAGGAGGAGAAGTCCGAGTAGGACGCGTTGAGGCCGGGCAGCGGGCGGTTCAGCGGTAGTACCCTTGTGGTACTTCCGCCCTTTCTCTGACCTCACGTCCTCTGCATACGAGGGTACGCGTCATCACGTAGAGGACGTGAGGTCAGAGAAAGGGCGGAAGTACCACAAGGGTACTACCGCTGAACCGCCCGCTGCCCGGCCTCAACGCGTCCTACTCAGACTCCTCCTACTCACTCACACCACAGTGCCAGCCAGCCACTGAAGGTACTATTGAACTTTACGGAAAATTTTTGTATGGGGAAGCGGGCAGAGGGGGGAGCGCTAGCGGAGGGGGTGGGGGGAATTTCTGACACCCCCCCCCCCCCCGCGACCGGGGCATGCTCCCCCCTTGTGCCTGCAACCCCATAGGGGGGCAGTATTCGGCCGAACAGGGCCCTGTTCGGCCGAACAGGGGCGCTGTTCGGCCTGTTCGGCTGGGCATTGAGCTGTTCGGGCGAACCCGAACTAAAAAGGCCGAACACCATGAGGTGTTCGGCCGAACTCGAACATCACCCAAACAGGGTGATGTTCTGCAGAACCCGAACAGTGGCGAACACTGTTCGCACAACACTACTGTGCATCCACATCAGTCACACCATCCAGTGCTGTACATCCACATCAATCACACCATCCAGTGCTGTACATCCACATCAATCACACCCTCCAGTGTTGTACATCCACATCAGTCATACCTTCCAGTGCTGTACATCCACATCAGTCATACCATGCAGTGCTGTACATTAACATCAATTACACCCTCCACTGCTGTACATCCACATCAATCAAACCATCCAGTGCTGTGCATCCACATCAATCACACCATCCAGTGCTGTACATCCACATCAATCACACCATCCAGTGCTGTACATCCACATCAATCACATCAATCACACCATCCAGTGCTGAACATCCACATCAGTCATACCATCCAGTGCTGTACATCCACATCAGTCATACCATCCAGTGCTGTACATCCACATCAGTCATACCATCCAGTGCTGTACATCCACATCAATCACACCCTCCAGTGCTCTACATCCACATCAATCACACCCTCCATTGCTGTACATCCACATCAGTCATACCATCCAGTGCTGTGCATCAACATCAATCACACTCTCCAGTGCTGTACATCCACATCAATCTCACCATCCAGTGCTTTACATCCACATCAATTACACCATCCAGTGCTGTGCATCCACATCAATCACACCATCCAGTGCTGTACATCCACATCAATCACACCATCCAGTGCTGTACATCCACATCAATCACACCCTCCAGTGCTGTACATCCACATCAGTCATACCATCCAGTGCTGTACATCCACATCAGTCATACCATCCAGTGCTGTGCATCAACATCAATCACACTCTCCAGTGCTGTACATCCACATCAGTCATACCATGCAGTGCTGTACATCCACATCAATCACACCCTCCAGTGCTGTACATCCACATCAATCACACCATCCAGTGCTGTACATCCACATCAATCACACCATCCAGTGCTGTACATCCACATCAATCACACCCTCCAGTGCTGCACATCCACATCAGTCATACCATCCAGTGCTGTACATCCACATCAGTCATACCATGCAGTGCTGTACATCCACATCAATCACACCCTCCAGTGCTGTACATCCACATCAATCACACTATCCAGTGCTGTGCATCCACATCAATCACACCATCCAGTGCTGTACATCCACATCAATCACACCATCCAGTGCTGTACATCCACATCAATCACACCATCCAGTGCTGTACATCCACATCAGTCATACCATCCAGTGCTGTACATCCACATCAGTCATACCATCCAGTGCTGTACATCCACATCAGTCATACCATCCAGTGCTGTACACCCACATCACTCACACCCTCCAGTGCTGTACATCCACATCAATCACACCCTCCAGTGCTGTACATCCACATCAATCACACCATCCAGTGCTGTACATTCACATCAGTCATACCATCCAGTGCTGTACATCCACATCAGTCATACCATCCAGTGCTGTACATCCACATCAGTCATACCATCCAGTGCTGTACACCCACATCACTCACACCCTCCAGTGCTGTACATCCACATCAATCACACCCTCCAGTGCTGTACATCCACATCAATCACACCCTCCAGTGCTGTACATCCACATCAGTCATACCATGCAGTGCTGTACATCCACATCAATCACATCCTCCAGTGCTGTACATCGACATCAATCACACCATCCAGTGCTGTACATCCACATCAGTCATACCATGCAGTGCTGCACATCCACATCAATCACACCCTCCAGTGCTGTACATCCACATCAATCACACCATCCAGTGCTGTGCATCCACATCGATCACACCATCCAGTGCTGTACATCCACATCAATCACACCATCCAGTGCTGTACATCCACATCAATCACACCATCCAGTGCTGTACATCCACATCAGTCATACCATCCAGTGCTGTACATCCACATCAGTCATACCATCCAGTGCTGTACATCCACATCAGTCATACCATCCAGTGCTGTACATCAACATCAATCACACCCTCCAGTGCTGTACATCCACATCAATCACACCCTCCAGTGCTGTACATCCACATCAATCACACCCTCCAGTGCTGTACATCCACATCAGTCATACCATGCAGTGCTGTACATCCACATCAATCACACCCTCCAGTGCTGTACATCCACATCAATCACACCATCCAGTGCTGTACTGTACATCCACATCTATCACACCATCCAGTGCTGTGCATCCACATCAATCACACCCTCCAGTGCTGTACATCCACATCTATCACACTGTCCAGTGCTGTACATCCACATTGATCACACCATCCAGTGCTGTACATCAACATCAATCACACCCTCCAGTGCTGTACATCCACATCAATCACACTATCCAGTGCTGTACATCCACATCAATCACACCATCCAGTGCTGTACATCCACATCAATCACACCATCCAGTGCTGTACATCCACATCAATCATACCCTCCAGTGCTGTACATCCACATAAGTCATACCATCCAGTGCTGTACATCCACATCAGTCATACCATGCAGTGCTGTACATCCACATCAATCACACCCTCCAGTGCTGTACATCCACCTCAATCACACCCTCCAGTGCTGTACATCCACATCAGTCATACCATCCAGTGCTGTACATCCGCATCAATCACACCCTCCAGTGCTGTACATCCACATCAATCACACCCTCCAGTGCTGTACATCCACCTCAATCACACCCTCCAGTGCTATACATCCACATCAGTCATACCATCCAGTGCTGTACATCCGCATCAATCACACCCTCCAGTGCTGTACATCCACATCAGTCACACCCTCCAGTGCTTTACATCCACATCAGTCATACCATCCAGTGCTGTGCATCAACATCAATCACACCCTCCAGTGCTGTACATCCACATCAATCACACCATCCAGTTGCGTAAATCCACATCTATCACACCCTCCAGTGCTGTACATCCACATCAATCACACCCTCCAGTGCTGTACATCCACATCAATCCCACCATCCAGTGCTGTACATCCACATCAATCACACCCTGCAGTGCTGTAAAGCCACATCAATCACACCCTTCAGTGCTGTACATCCACATCAATCACACCCTCCAGTGCTGTACATCCACATCAATCACACCATCCAGTGCTGTACATCCACATTAATCACTCTCTCCAGTGCTGTACATCCACATCAATCACACCATCCAGTGCTGTGCATCCCCATCAATCGCACCATCCAGTGCTGTACTGTACATCCACATCTATCACACCATCCAGTGCTGTGCATCCACATCTCTCACACTGTCCAGTGCTGTACATCCACATTAATCACACCATCCAGTGCTGTACATCCACATCAATCACACCCTCCAGTGCTGTACATCCACATCAATCACTCCATCCAGTGCTGTACATCCACATCAATCATACTATCCAGTGCTGTACATCCACATCAATCACACTTTTCAGTGCTGTACATCCACATCAATCACACCATCCAGTGCTGTACATCTGCATCAATCACACCCTCCAGTGCTGTACATCCACATCAATCACACCCTCCAGTGCTGTACATCCACATCAATCACACTCTACAGTGCTGTACATCCACATCAATCACACCATCCAGTGCTGTACATCTGCATCAATCACACCCTCCAGTGCTGTACATCCACATCAATCACACCCTCCAGTGCTGTACATCCACATCAATCACACCCTCCAGTGCTGTACATCCACATCAATCACACCCTCCAGTGCTGTACATCCACATCAGTCATACCATGCAGTGCTGTACATCCACATCAATCACATCCTCCAGTGCTGTACATCGACATCAATCACACCATCCAGTGCTGTACATCCACATCAGTCATACCATGCAGTGCTGCACATCCACATCAATCACACCCTCCAGTGCTGTACATCCACATCAATCATACCATCCAGTGCTGTGCATCCACATCAATCACACCATCCAGTGCTGTACATCCACATCAATCACACCATCCAGTGCTGTACATCCACATCAATCACACCATCCAGTGCTGTACATCCACATCAGTCATACCATCCAGTGCTGTACATCCACATCAGTCATACCATCCAGTGCTGTACATCCACATCAATCACACCCTCCAGTGCTGTACATCCACATCAATCACACCCTCCAGTGCTGTACATCCACATCAATCACACCCTCCAGTGCTGTACATCCACATCAGTCATACCATGCAGTGCTGTACATCCACATCAATCACACCCTCCAGTGCTGTACATCCACATCAATCACACCATCCAGTGCTGTACTGTACATCCACATCTATCACACCATCCAGTGCTGTGCATCCACATCAATCACACCCTCCAGTGCTGTACATCCACATCTATCACACTGTCCAGTGCTGTACATCCACATTGATCACACCATCCAGTGCTGTACATCAACATCAATCACACCCTCCAGTGCTGTACATCCACATCAATCACACTATCCAGTGCTGTACATCCACATCAATCACACCATCCAGTGCTGTACATCCACATCAATCACACCATCCAGTGCTGTACATCCACATCAATCATACCCTCCAGTGCTGTACATCCACATAAGTCATACCATCCAGTGCTGTACATCCACATCAGTCATACCATGCAGTGCTGTACATCCACATCAATCACACCCTCCAGTGCTGTACATCCACCTCAATCAAACCCTCCAGTGCTGTACATCCACATCAGTCATACCATCCAATGCTGTACATCCGCATCAATCACACCCTCCAGTGCTGTACATCCACATCAGTCACACCCTCCAGTGCTGTACATCCACATCTATCACACCATCCAGTGCTGTGCATCCACATCTATCACATTGTCCAGTCCTGTACATCCACATCAGTCATACCATCCAGTGCTGTACATCCACATCAGTCATACCATCCAGTGCTGTACATCCACATCAGTCATACCATCCAGTGCTGTACATCCACATCAATCACACCCTCCAGTGCTGTACATCCACATCAATCACACCCTCCAGTGCTGTACATCCACATCAATCACACCCTCCAGTGCTGTACATCCACATCAATCACACCCTCCAGTGCTGTACATCCACATCAGTCATACCATGCAGTGCTGTACATCCACATCAATCACACCCTCCAGTGCTGTACATCCACATCAATCACACCATCCAGTGCTGTACTGTACATCCACATCTATCACACCATCCAGTGCTGTGCATCCACATCAATCACACCCTCCAGTGCTGTACATCCACATCTATCACACTGTCCAGTGCTGTACATCCACATTGATCACACCATCCAGTGCTGTACATCAACATCAATCACACCCTCCAGTGCTGTACATCCACATCAATCACACTATCCAGTGCTGTACATCCACATCAATCACACCATCCAGTGCTGTACATCCACATCAATCACACCATCCAGTGCTGTACATCCACATCAATCATACCCTCCAGTGCTGTACATCCACATAAGTCATACCATCCAGTGCTGTACATCCACATCAGTCATACCATGCAGTGCTGTACATCCACATCAATCACACCCTCCAGTGCTGTACATCCACCTCAATCACACCCTCCAGTGCTGTACATCCACATCAGTCATACCATCCAGTGCTGTACATCCGCATCAATCACACCCTCCAGTGCTGTACATCCACATCAATCACACCCTCCAGTGCTGTACATCCACCTCAATCACACCCTCCAGTGCTGTACATCCACATCAGTCATACCATCCAGTGCTGTACATCCGCATCAATCACACCCTCCAGTGCTGTACATCCACATCAGTCACACCCTCCAGTGCTGTACATCCACATCTATCACACCATCCAGTGCTGTGCATCCACATCTATCACACTGTCCAGTCCTGTACATCCACATTAATCACACCATCTAGTGCTGTACATCCACATCAATCACACCATCCAGTGCTGTACATCCACATCAATCATACCCTCCAGTGCTGTACATCCACATAAGTCATACCATCCAGTGCTGTACATCCACATCAGTCATACCATGCAGTGCTGTACATCCACATCAATCACACCCTCCAGTGCTGTACATCCACCTCAATCACACCCTCCAGTGCTGTACATCCACATCAGTCATACCATCCAGTGCTGTACATCCGCATCAATCACACCCTCCAGTGCTGTACATCCACATCAATCACACCCTCCAGTGCTGTACATCCACCTCAATCACACCCTCCAGTGCTGTACATCCACATCAGTCATACCATCCAGTGCTGTACATCCGCATCAATCACACCCTCCAGTGCTGTACATCCACATCAGTCACACCCTCCAGTGCTGTACATCCACATCTATCACACCATCCAGTGCTGTGCATCCACATCTATCACACTGTCCAGTCCTGTACATCCACATTAATCACACCATCTAGTGCTGTACATCCACATCAATCACACCCTCCAGTGCTTTACATCCACATCAGTCATACCATCCAGTGCTGTGCATCAACATCAATCACACCCTCCAGTGCTGTACATCCACATTAATCACACCATCCAGTTGCGTAAATCCACATCTATCACACCCTCCAGTGCTGTACATCCACATCAATCACACCCTCCAGTGCTGTACATCCACATCAATCCCACCATCCAGTGCTGTACATCCACATCAATCACACCCTCCAGTGCTGTACAGCCACATCAATCACACCCTTCAGTGCTGTACATCCACATCAATCACACCCTCCAGTGCTGTACATCCACATCAATCACACCATCCAGTGCTGTACATCCACATTAATCACTCTCTCCAGTGCTGTACATCCACATCAATCACACCATCCAGTGCTGTGCATCCCCATCAATCACACCATCCAGTGCTGTACTGTACATCCACATCTATCACACCATCCAGTGCTGTGCATCCACATCTCTCACACTGTCCAGTGCTGTACATCCACATTAATCACACCATCCAGTGCTGTACATCCACATCAATCACACCCTCCAGTGCTGTACATCCACATCAATCACTCCATCCAGTGCTGTACATCCACATCAATCATACTATCCAGTGCTGTACATCCACATCAATCACACTCTTCAGTGCTGTACATCCACATCAATCACACCATCCAGTGCTGTACATCCACATCAATCACACCATCCAGCGCTGTACATCTGCATCAATCACACCCTCCAGTGCTGTACATCCACATCAATCACACCCTCCAGTGCTGTACATCCACATCAATCACACTCTACAGTGCTGTACATCCACATCAATCACACCATCCAGTGCTGTACATCTGCATCAATCACACCCTCCAGTGCTGTACATCCACATCAATCACACCCTCCAGTGCTGTACATCCACATCAATCACACCCTCCAGTGCTGTACATCCACATCAATCACACCCTCCAGTGCTGTACATCCACATCAGTCATACCATGCAGTGCTGTACATCCACATCAATCACATCCTCCAGTGCTGTACATCGACATCAATCACACCATCCAGTGCTGTACATCCACATCAGTCATACCATGCAGTGCTGCACATCCACATCAATCACACCCTCCAGTGCTGTACATCCACATCAATCACACCATCCAGTGCTGTGCATCCACATCAATCACACCATCCAGTGCTGTACATCCACATCAATCACACGCTCCAGTGCTGTACATCCACATCAATCACACCATCCAGTGCTGTACATCCACATCAGTCATACCATCCAGTGCTGTACATCCACATCAGTCATACCATCCAGTGCTGTACATCCACATCAGTCATACCATCCAGTGCTGTACATCCACATCAATCACACCCTCCAGTGCTGTACATCCACATCAATCACACCCTCCAGTGCTGTACATCCACATCAATCACACCCTCCAGTGCTGTACATCCACATCAGTCATACCATGCAGTGCTGTACATCCACATCAATCACACCCTCCAGTGCTGTACATCCACATCAATCACACCATCCAGTGCTGTACTGTACATCCACATCTATCACACCATCCAGTGCTGTGCATCCACATCAATCACACCCTCCAGTGCTGTACATCCACATCTATCACACTGTCCAGTGCTGTACATCCACATTGATCACACCATCCAGTGCTGTACATCAACATCAATCACACCCTCCAGTGCTGTACATCCACATCAATCACACTATCCAGTGCTGTACATCCACATCAATCACACCATCCAGTGCTGTACATCCACATCAATCACACCATCCAGTGCTGTACATCCACATCAATCATACCCTCCAGTGCTGTACATCCACATAAGTCATACCATCCAGTGCTGTACATCCACATCAGTCATACCATGCAGTGCTGTACATCCACATCAATCACACCCTCCAGTGCTGTACATCCACCTCAATCACACCCTCCAGTGCTGTACATCCACATCAGTCATACCATCCAATGCTGTACATCCGCATCAATCACACCCTCCAGTGCTGTACATCCACATCAATCACACCCTCCAGTGCTGTACATCCACCTCAATCACACCCTCCAGTGCTGTACATCCACATCAGTCATACCATCCAGTGCTGTACATCCGCATCAATCACACCCTCCAGTGCTGTACATCCACATCAGTCACACCCTCCAGTGCTGTACATCCACATCTATCACACCATCCAGTGCTGTGCATCCACATCTATCACATTGTCCAGTCCTGGACATCCACAATAATCACACCATCTAGTGCTGTACATCCACATCAATCACACCCTCCAGTGCTTTACATCCACATCAGTCATACCATCCAGTGCTGTGCATCAAAATCAATCACACCCTCCAGTGCTGTACATCCACATCAATCACACCATCCAGTGCTGTACATCCACATCAATCACACCCTCCAGTGCTGTACAGCCACATCAATCACACCCTTCAATGCTGTACATCCACATCAATCACACCCTCCAGTGCTGTAAATCCACATCAATCACACCATCCAGTGCTGTACATCCACATTAATCACTCTCTCCAGTGCTGTACATCCACATCAATCACACCATCCAGTGCTGTGCATCCCCATCAATCACACCATCCAGTGCTGTACTTTACATCCACATCTATCACACCATCCAGTGCTGTGCATCCACATCTCTCACACTGTCCAGTGCTGTACATCCACATTAATCACACCATCCAGTGCTGTACATCCACATCAATCACACCCTCCAGTGCTGTACATCCACATCAATCACACCATCCAGTGCTGTACATCCACATCAATCATACTATCCAGTGCTGTACATCCACATCAATCACACTCTCCAGTGCTGTACATCCACATCAATCACACCATCCAGTGCTGTACATCTGCATCAATCACACCCTCCAGTGCTGTACATCCACATCAATCACACCCTCCAGTGCTGTACATCCACATTAATCACACTCTACAGTGCTGTACATCCACATCAATCACACCATCCAGTGCTGTACATCTGCATCAATCACACCCTCCAGTGCTGTACATCCACATCAATCACATCCTCCAGTGCTGTACATCCACATCAATCACACCCTCCAGTGCTGTACATCCACATCAATCACACCCTCCAGTGCTGTACATCCACATCAATCACACCCTCCAGTGCTGTACATCCACATCAATCACACCCTCCAGTGCTGTACATCCACATCAATCACACCCTCCAGTGCTGTACATCCACATCAATCACACCCTCCAGTGCTGTACATCCACATCAGTCATACCATGCAGTGCTGTACATCTACATCAATCACATCCTCCAGTGCTGTACATCCACATCAATCACACCATCCAGTGCTGTGCATCCACATCAATCACACCATCCAGTGCTGTACATCCACATCAATCACACCCTCCAGTGCTGTACATCCACATCAGTCATACCATGCAGTGCTGCACATCCACATCAATCACACCCTCCAGTGCTGTACATCCACATCAATCACACCATCCAGTGCTGTGCATCCACATCAATCACACCATCCAGTGCTGTACATCCACATCAATCACACCATCCAGTGCTGTACATCCACATCAGTCATACCATCCAGTGCTGTACATCCACATCAGTCATACCATCCAGTGCTGTACATCCATATCAGTCATACCATCCAGTGCTGTACATCCACATCAATCACACCCTCCAGTGCTGTACATCCACATCAATCACACCCTCCAGTGCTGTACATCCACATCAATCACACCCTCCAGTGCTGTACATCCACATCAGTCATACCATGCAGTGCTGTACATCCACATCAATCACACCCTCCAGTGCTGTACATCCACATCAATCACACCATCCAGTGCTGTACTGTACATCTACATCTATCACACCATCCAGTGCTGTGCATCCACATCAATCACACCCTCCAGTGCTGTACATCCACATCTATCACACTGTCCAGTGCTGTACATCCACATTGATCACACCATCCAGTGCTGTACATCAACATCAATCACACCCTCCAGTGCTGTACATCCACATCAATCACACTATCCAGTGCTGTACATCCACATCAATCACACCATCCAGTGCTGTACATCCACATCAATCACACCATCCAGTGCTGTACATCCACCTCAATCACACCCTCCAGTGCTGTACATCCACCTCAATCACACCCTCCAGTGCTGTACATCCACATCAGTCATACCATCCAGTGCTGTACATCTGCATCAATCACACCCTCCAGTGCTGTACACCCACATCAATCACACCCTCCAGTGCTGTACATCCACATCAATCACACCCTCCAGTGCTGTACATCCACATCAATCACACCCTCCAGTGCTGTACATCCACATCAATCACACCCTCCAGTGCTGTACATCCACATCAATCACACCCTCCAGTGCTGTACATCCACATCAGTCATACCATGCAGTGCTGTACATCTACATCAATCACATCCTCCAGTGCAGTACATCCACATCAATCACACCATCCAGTGCTGTGCATCCACATCAATCACACCATCCAGTGCTGTACATCCACATCAATCACACCCTCCAGTGCTGTACATCCACATCAGTCATACCATGCAGTGCTGCACATCCACATCAATCACACCCTCCAGTGCTGTACATCCACATCAATCACACCATCCAGTGCTGTGCATCCACATCAATCACACCATCCAGTGCTGTACATCCACATCAATCACACCATCCAGTGCTGTACATCCACATCAGTCATACCATCCAGTGCTGTACATCCACATCAGTCATACCATCCAGTGCTGTACATCCACATCAGTCATACCATCCAGTGCTGTACATCCACATCAATCACACCCTCCAGTGCTGTACATCCACATCAATCACACCCTCCAGTGCTGTACATCCACATCAATCACACCCTCCAGTGCTGTACATCCACATCAGTCATACCATGCAGTGCTGTACATCCACATCAATCACACCCTCCAGTGCTGTACATCCACATCAATCACACCATCCAGTGCTGTACTGTACATCTACATCTATCACACCATCCAGTGCTGTGCATCCACATCAATCACACCCTCCAGTGCTGTACATCCACATCTATCACACTGTCCAGTGCTGTACATCCACATTGATCACACCATCCAGTGCTGTACATCAACATCAATCACACCCTCCAGTGCTGTACATCCACATCAATCACACTATCCAGTGCTGTACATCCACATCAATCACACCATCCAGTGCTGTACATCCACATCAATCACACCATCCAGTGCTGTACATCCACCTCAATCACACCCTCCAGTGCTGTACATCCACCTCAATCACACCCTCCAGTGCTGTACATCCACATCAGTCATACCATCCAGTGCTGTACATCTGCATCAATCACACCCTCCAGTGCTGTACACCCACATCAATCACACCCTCCAGTGCTGTACATCCACCTCAATCACACCCTCCAGTGCTGTACATCCACATCAGTCATACCATCCAGTGCTGTACATCCGCATCAATCACACCCTCCAGTGCTGTACATCCACATCAGTCACACCCTCCAGTGCTGTACATCCACATCTATCACACCATCCAGTGCTGTGCATCCACATCTATCACACTGTCCAGTCCTGTACATCCACATTAATCACACCATCTAGTGCTGTACATCCACATCAATCACACCCTCCAGTGCTTTACATCCACATCAGTCATACCATCCAGTGCTGTGCATCAACATCAATCACACCCTCCAGTGCTGTACATCCACATCAATCACACCATCCAGTGCTGTACATCCACATCTATCACACCCTCCAGTGCTGTACATCCACATCAATCACACCCTCCAGTGCTGTACATCCACATCAATGCCACCATCCAGTGCTGTACATCTACATCAATCACACCCTCCAGTGCTGTACAGCCACATCAATCACACCCTTCAGTGCTGTACATCCACATCAATCACACCCTCCAGTGCTGTACATCTACATCAATCACACCATCCAGTGTTGTACATCCACATTAATCACTCTCTCCAGTGCTGTACATCCACATCAATCACACCATTCAGTGCTGTGCATCCCCATCAATCACACCATCCAGTGCTGTACTGTACATCCACATCTATCACACCACCCAGTGCTGTGCATCCACATCTCTCACACTGTCTAGTGCTGTACATCCACATTAATCACACCATCCAGTGCTGTACATCCACATCAATCACACCCTCCAGTGCTGTACATCCACATCAATCACACCATCCAGTGCTGTACATCCACATCAATCATACTATCCAGTGCTGTACATCCACATCAATCACACTCTCCAGTGCTGTACATCCACATCAATCACACCATCCAGTGCTGTACATCTGCATCAATCACACCCTCCAGTGCTGTACATCCACATCAATCACACCCTCCAGTGCTGTACATCCACATCAATCACACTCTACAGTGCTGTACATCCACATCAATCACACCATCCAGTGCTGTACATCTGCATCAATCACACCCTCCAGTGCTGTACATCCACATCAATCACACCCTCCAGTGCTGTACATCCACATCAATCACACCCTCCAGTGCTGTACATCCACATCAATCACACCCTCCAGTGCTGTACATCCACATCAATCACACCCTCCAGTGCTGTACATCCACATCAATCACACCCTCCAGTGCTGTACATCCACATCAATCACACCCTCCAGTGCTGTACATCCACATGGATCACGCCCTCCAGTGCTGTACATCCACATCAATCACACCCTCCAGTGCTGTACATCCACATCAGTCATACCATGCAGTGCTGTACATCCACACCCTCAAGTGTAATGTCTGGAAAGACGACGACCACCTGATAAATAATTGGGATCCAGTTGGTCCCCTTTAGGCCTGGTTCAACATTGGGATCGCAAAAAGCAAATCACAATCACCTATGAAGTGTGATTGCATTCTTACCAAGCAATTGTGGCTCCATGTTGCAGTGATTGCGTTTTTCGAGTCTCATTCCAGAGAATGAGAATGGCATTCAAACTGCCACCGAAATGTTGCACACAGTGCACCTCTGCGATATAAGCACCCCGCAGGCACTGCAAGGATTTACCACAGTGCTTTGCTGAATACCGGCTATCAGCAAAGAGCAGAAACGCTCCCCACCAAAAGCACAGCAAGTGTGAACTGGCCCTTGAGAGAATTTGATTGGTGATTACAAATTGTTGAAAACCTGCAGTGTAGAACTCAGGGGCATATTTAAAATGATTTAAATATACCGCCAAGTTCTAGTTATGGCCTCCTCTTCCCCACAGCCATACCAATCCTCTCCAAAAAGTTACAAAGCAGAGAATCGCTAACGAAACAAAAAAGATGCAGGCTGACAATCGTAATTCTGGAAAATACCAATTGCACTAGCAAAAACCCAGCAATGCAAATTACATGTTCATCGCTGTGCTGTTGCTATTGGCACAATGGGCACGATACAATTTTTGAATCGTAACATGCCTAATACAAAAGGGCCCTAATTAGTTGATCTCCCTCTAAGATGGTTGATTATATTCTTTTTTGGCAGAGTACTTTGGCTAATCCAAATGGCTAAAAGTAAATCACATTTTGGCCAATAGGGTTGTAGGCCGGCCCACCATGGCAAGGTAGACTCTTAGGGCGGGTTGGGGGAAGGGAGAGAGGTCTAGGGGATGGCAGTTTTGAAGAGGGATAATGGGGATAGGTGGCCATCATGGGTATCACTCTTACACCCTCAAGTGTAATGTCTGGAAACATGACGACCTCCTGATAAATAATTGGGATCCAGTTGGTCCCCCTTAGGTCTGGTTCAACATTGGGATCACAAAAGGCAAATCACAATCACCTATGGAGTGTGATTGCATTTTTACCAAGCAATTGTGGCTCCATGTTGCAGTGATTGCGTTTTTCGAGTCTCATTCCAGAGAATGAGAATGGCATTCTAACTGTCACCTAAATGTTGCACACAGTGCACCTCTGCGATATAAGCACACCGCAGGCACTGCAAGCATTTACCACAGTGCTTTGTTGAATACCGGCTATCAGCAAAAAAGCAGAAATGCTCCCTACCAAAAGCACAACATGTGTGAACTGGCCCTTAAAAAAATTTGATTGGTGATTACAAATTGTTGCTACCTGCAGTGTAGAACTCAGGGGCATATTTAAAATGATTTAAATATACCACCAAATTCTAGTTATGGCCTCCTCCTCCCCACAGCCATGCCAATCCTCTCCAAAAAGTTACAAAGCATAGAAGCGCAAACAAAACAAAAAAGATGTAGGCCGACAAACGTAATTCTGGAAAATACCAATTGCACTAGCAAAAACCCAGCAATGCAAATTACATGTTCATCGCTGTGGTGTTGCTATTGGCACAATACAATTTTTGAATCGTAACATGCCTAATACAAAAGGGCCCTAATTAGTTGTTCTCCCTCTAAGATGGTTTATTATATTCTTTTTTGGCAGAGTACTTTGGCTAATCCAATTGGCTAAAAGTAAATCACATTTTGGCCAATAGGATTGTAAGCCGGCCCACCATGGCAAGGTAGACTCTTAGGGCGGGTTGGGGGAAGTGAGTGAGAGAGGTCTAGGGGATGGCAGTTTTGAAGAGGGATAATGGGGATAGGGGGCCATCATGGGTATCACTCTTACACCCTCAAGTGTAATATCTGGAAACATGACGACCACCTGATAAATAATTGGGATCCAGTTGGTCCCCCTTAGGCCCGGTTCAACATTGGGATTTTAAAAGGCAAATCACAATCGCCTGTGGAGTGTGATTGCATTTTTACCAAGCAATTGTGGCTCCATGTTGCAGTGATTGCGTTTTTCGAGTCTCATTCCAGAGAATGAGAATGGCATACTAACTACCACCAACATGTTGCATGCAGTGCACCTTTGCGACATATGCACACCGCAGGCACTGCAAGGATTTACCACAGTGCTTTGCTGAATAACGGCTATCAGCAAAGAGCAGAAACGCTCCCCACCAAAAGCACAACAAGTGTGAACTGGCCCTTGAGAGAATTTAATTGGTGATTACAAATTGTTGCAACCTGCAGTGTAGAACTCAGGGGCATATTTAAAATGATTTAAATATACCGCCAAGTTCTAGTTATTGCCTCCTCCTCCCCACAGCCGTACCAATCCTCTCCAAAAAGTTACAAAGCATAGAAGCGCAAAAAAAACAAAAAAGATGCAGGCCGACAATCGTAATTCTGGAAAATACCAATTGCACTAGCAAAAACCCAGCAATGCAAATTACATGTTCATCGCTGTGCTGTTGCTATTGGCACAATGGGCACGATACAATTTTTGAATCGTAACATGCCTAATACAAAAGGGCCCTAATTAGTTGATCTCCCTCTAAGATGGTTTATTATATTCTTTTTTGGCAGAGTACTTTGGCTAATCCAATTGGCTAAAAGTAAATCACATTTTGGCCAATAGGATTGTAAGCCGGCCCACCATGGCAAGGTAGACTCTTAGGGCGGGTTGGGGGAAGGGAGTGAGAGAGGTCTATAGGATGGCAGTTTTGAAGAGGGATAATGGGGATAGGTGGCCATCATGGGTATCACTCTTACACCTTCAAGTGTAATGTCTGGAAACATGACGACCACCTGATAAATAATTGGGATCCAGTTGGTCCCCCTTAGGCCTGGTTCAACATTGGGATCGCAAAAGGCAATTCACAATCGCCTACGGAGTGTGACTGCATTTCTACCAAGCAATTGTGGCTCCATGTTGCAGTGATTGCATTTTTCGAGTCTCATTCCAGAGAATGAGAATGGCATACTAACTATCACCAACATGTTGCACACAGTGCACCTTTGCGACATATGCACACCGCAGGCACTACAAGGATTTACCACAGTGCTTTGCTGAATACCGGCTATCAGCAAAGAGCAGAAACGCTCCCCACCAAAAGCACAACAAGTGTGAACTGGCCCTTGAGAGAATTTGATTGGTGATTACAAATTGTTGCAACCTGCAGTGTAGAACTCAGGGGCATATTTAAAATGATTTAAATATACCGCCAAGTTCTAGTTATGGCCTCCTCCTCCCCACAGCCATACCAATCCTCTCCAAAAAGTTACAAAGCATAGAAGCGCAAACAAAACAAAAAAGATGCAGGCCGACAATCGTAATTCTGGAAAATACCAATTGCACTAGCAAAAACCCAGCAATGCAAATTACATGTTTATTGCCATGCTGTTGCTATTGGCAATATGGGCACGATACAATTTTTAAATCGTAACATGCCTAATACAAAAGGGCCCTAATTAGTTGATCTCCCTTTAAGATGGTTTATTATATTCTTTTTTGGCAGAGTACTTTGGCTAATCCAATTGGCTAAAAGTAAATCACATTTTGGCCAATAGGATTCTAAGCCGGCCCACCATGGCAAGGTAGACTCTTAGGGCGGGTTGAGGAAGGGAGTGAGAGAGGTCTAGGGGATTGCAGTTTTGAAGAGGGATAATGGGGATAGGGGGCCATCATGGGTATCACTCTTACACCCTCAAGTGTAATGTCTGGAAACATGACGACCACCTGATAAATAATTGGGATCCAGTTGGTCCCCCTTAGGCCTGGTTCAACATTGGGATCGCAAAAGACAAATCACAATTGCCTGTGGAGTGTGATTGCATTTTTACCAAGCAATTCTGGCTCCATGTTGCAGTGATTGCGTTTTTCGAGTCTCATTTCAGAGAATGAGAATGGCATTCTAACTGCCACCGAAATGTTGCACACAGTGCACCTCTGCGATATAAGCACACCGCAGGCACTGCAAGCATTTACCACAGTGCTTTGCTGAATAACGGCTATCAGCAAAGAGCAGAAATGCTCCCCACCAAAAGCACAACAAGTGTGAACTGGCCCTTGAGAGAATTTGATTGGTGATTACAAATTGTTGCAACCTGCAGTGTAGAACTCAGGGGCATATTTAAAATGATTTAAATATACCGCCAAGTTCTAGTTATGGCCTCCTCCTCCCCACAGCCATACCAATCCTCTCCAAAAAGTTACAAAGCATAGAAGCGCAAACAAAACAAAAAAGATGCAGGCCGACAATCGTAATTCTGGAAAATACCAATTGCACTAGCAAAAACCCAGCAATGCAAATTACATGTTCATCGCTGTGCTGTTGCTATTGGCACGATACAATTTTTGAATCGTAACATGCCTAATACAAAAGGGCCCTAATTAGTTGATCTCCCTCTAAGATGGTTTATTATATTCTTTTTTGGCAGAGTACTTTGGCTAATCCAATTGGCTAAAAGTAAATCACATTTTGGCCAATAGGATTGTAAGCCGGCCCACCATGGCAAGGTAGACTCTTAGGGCAGGTTGGGGGAAGGGAGTGAGAGAGGTCTAGGGGATGGCAGTTTTGAAGAGGGATAATGGGGATAGGTGGCCATCATGGGTATCACTCTTACACCTTCAAGTGTAATGTCTGGAAACATGACGACCACCTGATAAATAATTGGGATCCAGTTGGTCCCCCTTAGGCCCGGTTCAACATTGGGATCGCAAAAGGCAAATCACAATTGCCTACGGAGTGTGACTGCATTTCTACCAAGCAATTGTGGCTCCATGTTGCAGTGATTGCATTTTTCGAGTCTCATTCCAGAGAATGAGAATGGCATACTAACTATCACCAACATGTTGCACACAGTGCACCTTTGCGACATATGCACACCGCAGGCACTACAAGGATTTACCACAGTGCTTTGCTGAATACCGGCTATCAGCAAAGAGCAGAAACGCTCCCCACCAAAAGCACAACAAGTGTGAACTGGCCCTTGAGAGAATTTAATTGGTGATTACAAATTGTTGCAACCTGCAGTGTAGAACTCAGGGGCATATTTAAAATGATTTAAATATACCGCCAAGTTCTAGTTATGGCCTCCTCCTCCCCACAGCCATACCAATCCTCTCCAAAAAGTTACAAAGCATAGAAGCGCAAACAAAACAAAAAAGATGCAGGCCGACAATCGTAATTCTGGAAAATACCAATTGCACTAGCAAAAACCCAGCAATGCAAATTACATGTTTATTGCCGTTCTGTTGCTATTGGCAATATGGGCACAATACCATTTTTGAATCGTAACATGCCTAATACAAAAGGGCCCTAATTAGTTGATCTCCCTCTAAGATGGTTTATTATATTCTTTTTTGGCAGAGTACTTTGGCTAATCCAATTGGCTAAAAGTAAATCACATTTTGGCCAATAGGATTGTAAGCCGGCCCACTATGGCAAGGTAGACTCTTAGGGCGGGTTGGGGGAAGGGAGTGAGAGAGGTCTAGGGGGTGGCAGTTTTGAAGAGGGATAATCGGGATAGGTGGCCATCATGGGTATCACTCTTACACCCTCAAGTGTAATGTCTGGAAACATGACGACCACCTGATAAATAATTGGGATCCAGTTGGTCCCCTTTAGGCCTGATTCAACATTGGGATCACAAAAGGCAAATCACAATCGCCTATGGAGTGTGATTGCATTCTTACCAAGCAATTGTGGCTTCATGTTGCAGTGATTGCGTTTTTCGAGTCTCATTCCAGAGAATGAGAATGGCATTCTAACTGCCACCGAAATGTTGCACACAGTGCACCTCTGCGATATAAGCACACCGCAGGCACTGCAAGCATTTACCACAGTGCTTTGCTGAATACCGGCTATCAGCAAAGAGCAGAAATGCTCCCCACCAAAAGCACAACAAATGTGAACTGGCCCTTGAGAGAATTTGATTGGTGATTAAAAATTGTTGCAACCTGCAGTGTAGAACTCAGGGGCATATTTAAAATGATTTAAATATACCGCCAAGTTCTAGTTATTGCCTCCTCCTCCCCACAGCCATACCAATCCTCTCCAAAAAGTTACAAAGCATAGAAGCGCAAACAAAACAAAAAAGATGCAGGCCGACAATCGTAATTCTGGAAAATACCAATTGCACTAGCAAAAACCCAGCAATGCAAATGACATGTTCATCGCTGTGCTGTTGCTATTGGCACAATGGGCACAATATAATTTTTGAATCGTAACATGCCTAATACAAAAGGGCCCTAATTAGTTGATCTCCCTCTAAGATGGTTTATTATATTCTTTTTTGGCAGAGTACTTTGGCTAATCCAATTGGCTAAAAGTAAATCACATTTTGGCCAATAGGATTGTAAGCCGGCCCACCATGGCAAGGTAGACTCTTAGAGCGGGTTGGGGGAAGGGAGTGAGAGAGGTCTAGGGGATGGCAGTTTTGAAGAGGGATAATGGGGATAGGTGGCCATCATGGGTATCACTCTTACACCTTCAAGTGTAATGTCTGGAAACATGACGACCACCTGATAAATAATTGGGATCCAGTTGGTCCCCCTTAGGCCTGGTTCAACATTGGGATCGCAAAATGCAAATCACAATCGCCTACGGAGTGTGACTGCATTTTTACCAAGCAATTGTGGCTCCATGTTGCAGTGATTGCATTTTTCGAGTCTCATTCCAGAGAATGAGAATGGCATACTAACTATCACCAACATGTTGCACACAGTGCACCTTTGCGACATATGCACACCGCAGGCACTACAAGGATTTACCACAGTGCTTTGCTGAATACCGGCTATCAGCAAAGAGCAGAAACGCTCCCCACCAAAAGCACAACAAGTGTGAACTGGCCCTTGAGAGAATTTGATTGGTGATTACAAATTGTTGCAACCTGCACTGTAGAACTCAGGGGCATATTTAAAATGATTTAAATATACCGCCAAGTTCTAGTTATTGCCTCCTCCTCCCCACAGCCATACCAATCCTCTCCAAAAAGTTACAAAGCATAGAAGCGCAAACAAAACAAAAAAGATGCAGGCCGACAATCGTAATTCTGGAAAATACCAATTGCACTAGCAAAAACCCAGCAATGCAAATTACATGTTCATCGCTGTGCTGTTGCTATTGGCACAATGGGCACGATACAATTTTTGAATCGTAACATGCCTAATACAAAAGGGCCCTAATTAGTTGATCTCCCTCTAAGATGGTTTATTATATTCTTTTTTGGCAGAGTACTTTGGCTAATCCAATTGGCTAAAAGTAAATCACATTTTGGCCAATAGGATTGTAAGCCGGCCCACCATGGCAAGGTAGACTCTTAGGGCGGGTTGGGGGAAGGGAGTGAGAGAGGTCTAGGGGATGGCAGTTTTGAAGAGGGATAATGGGGATAGGTGGCCATCATGGGTATCACTCTTACACCTTCAGGTGTAATGTCTGGAAACATGACGACCACCTGATAAATAATTGGGATCCAGTTGGTCCCCCTTAGGCCTGGTTCAACATTGGGATCGCAAAAGGCAAATCACAATCGCCTACGGAGTGTGACTGCATTTCTACCAAGCAATTGTGGCTCCATGTTGCAGTGATTGCATTTTTCGAGTCTCATTCCAGAGAATGAGAATGGCATACTAACTATCACCAACATGTTGCACACAGTGCACCTTTGCGACATATGCACACCGCAGGCACTACAAGGATTTACCACAGTGCTTTGCTGAATACCGGCTATCAGCAAAGAGCAGAAACGCTCCCCACCAAAAGCACAACAAGTGTGAACTGGCCCTTGAGAGAATTTGATTGGTGATTACAAATTGTTGCAACCTGCAGTGTAGAACTCAGGGGCATATTTAAAATGATTTAAATATACCGCCAAGTTCTAGTTATGGCCTCCTCCTCCCCACAGCCATACCAATCCTCTCCAAAAAGTTACAAAGCATAGAAGCGCAAACAAAACAAAAAAGATGCAGGCCGACAATCGTAATTCTGGAAAATACCAATTGCACTACCAAAAACCCAGCAATGCAAATTACATGTTTATTGCCATGCTGTTGCTATTGGCAATATGGGCACGATACAATTTTTAAATCGTAACATGCCTAATACAAACGGGCCCTAATTAGTTGATCTCCCTTTAAGATGGTTTATTATATTCTTTTTTGGCAGAGTACTTTGGCTAATCCAATTGGCTAAAAGTAAATCACATTTTGGCCAATAGGATTCTAAGCCGGCCCACCATGGCAAGGTAGACTCTTAGGGCGGGTTGGGGGAAGGGAGTGAGAGAGGTCTAGGGGATTGCAGTTTTGAAGAGGGATAATGGGGATAGGGGGCCATCATGGGTATCACTCTTACACCCTCAAGTGTAATGTCTGGAAACATGACGACCACCTGATAAATAATTGGGATCCAGTTGGTCCCCCTTAGGCCTGGTTCAACATTGGGATCGCAAAAGACAAATCACAATTGCCTGTGGAGTGTGATTGCATTTTTACCAAGCAATTCTGGCTCCATGTTGCAGTGATTGCGTTTTTCGAGTCTCATTTCAGAGAATGAGAATGGCATTCTAACTGCCACCGAAATGTTGCACACAGTGCACCTCTGCGATATAAGCACACCGCAGGCACTGCAAGCATTTACCACAGTGCTTTGCTGAATACCGACTATCAGCAAAGAGCAGAAATGCTCCCCACCAAAAGCACAACAAGTGTGAACTGGCCCTTGAGAGAATTTGATTGGTGATTACAAATTGTTGCAACCTGCAGTGTAGAACTCAGGGGCATATTTAAAATGATTTAAATATACCGCCAAGTTCTAGTTATGGCCTCCTCCTCCCCACAGCCATACCAATCCTCTCCAAAAAGTTACAAAGCATAGAAGCGCAAACAAAACAAAAAAGATGCAGGCCGACAATCGTAATTCTGGAAAATACCAATTGCACTAGCAAAAACCCAGCAATGCAAATTACATGTTCATCGCTGTGCTGTTGCTATTGGCACGATACAATTTTTGAATCGTAACATGCCTAATACAAAAGGGCCCTAATTAGTTGATCTCCCTCTAAGATGGTTTATTATATTCTTTTTTGGCAGAGTACTTTGGCTAATCCAATTGGCTAAAAGTAAATCACATTTTGGCCAATAGGATTGTAAGCCGGCCCACCATGGCAAGGTAGACTCTTAGGGCGGGTTGGGGGAAGGGAGTGAGAGAGGTCTAGGGGATGGCAGTTTTGAAGAGGGATAATGGGGATAGGTGGCCATCATGGGTATCACTCTTACACCTTCAAGTGTAATGTCTGGAAACATGACGACCACCTGATAAATAATTGGGATCCAGTTGGTCCCCCTTAGGCCTGGTTCAACATTGGGATCGCAAAAGGCAAATCACAATCGCCTACGGAGTGTGACTGCATTTCTACCAAGCAATTGTGGCTCCATGTTGCAGTGATTGCATTTTTCGAGTCTCATTCCAGAGAATGAGAATGGCATACTAACTATCACCAACATGTTGCACACAGTGCACCTTTGCGACATATGCACACCGCAGGCACTACAAGGATTTACCACAGTGCTTTGCTGAATACCGGCTATCAGCAAAGAGCAGAAACGCTCCCCACCAAAAGCACAACAAGTGTGAACTGGCCCTTGAGAGAATTTGATTGGTGATTACAAATTGTTGCAACCTGCAGTGTAGAACTCAGGGGCATATTTAAAATGATTTAAATATACCGCCAAGTTCTAGTTATGGCCTCCTCCTCCCCACAGCCATACCAATCCTCTCCAAAAAGTTACAAAGCATAGAAGCGCAAACAAAACAAAAAAGATGCAGGCCGACAATCGTAATTCTGGAAAATACCAATTGCACTAGCAAAAACCCAGCAATGCAAATTACATGTTTATTGCCATGCTGTTGCTATTGGCAATATGGGCACGATACAATTTTTAAATCGTAACATGCCTAATACAAAAGGGCCCTAATTAGTTGATCTCCCTTTAAGATGGTTTATTATATTCTTTTTTGGCAGAGTACTTTGGCTAATCCAATTGGCTAAAAGTAAATCACATTTTGGCCAATAGGATTCTAAGCCGGCCCACCATGGCAAGGTAGACTCTTAGGGCGGGTTGGGGGAAGGGAGTGAGAGAGGTCTAGGGGATTGCAGTTTTGAAGAGGGATAATGGGGATAGGGGGCCATCATGGGTATCACTCTTACACCCTCAAGTGTAATGTCTGGAAACATGACGACCACCTGATAAATAATTGGGATCCAGTTGGTCCCCCTTAGGCCTGGTTCAACATTGGGATCGCAAAAGACAAATCACAATTGCCTGTGGAGTGTGATTGCATTTTTACCAAGCAATTCTGGCTCCATGTTGCAGTGATTGCGTTTTTCGAGTCTCATTTCAGAGAATGAGAATGGCATTCTAACTGCCACCGAAATGTTGCACACAGTGCACCTCTGCGATATAAGCACACCGCAGGCACTGCAAGCATTTACCACAGTGCTTTGCTTAATACCGGCTATCAGCAAAGAGCAGAAATGCTCCCCACCAAAAGCACAACAAGTGTGAACTGGCCCTTGAGAGAATTTGATTGGTGATTACAAATTGTTGCAACCTGCAGTGTAGAACTCAGGGGCATATTTAAAATGATTTAAATATACCGCCAAGTTCTAGTTATGGCCTCCTCCTCCCCACAGCCATACCAATCCTCTCCAAAAAGTTACAAAGCATAGAAGCGCAAACAAAACAAAAAAGATGCAGGCCGACAATCGTAATTCTGGAAAATACCAATTGCACTAGCAAAAACCCAGCAATGCAAATTACATGTTCATCGCTGTGCTGTTGCTATTGGCACGATACAATTTTTGAATCGTAACATGCCTAATACAAAAGGGCCCTAATTAGTTGATCTCCCTCTAAGATGGTTTATTATATTCTTTTTTGGCAGAGTACTTTGGCTAATCCAATTGGCTAAAAGTAAATCACATTTTGGCCAATAGGATTGTAAGCCGGCCCACCATGGCAAGGTAGACTCTTAGGGCGGGTTGGGGGAAGGGAGTGAGAGAGGTCTATGGGATGGCAGTTTTGAAGAGGGATAATGGGGATAGGTGGCCATCATGGGTATCACTCTTACACCTTCAAGCGTAATGTCTGGAAACATGACGACCACCTGATAAATAATTGGGATCCAGTTGGTCCCCCTTAGGCCCGGTTCAACATTGGGATCTCAAAAGGCAAATCACAATCGCCTGTGGAGTGTGATTGCATTTTTACCAAGCAATTGTGGCTCCATGTTGCAGTGATTGCGTTTTTCGAGTCTCATTCCAGAGAATGAGAATGGCATACTAACTACCACCAACATGTTGCATGCAGTGCACCTTTGCGACATATGCACACCGCAGGCACTGCAAGGATTTACCACAGTGCTTTGCTGAATAACGGCTATCAGCAAAGAGCAGAAACGCTCCCCACCAAAAGCACAACAAGTGTGAACTGGCCCTTGAGAGAATTTGATTGGTGATTACAAATTGTTGCAACCTGCAGTGTAGAACTCAGGGGCATATTTAAAATGATTTAAATATACCGCCAAGTTCTAGTTATTGCCTCCTCCTCCCCACAGCCGTACCAATCCTCTCCAAAAAGTTACAAAGCATAGAAGCGCAAAAAAAACAAAAAAGATGCAGGCCGACAATCGTAATTCTGGAAAATACCAATTGCACTAGCAAAAACCCAGCAATGCAAATTACATGTTCATCGCTGTGCTGTTGCTATTGGCACAATGGGCACGATACAATTTTTGAATCGTAACATGCCTAATACAAAAGGGCCCTAATTAGTTGATCTCCCTCTAAGATGGTTTATTATATTCTTTTTTGGCAGAGTACTTTGGCTAATCCAATTGGCTAAAAGTAAATCACATTTTGGCCAATAGGATTGTAAGCCGGCCCACCATGGCAAGGTAGACTCTTAGGGCGGGTTGGGGGAAGGGAGTGAGAGAGGTCTAGGGGATGGCAGTTTTGAAGAGGGATAATGGGGATAGGTGGCCATCATGGGTATCACTCTTACACCTTCAAGTGTAATGTCTGGAAACATGACGACCACCTGATAAATAATTGGGATCCAGTTGGTCCCCCTTAGGCCTGGTTCAACATTGGGATCGCAAAAGGCAATTCACAATCGCCTACGGAGTGTGACTGCATTTCTACCAAGCAATTGTGGCTCCATGTTGCAGTGATTGCATTTTTCGAGTCTCATTCCAGAGAATGAGAATGGCATACTAACTATCACCAACATGTTGCACACAGTGCACCTTTGCGACATATGCACACCGCAGGCACTACAAGGATTTACCACAGTGCTTTGCTGAATACCGGCTATCAGCAAAGAGCAGAAACGCTCCCCACCAAAAGCACAACAAGTGTGAACTGGCCCTTGAGAGAATTTGATTGGTGATTACAAATTGTTGCAACCTGCAGTGTAGAACTCAGGGGCATATTTAAAATGATTTAAATATACCGCCAAGTTCTAGTTATGGCCTCCTCCTCCCCACAGCCATACCAATCCTCTCCAAAAAGTTACAAAGCATAGAAGCGCAAACAAAACAAAAAAGATGCAGGCCGACAATCGTAATTCTGGAAAATACCAATTGCACTAGCAAAAACCCAGCAATGCAAATTACATGTTTATTGCCATGCTGTTGCTATTGGCAATATGGGCACGATACAATTTTTAAATCGTAACATGCCTAATACAAAAGGGCCCTAATTAGTTGATCTCCCTTTAAGATGGTTTATTATATTCTTTTTTGGCAGAGTACTTTGGCTAATCCAATTGGCTAAAAGTAAATCACATTTTGGCCAATAGGATTCTAAGCCGGCCCACCATGGCAAGGTAGACTCTTAGGGCGGGTTGAGGAAGGGAGTGAGAGAGGTCTAGGGGATTGCAGTTTTGAAGAGGGATAATGGGGATAGGGGGCCATCATGGGTATCACTCTTACACCCTCAAGTGTAATGTCTGGAAACATGACGACCACCTGATAAATAATTGGGATCCAGTTGGTCCCCCTTAGGCCTGGTTCAACATTGGGATCGCAAAAGACAAATCACAATTGCCTGTGGAGTGTGATTGCATTTTTACCAAGCAATTCTGGCTCCATGTTGCAGTGATTGCGTTTTTCGAGTCTCATTTCAGAGAATGAGAATGGCATTCTAACTGCCACCGAAATGTTGCACACAGTGCACCTCTGCGATATAAGCACACCGCAGGCACTGCAAGCATTTACCACAGTGCTTTGCTGAATAACGGCTATCAGCAAAGAGCAGAAATGCTCCCCACCAAAAGCACAACAAGTGTGAACTGGCCCTTGAGAGAATTTGATTGGTGATTACAAATTGTTGCAACCTGCAGTGTAGAACTCAGGGGCATATTTAAAATGATTTAAATATACCGCCAAGTTCTAGTTATGGCCTCCTCCTCCCCACAGCCATACCAATCCTCTCCAAAAAGTTACAAAGCATAGAAGCGCAAACAAAACAAAAAAGATGCAGGCCGACAATCGTAATTCTGGAAAATACCAATTGCACTAGCAAAAACCCAGCAATGCAAATTACATGTTCATCGCTGTGCTGTTGCTATTGGCACGATACAATTTTTGAATCGTAACATGCCTAATACAAAAGGGCCCTAATTAGTTGATCTCCCTCTAAGATGGTTTATTATATTCTTTTTTGGCAGAGTACTTTGGCTAATCCAATTGGCTAAAAGTAAATCACATTTTGGCCAATAGGATTGTAAGCCGGCCCACCATGGCAAGGTAGACTCTTAGGGCAGGTTGGGGGAAGGGAGTGAGAGAGGTCTAGGGGATGGCAGTTTTGAAGAGGGATAATGGGGATAGGTGGCCATCATGGGTATCACTCTTACACCTTCAAGTGTAATGTCTGGAAACATGACGACCACCTGATAAATAATTGGGATCCAGTTGGTCCCCCTTAGGCCCGGTTCAACATTGGGATCGCAAAAGGCAAATCACAATTGCCTACGGAGTGTGACTGCATTTCTACCAAGCAATTGTGGCTCCATGTTGCAGTGATTGCATTTTTCGAGTCTCATTCCAGAGAATGAGAATGGCATACTAACTATCACCAACATGTTGCACACAGTGCACCTTTGCGACATATGCACACCGCAGGCACTACAAGGATTTACCACAGTGCTTTGCTGAATACCGGCTATCAGCAAAGAGCAGAAACGCTCCCCACCAAAAGCACAACAAGTGTGAACTGGCCCTTGAGAGAATTTAATTGGTGATTACAAATTGTTGCAACCTGCAGTGTAGAACTCAGGGGCATATTTAAAATGATTTAAATATACCGCCAAGTTCTAGTTATGGCCTCCTCCTCCCCACAGCCATACCAATCCTCTCCAAAAAGTTACAAAGCATAGAAGCGCAAACAAAACAAAAAAGATGCAGGCCGACAATCGTAATTCTGGAAAATACCAATTGCACTAGCAAAAACCCAGCAATGCAAATTACATGTTTATTGCCGTTCTGTTGCTATTGGCAATATGGGCACAATACCATTTTTGAATCGTAACATGCCTAATACAAAAGGGCCCTAATTAGTTGATCTCCCTCTAAGATGGTTTATTATATTCTTTTTTGGCAGAGTACTTTGGCTAATCCAATTGGCTAAAAGTAAATCACATTTTGGCCAATAGGATTGTAAGCCGGCCCACCATGGCAAGGTAGACTCTTAGGGCGGGTTGGGGGAAGGGAGTGAGAGAGGTCTAGGGGATGGCAGTTTTGAAGAGGGATAATGGGGATAGGTGGCCATCATGGGTATCACTCTTACACCTTCAGGTGTAATGTCTGGAAACATGACGACCACCTGATAAATAATTGGGATCCAGTTGGTCCCCCTTAGGCCTGGTTCAACATTGGGATCGCAAAAGGCAAATCACAATCGCCTACGGAGTGTGACTGCATTTCTACCAAGCAATTGTGGCTCCATGTTGCAGTGATTGCATTTTTCGAGTCTCATTCCAGAGAATGAGAATGGCATACTAACTATCACCAACATGTTGCACACAGTGCACCTTTGCGACATATGCACACCGCAGGCACTACAAGGATTTACCACAGTGCTTTGCTGAATACCGGCTATCAGCAAAGAGCAGAAACGCTCCCCACCAAAAGCACAACAAGTGTGAACTGGCCCTTGAGAGAATTTGATTGGTGATTACAAATTGTTGCAACCTGCAGTGTAGAACTCAGGGGCATATTTAAAATGATTTAAATATACCGCCAAGTTCTAGTTATGGCCTCCTCCTCCCCACAGCCATACCAATCCTCTCCAAAAAGTTACAAAGCATAGAAGCGCAAACAAAACAAAAAAGATGCAGGCCGACAATCGTAATTCTGGAAAATACCAATTGCACTACCAAAAACCCAGCAATGCAAATTACATGTTTATTGCCATGCTGTTGCTATTGGCAATATGGGCACGATACAATTTTTAAATCGTAACATGCCTAATACAAACGGGCCCTAATTAGTTGATCTCCCTTTAAGATGGTTTATTATATTCTTTTTTGGCAGAGTACTTTGGCTAATCCAATTGGCTAAAAGTAAATCACATTTTGGCCAATAGGATTCTAAGCCGGCCCACCATGGCAAGGTAGACTCTTAGGGCGGGTTGGGGGAAGGGAGTGAGAGAGGTCTAGGGGATTGCAGTTTTGAAGAGGGATAATGGGGATAGGGGGCCATCATGGGTATCAATCTTACACCCTCAAGTGTAATGTCTGGAAACATGACGACCACCTGATAAATAATTGGGATCCAGTTGGTCCCCCTTAGGCCTGGTTCAACATTGGGATCGCAAAAGACAAATCACAATTGCCTGTGGAGTGTGATTGCATTTTTACCAAGCAATTCTGGCTCCATGTTGCAGTGATTGCGTTTTTCGAGTCTCATTTCAGAGAATGAGAATGGCATTCTAACTGCCACCGAAATGTTGCACACAGTGCACCTCTGCGATATAAGCACACCGCAGGCACTGCAAGCATTTACCACAGTGCTTTGCTGAATACCGGCTATCAGCAAAGAGCAGAAATGCTCCCCACCAAAAGCACAACAAGTGTGAACTGGCCCTTGAGAGAATTTGATTGGTGATTACAAATTGTTGCAACCTGCAGTGTAGAACTCAGGGGCATATTTAAAATGATTTAAATATACCGCCAAGTTCTAGTTATGGCCTCCTCCTCCCCACAGCCATACCAATCCTCTCCAAAAAGTTACAAAGCATAGAAGCGCAAACAAAACAAAAAAGATGCAGGCCGACAATCGTAATACTGGAAAATACCAATTGCACTAGCAAAAACCCAGCAATGCAAATTACATGTTCATCGCTGTGCTGTTGCTATTGGCACGATACAATTTTTGAATCGTAACATGCCTAATACAAAAGGGCCCTAATTAGTTGATCTCCCTCTAAGATGGTTTATTATATTCTTTTTTGGCAGAGTACTTTGGCTAATCCAATTGGCTAAAAGTAAATCACATTTTGGCCAATAGGATTGTAAGCCGGCCCACCATGGCAAGGTAGACTCTTAGGGCGGGTTGGGGGAAGGGAGTGAGAGAGGTCTAGGGGATGGCAGTTTTGAAGAGGGATAATGGGGATAGGTGGCCATCATGGGTATCACTCTTACACCTTCAAGTGTAATGTCTGGAAACATGACGACCACCTGATAAATAATTGGGATCCAGTTGGTCCCCCTTAGGCCTGGTTCAACATTGGGATCGCAAAAGGCAAATCACAATCGCCTACGGAGTGTGACTGCATTTCTACCAAGCAATTGTGGCTCCATGTTGCAGTGATTGCATTTTTCGAGTCTCATTCCAGAGAATGAGAATGGCATACTAACTATCACCAACATGTTGCACACAGTGCACCTTTGCGACATATGCACACCGCAGGCACTACAAGGATTTACCACAGTGCTTTGCTGAATACCGGCTATCAGCAAAGAGCAGAAACGCTCCCCACCAAAAGCACAACAAGTGTGAACTGGCCCTTGAGAGAATTTGATTGGTGATTACAAATTGTTGCAACCTGCAGTGTAGAACTCAGGGGCATATTTAAAATGATTTAAATATACCGCCAAGTTCTAGTTATGGCCTCCTCCTCCCCACAGCCATACCAATCCTCTCCAAAAAGTTACAAAGCATAGAAGCGCAAACAAAACAAAAAAGATGCAGGCCGACAATCGTAATTCTGGAAAATACCAATTGCACTAGCAAAAACCCAGCAATGCAAATTACATGTTTATTGCCATGCTGTTGCTATTGGCAATATGGGCACGATACAATTTTTAAATCGTAACATGCCTAATACAAAAGGGCCCTAATTAGTTGATCTCCCTTTAAGATGGTTTATTATATTCTTTTTTGGCAGAGTACTTTGGCTAATCCAATTGGCTAAAAGTAAATCACATTTTGGCCAATAGGATTCTAAGCCGGCCCACCATGGCAAGGTAGACTCTTAGGGCGGGTTGGGGGAAGGGAGTGAGAGAGGTCTAGGGGATTGCAGTTTTGAAGAGGGATAATGGGGATAGGGGGCCATCATGGGTATCACTCTTACACCCTCAAGTGTAATGT
The DNA here is from genome assembly GCF_040937935.1 of Hyperolius riggenbachi. Taxonomy (NCBI): domain Eukaryota; kingdom Metazoa; phylum Chordata; class Amphibia; order Anura; family Hyperoliidae; genus Hyperolius; species Hyperolius riggenbachi. The sequence continues at coordinate 91,329,175 of NC_090655.1, read as the reverse complement.
CTGGAAACATGACGACCACCTGATAAATAATTGGGATCCAGTTGGTCCCCCTTAGGCCTGGTTCAACATTGGGATCGCAAAAGACAAATCACAATTGCCTGTGGAGTGTGATTGCATTTTTACCAAGCAATTCTGGCTCCATGTTGCAGTGATTGCGTTTTTCGAGTCTCATTTCAGAGAATGAGAATGGCATTCTAACTGCCACCGAAATGTTGCACACAGTGCACCTCTGCGATATAAGCACACCGCAGGCACTGCAAGCATTTACCACAGTGCTTTGCTTAATACCGGCTATCAGCAAAGAGCAGAAATGCTCCCCACCAAAAGCACAACAAGTGTGAACTGGCCCTTGAGAGAATTTGATTGGTGATTACAAATTGTTGCAACCTGCAGTGTAGAACTCAGGGGCATATTTAAAATGATTTAAATATACCGCCAAGTTCTAGTTATGGCCTCCTCCTCCCCACAGCCATACCAATCCTCTCCAAAAAGTTACAAAGCATAGAAGCGCAAACAAAACAAAAAAGATGCAGGCCGACAATCGTAATTCTGGAAAATACCAATTGCACTAGCAAAAACCCAGCAATGCAAATTACATGTTCATCGCTGTGCTGTTGCTATTGGCACGATACAATTTTTGAATCGTAACATGCCTAATACAAAAGGGCCCTAATTAGTTGATCTCCCTCTAAGATGGTTTATTATATTCTTTTTTGGCAGAGTACTTTGGCTAATCCAATTGGCTAAAAGTAAATCACATTTTGGCCAATAGGATTGTAAGCCGGCCCACCATGGCAAGGTAGACTCTTAGGGCGGGTTGGGGGAAGGGAGTGAGAGAGGTCTATGGGATGGCAGTTTTGAAGAGGGATAATGGGGATAGGTGGCCATCATGGGTATCACTCTTACACCTTCAAGCGTAATGTCTGGAAACATGACGACCACCTGATAAATAATTGGGATCCAGTTGGTCCCCCTTAGGCCCGGTTCAACATTGGGATCTCAAAAGGCAAATCACAATCGCCTGTGGAGTGTGATTGCATTTTTACCAAGCAATTGTGGCTCCATGTTGCAGTGATTGCGTTTTTCGAGTCTCATTCCAGAGAATGAGAATGGCATACTAACTACCACCAACATGTTGCATGCAGTGCACCTTTGCGACATATGCACACCGCAGGCACTGCAAGGATTTACCACAGTGCTTTGCTGAATAACGGCTATCAGCAAAGAGCAGAAACGCTCCCCACCAAAAGCACAACAAGTGTGAACTGGCCCTTGAGAGAATTTGATTGGTGATTACAAATTGTTGCAACCTGCAGTGTAGAACTCAGGGGCATATTTAAAATGATTTAAATATACCGCCAAGTTCTAGTTATTGCCTCCTCCTCCCCACAGCCGTACCAATCCTCTCCAAATAGTTACAAAGCATAGAAGCGCAAAAAAAACAAAAAAGATGCAGGCCGACAATCGTAATTCTGGAAAATACCAATTGCACTAGCAAAAACCCAGCAATGCAAATTACATGTTTATTGCCGTGATGTTGCTATTGGCAATATGGGCACAATACCATTTTTGAATCGTAACATGCCTAATACAAAAGGGCCCTAATTAGTTGATCTCCCTCTAAGATGGTTTATTATATTCTTTTTTGGCAGAGTACTTTGGCTAATCCAATTGGCTAAAAGTAAATCACATTTTGGCCAATAGGATTGTAAGCCGGCCCACTATGGCAAGGTAGACTCTTAGGGCGGGTTGGGGGAAGGGAGTGAGAGAGGTCTAGGGGGTGGCAGTTTTGAAGAGGGATAATCGGGATAGGTGGCCATCATGGGTATCACTCTTACACCCTCAAGTGTAATGTCTGGAAACATGACGACCACCTGATAAATAATTGGGATCCAGTTGGTCCCCTTTAGGCCTGATTCAACATTGGGATCACAAAAGGCAAATCACAATCGCCTATGGAGTGTGATTGCATTCTTACCAAGCAATTGTGGCTTCATGTTGCAGTGATTGCGTTTTTCGAGTCTCATTCCAGAGAATGAGAATGGCATTCTAACTGCCACCGAAATGTTGCACACAGTGCACCTCTGCGATATAAGCACACCGCAGGCACTGCAAGCATTTACCACAGTGCTTTGCTGAATACCGGCTATCAGCAAAGAGCAGAAATGCTCCCCACCAAAAGCACAACAAATGTGAACTGGCCCTTGAGAGAATTTGATTGGTGATTAAAAATTGTTGCAACCTGCAGTGTAGAACTCAGGGGCATATTTAAAATGATTTAAATATACCGCCAAGTTCTAGTTATTGCCTCCTCCTCCCCACAGCCATACCAATCCTCTCCAAAAAGTTACAAAGCATAGAAGCGCAAACAAAACAAAAAAGATGCAGGCCGACAATCGTAATTCTGGAAAATACCAATTGCACTAGCAAAAACCCAGCAATGCAAATGACATGTTCATCGCTGTGCTGTTGCTATTGGCACAATGGGCACAATATAATTTTTGAATCGTAACATGCCTAATACAAAAGGGCCCTAATTAGTTGATCTCCCTCTAAGATGGTTTATTATATTCTTTTTTGGCAGAGTACTTTGGCTAATCCAATTGGCTAAAAGTAAATCACATTTTGGCCAATAGGATTGTAAGCCGGCCCACCATGGCAAGGTAGACTCTTAGAGCGGGTTGGGGGAAGGGAGTGAGAGAGGTCTAGGGGATGGCAGTTTTGAAGAGGGATAATGGGGATAGGTGGCCATCATGGGTATCACTCTTACACCTTCAAGTGTAATGTCTGGAAACATGACGACCACCTGATAAATAATTGGGATCCAGTTGGTCCCCCTTAGGCCTGGTTCAACATTGGGATCGCAAAATGCAAATCACAATCGCCTACGGAGTGTGACTGCATTTTTACCAAGCAATTGTGGCTCCATGTTGCAGTGATTGCATTTTTCGAGTCTCATTCCAGAGAATGAGAATGGCATACTAACTATCACCAACATGTTGCACACAGTGCACCTTTGCGACATATGCACACCGCAGGCACTACAAGGATTTACCACAGTGCTTTGCTGAATACCGGCTATCAGCAAAGAGCAGAAACGCTCCCCACCAAAAGCACAACAAGTGTGAACTGGCCCTTGAGAGAATTTGATTGGTGATTACAAATTGTTGCAACCTGCACTGTAGAACTCAGGGGCATATTTAAAATGATTTAAATATACCGCCAAGTTCTAGTTATTGCCTCCTCCTCCCCACAGCCATACCAATCCTCTCCAAAAAGTTACAAAGCATAGAAGCGCAAACAAAACAAAAAAGATGCAGGCCGACAATCGTAATTCTGGAAAATACCAATTGCACTAGCAAAAACCCAGCAATGCAAATTACATGTTCATCGCTGTGCTGTTGCTATTGGCACAATGGGCACGATACAATTTTTGAATCGTAACATGCCTAATACAAAAGGGCCCTAATTAGTTGATCTCCCTCTAAGATGGTTTATTATATTCTTTTTTGGCAGAGTACTTTGGCTAATCCAATTGGCTAAAAGTAAATCACATTTTGGCCAATAGGATTGTAAGCCGGCCCACCATGGCAAGGTAGACTCTTAGGGCGGGTTGGGGGAAGGGAGTGAGAGAGGTCTAGGGGATGGCAGTTTTGAAGAGGGATAATGGGGATAGGTGGCCATCATGGGTATCACTCTTACACCTTCAGGTGTAATGTCTGGAAACATGACGACCACCTGATAAATAATTGGGATCCAGTTGGTCCCCCTTAGGCCTGGTTCAACATTGGGATCGCAAAAGGCAAATCACAATCGCCTACGGAGTGTGACTGCATTTCTACCAAGCAATTGTGGCTCCATGTTGCAGTGATTGCATTTTTCGAGTCTCATTCCAGAGAATGAGAATGGCATACTAACTATCACCAACATGTTGCACACAGTGCACCTTTGCGACATATGCACACCGCAGGCACTACAAGGATTTACCACAGTGCTTTGCTGAATACCGGCTATCAGCAAAGAGCAGAAACGCTCCCCACCAAAAGCACAACAAGTGTGAACTGGCCCTTGAGAGAATTTGATTGGTGATTACAAATTGTTGCAACCTGCAGTGTAGAACTCAGGGGCATATTTAAAATGATTTAAATATACCGCCAAGTTCTAGTTATGGCCTCCTCCTCCCCACAGCCATACCAATCCTCTCCAAAAAGTTACAAAGCATAGAAGCGCAAACAAAACAAAAAAGATGCAGGCCGACAATCGTAATTCTGGAAAATACCAATTGCACTACCAAAAACCCAGCAATGCAAATTACATGTTTATTGCCATGCTGTTGCTATTGGCAATATGGGCACGATACAATTTTTAAATCGTAACATGCCTAATACAAACGGGCCCTAATTAGTTGATCTCCCTTTAAGATGGTTTATTATATTCTTTTTTGGCAGAGTACTTTGGCTAATCCAATTGGCTAAAAGTAAATCACATTTTGGCCAATAGGATTCTAAGCCGGCCCACCATGGCAAGGTAGACTCTTAGGGCGGGTTGGGGGAAGGGAGTGAGAGAGGTCTAGGGGATTGCAGTTTTGAAGAGGGATAATGGGGATAGGGGGCCATCATGGGTATCACTCTTACACCCTCAAGTGTAATGTCTGGAAACATGACGACCACCTGATAAATAATTGGGATCCAGTTGGTCCCCCTTAGGCCTGGTTCAACATTGGGATCGCAAAAGACAAATCACAATTGCCTGTGGAGTGTGATTGCATTTTTACCAAGCAATTCTGGCTCCATGTTGCAGTGATTGCGTTTTTCGAGTCTCATTTCAGAGAATGAGAATGGCATTCTAACTGCCACCGAAATGTTGCACACAGTGCACCTCTGCGATATAAGCACACCGCAGGCACTGCAAGCATTTACCACAGTGCTTTGCTGAATACCGGCTATCAGCAAAGAGCAGAAATGCTCCCCACCAAAAGCACAACAAGTGTGAACTGGCCCTTGAGAGAATTTGATTGGTGATTACAAATTGTTGCAACCTGCAGTGTAGAACTCAGGGGCATATTTAAAATGATTTAAATATACCGCCAAGTTCTAGTTATGGCCTCCTCCTCCCCACAGCCATACCAATCCTCTCCAAAAAGTTACAAAGCATAGAAGCGCAAACAAAACAAAAAAGATGCAGGCCGACAATCGTAATTCTGGAAAATACCAATTGCACTAGCAAAAACCCAGCAATGCAAATTACATGTTCATCGCTGTGCTGTTGCTATTGGCACGATACAATTTTTGAATCGTAACATGCCTAATACAAAAGGGCCCTAATTAGTTGATCTCCCTCTAAGATGGTTTATTATATTCTTTTTTGGCAGAGTACTTTGGCTAATCCAATTGGCTAAAAGTAAATCACATTTTGGCCAATAGGATTGTAAGCCGGCCCACCATGGCAAGGTAGACTCTTAGGGCGGGTTGGGGGAAGGGAGTGAGAGAGGTCTAGGGGATGGCAGTTTTGAAGAGGGATAATGGGGATAGGTGGCCATCATGGGTATCACTCTTACACCTTCAAGTGTAATGTCTGGAAACATGACGACCACCTGATAAATAATTGGGATCCAGTTGGTCCCCCTTAGGCCTGGTTCAACATTGGGATCGCAAAAGGCAAATCACAATCGCCTACGGAGTGTGACTGCATTTCTACCAAGCAATTGTGGCTCCATGTTGCAGTGATTGCATTTTTCGAGTCTCATTCCAGAGAATGAGAATGGCATACTAACTATCACCAACATGTTGCACACAGTGCACCTTTGCGACATATGCACACCGCAGGCACTACAAGGATTTACCACAGTGCTTTGCTGAATACCGGCTATCAGCAAAGAGCAGAAACGCTCCCCACCAAAAGCACAACAAGTGTGAACTGGCCCTTGAGAGAATTTGATTGGTGATTACAAATTGTTGCAACCTGCAGTGTAGAACTCAGGGGCATATTTAAAATGATTTAAATATACCGCCAAGTTCTAGTTATGGCCTCCTCCTCCCCACAGCCATACCAATCCTCTCCAAAAAGTTACAAAGCATAGAAGCGCAAACAAAACAAAAAAGATGCAGGCCGACAATCGTAATTCTGGAAAATACCAATTGCACTAGCAAAAACCCAGCAATGCAAATTACATGTTTATTGCCATGCTGTTGCTATTGGCAATATGGGCACGATACAATTTTTAAATCGTAACATGCCTAATACAAAAGGGCCCTAATTAGTTGATCTCCCTTTAAGATGGTTTATTATATTCTTTTTTGGCAGAGTACTTTGGCTAATCCAATTGGCTAAAAGTAAATCACATTTTGGCCAATAGGATTCTAAGCCGGCCCACCATGGCAAGGTAGACTCTTAGGGCGGGTTGGGGGAAGGGAGTGAGAGAGGTCTAGGGGATTGCAGTTTTGAAGAGGGATAATGGGGATAGGGGGCCATCATGGGTATCACTCTTACACCCTCAAGTGTAATGTCTGGAAACATGACGACCACCTGATAAATAATTGGGATCCAGTTGGTCCCCCTTAGGCCTGGTTCAACATTGGGATCGCAAAAGACAAATCACAATTGCCTGTGGAGTGTGATTGCATTTTTACCAAGCAATTCTGGCTCCATGTTGCAGTGATTGCGTTTTTCGAGTCTCATTTCAGAGAATGAGAATGGCATTCTAACTGCCACCGAAATGTTGCACACAGTGCACCTCTGCGATATAAGCACACCGCAGGCACTGCAAGCATTTACCACAGTGCTTTGCTTAATACCGGCTATCAGCAAAGAGCAGAAATGCTCCCCACCAAAAGCACAACAAGTGTGAACTGGCCCTTGAGAGAATTTGATTGGTGATTACAAATTGTTGCAACCTGCAGTGTAGAACTCAGGGGCATATTTAAAATGATTTAAATATACCGCCAAGTTCTAGTTATGGCCTCCTCCTCCCCACAGCCATACCAATCCTCTCCAAAAAGTTACAAAGCATAGAAGCGCAAACAAAACAAAAAAGATGCAGGCCGACAATCGTAATTCTGGAAAATACCAATTGCACTAGCAAAAACCCAGCAATGCAAATTACATGTTCATCACTGTGCTGTTGCTATTGGCACGATACAATTTTTGAATCGTAACATGCCTAATACAAAAGGGCCCTAATTAGTTGATCTCCCTCTAAGATGGTTTATTATATTCTTTTTTGGCAGAGTACTTTGGCTAATCCAATTGGCTAAAAGTAAATCACATTTTGGCCAATAGGATTGTAAGCCGGCCCACCATGGCAAGGTAGACTCTTAGGGCGGGTTGGGGGAAGGGAGTGAGAGAGGTCTATGGGATGGCAGTTTTGAAGAGGGATAATGGGGATAGGTGGCCATCATGGGTATCACTCTTACACCTTCAAGCGTAATGTCTGGAAACATGACGACCACCTGATAAATAATTGGGATCCAGTTGGTCCCCCTTAGGCCCGGTTCAACATTGGGATCTCAAAAGGCAAATCACAATCGCCTGTGGAGTGTGATTGCATTTTTACCAAGCAATTGTGGCTCCATGTTGCAGTGATTGCGTTTTTCGAGTCTCATTCCAGAGAATGAGAATGGCATACTAACTACCACCAACATGTTGCATGCAGTGCACCTTTGCGACATATGCACACCGCAGGCACTGCAAGGATTTACCACAGTGCTTTGCTGAATAACGGCTATCAGCAAAGAGCAGAAACGCTCCCCACCAAAAGCACAACAAGTGTGAACTGGCCCTTGAGAGAATTTGATTGGTGATTACAAATTGTTGCAACCTGCAGTGTAGAACTCAGGGGCATATTTAAAATGATTTAAATATACCGCCAAGTTCTAGTTATTGCCTCCTCCTCCCCACAGCCGTACCAATCCTCTCCAAATAGTTACAAAGCATAGAAGCGCAAAAAAAACAAAAAAGATGCAGGCCGACAATCGTAATTCTGGAAAATACCAATTGCACTAGCAAAAACCCAGCAATGCAAATTACATGTTTATTGCCGTGATGTTGCTATTGGCAATATGGGCACAATACCATTTTTGAATCGTAACATGCCTAATACAAAAGGGCCCTAATTAGTTGATCTCCCTCTAAGATGGTTTATTATATTCTTTTTTGGCAGAGTACTTTGGCTAATCCAATTGGCTAAAAGTAAATCACATTTTGGCCAATAGGATTGTAAGCCGGCCCACTATGGCAAGGTAGACTCTTAGGGCGGGTTGGGGGAAGGGAGTGAGAGAGGTCTAGGGGGTGGCAGTTTTGAAGAGGGATAATCGGGATAGGTGGCCATCATGGGTATCACTCTTACACCCTCAAGTGTAATGTCTGGAAACACGACGACCACCTGATAAATAATTGGGATCCAGTTGGTCCCCTTTAGGCCTGATTCAACATTGGGATCACAAAAGGCAAATCACAATCACCTATGGAGTGTGATTGCATTCTTACCAAGCAATTGTGGCTTCATGTTGCAGTGATTGCGTTTTTCGAGTCTCATTCCAGAGAATGAGAATGGCATTCTAACTGCCACCGAAATGTTGCACACAGTGCACCTCTGCGATATAAGCACACCGCAGGCACTGCAAGCATTTACCACAGTGCTTTGCTGAATACCGGCTATCAGCAAAGAGCAGAAATGCTCCCCACCAAAAGCACAACAAATGTGAACTGGCCCTTGAGAGAATTTGATTGGTGATTAAAAATTGTTGCAACCTGCAGTGTAGAACTCAGGGGCATATTTAAAATGATTTAAACATACCGCCAAGTTCTAGTTATTGCCTCCTCCTCCCCACAGCCATACCAATCCTCTCCAAAAAGTTACAAAGCATAGAAGCGCAAACAAAACAAAAAAGATGCAGGCCGACAATCGTAATTCTGGAAAATACCAATTGCACTAGCAAAAACCCAGCAATGCAAATGACATGTTCATCGCTGTGCTGTTGCTATTGGCACAATGGGCACAATATAATTTTTGAATCGTAACATGCCTAATACAAAAGGGCCCTAATTAGTTGATCTCCCTCTAAGATGGTTTATTATATTCTTTTTTGGCAGAGTACTTTGGCTAATCCAATTGGCTAAAAGTAAATCACATTTTGGCCAATAGGATTGTAAGCCGGCCCACCTTGGCAAGGTAGACTCTTAGGGCGGGTTGGGGGAAGGGAGTGAGAGAGGTCTAGGGGATGGCAGTTTTGAAGAGGGATAATGGGGATAGGTGGCCATCATGGGTATCACTCTTACACCTTCAAGTGTAATGTCTGGAAACATGACGACCACCTGATAAATAATTGGGATCCAGTTGGTCCCCCTTAGGCCTGGTTCAACATTGGGATCGCAAAAGGCAAATCACAATCGCCTACGGAGTGTGACTGCATTTCTACCAAGCAATTGTGGCTCCATGTTGCAGTGATTGCATTTTTCGAGTCTCATTCCAGAGAATGAGAATGGCATACTAACTATCACCAACATGTTGCACACAGTGCACCTTTGCGACATATGCACACCGCAGGCACTACAAGGATTTACCACAGTGCTTTGCTGAATACCGGCTATCAGCAAAGAGCAGAAACGCTCCCCACCAAAAGCACAACAAGTGTGAACTGGCCCTTGAGAGAATTTGATTGGTGATTACAAATTGTTGCAACCTGCAGTGTAGAACTCAGGGGCATATTTAAAATGATTTAAATATACCGCCAAGTTCTAGTTATGGCCTCCTCCTCCCCACAGCCATACCAATCCTCTCCAAAAAGTTACAAAGCATAGAAGCGCAAACAAAACAAAAAAGATGCAGGCCGACAATCGTAATTCTGGAAAATACCAATTGCACTAGCAAAAACCCAGCAATGCAAATTACATGTTTATTGCCATGCTGTTGCTATTGGCAATATGGGCACGATACAATTTTTAAATCGTAACATGCCTAATACAAAAGGGCCCTAATTAGTTGATCTCCCTTTAAGATGGTTTATTATATTCTTTTTTGGCAGAGTACTTTGGCTAATCCAATTGGCTAACAGTAAATCACATTTTGGCCAATAGGATTCTAAGCCGGCCCACCATGGCAAGGTAGACTCTTAGGGCGGGTTGGGGGAAGGGAGTGAGAGAGGTCTAGGGGATTGCAGTTTTGAAGAGGGATAATGGGGATAGGGGGCCATCATGGGTATCACTCTTACACCCTCAAGTGTAATGTCTGGAAACATGACGACCACCTGATAAATAATTGGGATCCAGTTGGTCCCCCTTAGGCCTGGTTCAACATTGGGATCGCAAAAGACAAATCACAATTGCCTGTGGAGTGTGATTGCATTTTTACCAAGCAATTCTGGCTCCATGTTGCAGTGATTGCGTTTTTCGAGTCTCATTTCAGAGAATGAGAATGGCATTCTAACTGCCACCGAAATGTTGCACACAGTGCACCTCTGCGATATAAGCACACCGCAGGCACTGCAAGCATTTACCACAGTGCTTTGCTTAATACCGGCTATCAGCAAAGAGCAGAAATGCTCCCCACCAAAAGCACAACAAGTGTGAACTGGCCCTTGAGAGAATTTGATTGGTGATTACAAATTGTTGCAACCTGCAGTGTAGAACTCAGGGGCATATTTAAAATGATTTAAATATACCGCCAAGTTCTAGTTATGGCCTCCTCCTCCCCACAGCCATACCAATCCTCTCCAAAAAGTTACAAAGCATAGAAGCGCAAACAAAACAAAAAAGATGCAGGCCGACAATCGTAATTCTGGAAAATACCAATTGCACTAGCAAAAACCCAGCAATGCAAATTACATGTTCATCGCTGTGCTGTTGCTATTGGCACGATACAATTTTTGAATCGTAACATGCCTAATACAAAAGGGCCCTAATTAGTTGATCTCCCTCTAAGATGGTTTATTATATTCTTTTTTGGCAGAGTACTTTGGCTAATCCAATTGGCTAAAAGTAAATCACATTTTGGCCAATAGGATTGTAAGCCGGCCCACCATGGCAAGGTAGACTCTTAGGGCGGGTTGGGGGAAGGGAGTGAGAGAGGTCTATGGGATGGCAGTTTTGAAGAGGGATAATGGGGATAGGTGGCCATCATGGGTATCACTCTTACACCTTCAAGTGTAATGTCTGGAAACATGACGACCACCTGATAAATAATTGGGATCCAGTTGGTCCCCCTTAGGCCCGGTTCAACATTGGGATCTCAAAAGGCAAATCACAATCGCCTGTGGAGTGTGATTGCATTTTTACCAAGCAATTGTGGCTCCATGTTGCAGTGATTGCGTTTTTTGAGTCTCATTCCAGAGAATGAGAATGGCATACTAACTACCACCAACATGTTGCATGCAGTGCACCTTTGCGACATATGCACACCGCAGGCACTGCAAGGATTTACCACAGTGCTTTGCTGAATAACGGCTATCAGCAAAGAGCAGAAACGCTCCCCACCAAAAGCACAACAAGTGTGAACTGGCCCTTGAGAGAATTTGATTGGTGATTACAAATTGTTGCAACCTGCAGTGTAGAACTCAGGGGCATATTTAAAATGATTTAAATATACCGCCAAGTTCTAGTTATTGCCTCCTCCTCCCCACAGCCGTACCAATCCTCTCCAAAAAGTTACAAAGCATAGAAGCGCAAACAAAACAAAAAAGATGCAGGCCGACAATCGTAATTCTGGAAAATACCAATTGCACTAGCAAAAACCCAGCAATGCAAATTACATGTTTATTGCCGTGCTGTTGCTATTGGCAATATGGGCACAATACCATTTTTGAATCGTAACATGCCTAATACAAAAGGGCCCTAATTAGTTGATCTCCCTCTAAGATGGTTTATTATATTCTTTTTTGGCAGAGTACTTTGGCTAATCCAATTGGCTAAAAGTAAATCACATTTTGGCCAATAGGATTGTAAGCCGGCCCACTATGGCAAGGTAGACTCTTAGGGCGGGTTGGGGGAAGGGAGTGAGAGAGGTCTAGGGGGTGGCAGTTTTGAAGAGGGATAATCGGGATAGGTGGCCATCATGGGTATCACTCTTACACCCTCAAGTGTAATGTCTGGAAACACGACGACCACCTGATAAATAATTGGGATCCAGTTGGTCCCCTTTAGGCCTGATTCAACATTGGGATCACAAAAGGCAAATCACAATCACCTATGGAGTGTGATTGCATTCTTACCAAGCAATTGTGGCTTCATGTTGCAGTGATTGCGTTTTTCGAGTCTCATTCCAGAGAATGAGAATGGCATTCTAACTGCCACCGAAATGTTGCACACAGTGCACCTCTGCGATATAAGCACACCGCAGGCACTGCAAGCATTTACGACAGTGCTTTGCTGAATACCGGCTATCAGCAAAGAGCAGAAATGCTCCCCACCAAAAGCACAACAAATGTGAACTGGCCCTTGAGAGAATTTGATTGGTGATTAAAAATTGTTGCAACCTGCAGTGTAGAACTCAGGGGCATATTTATAATGATTTAAATATACCGCCAAGTTCTAGTTATTGCCTCCTCCTCCCCACAGCCATACCAATCCTCTCCAAAAAGTTACAAAGCATAGAAGCGCAAACAAAACAAAAAAGATGCAGGCCGACAATCGTAATTCTGGAAAATACCAATTGCACTAGCAAAAACCCAGCAATGCAAATGACATGTTCATCGCTGTGCTGTTGCTATTGGCACAATGGGCACAATATAATTTTTGAATCGTAACATGCCTAATACAAAAGGGCCCTAATTAGTTGATCTCCCTCTAAGATGGTTTATTATATTCTTTTTTGGCAGAGTACTTTGGCTAATCCAATTGGCTAAAAGTAAATCACATTTTGGCCAATAGGATTGTAAGCCGGCCCACCATGGCAAGGTAGACTCTTAGGGCGGGTTGGGGGAAGGGAGTGAGAGAGGTCTATGGGATGGCAGTTTTGAAGAGGGATAATGGGGATAGGTGGCCATCATGGGTATCACTCTTACACCTTCAAGTGTAATGTCTGGAAACATGACGACCACCTGATAAATAATTGGGATCCAGTTGGTCCCCCTTAGGCCCGGTTCAACATTGGGATCTCAAAAGGCAAATCACAATCGCCTGTGGAGTGTGATTGCATTTTTACCAAGCAATTGTGGCTCCATGTTGCAGTGATTGCGTTTTTTGAGTCTCATTCCAGAGAATGAGAATGGCATACTAACTACCACCAACATGTTGCATGCAGTGCACCTTTGCGACATATGCACACCGCAGGCACTGCAAGGATTTACCACAGTGCTTTGCTGAATAACGGCTATCAGCAAAGAGCAGAAACGCTCCCCACCAAAAGCACAACAAGTGTGAACTGGCCCTTGAGAGAATTTGATTGGTGATTACAAATTGTTGCAACCTGCAGTGTAGAACTCAGGGGCATATTTAAAATGATTTAAATATACCGCCAAGTTCTAGTTATTGCCTCCTCCTCCCCACAGCCGTACCAATCCTCTCCAAAAAGTTACAAAGCATAGAAGCGCAAACAAAACAAAAAAGATGCAGGCCGACAATCGTAATTCTGGAAAATACCAATTGCACTAGCAAAAACCCAGCAATGCAAATTACATGTTTATTGCCGTGCTGTTGCTATTGGCAATATGGGCACAATACCATTTTTGAATCGTAACATGCCTAATACAAAAGGGCCCTAATTAGTTGATCTCCCTCTAAGATGGTTTATTATATTCTTTTTTGGCAGAGTACTTTGGCTAATCCAATTGGCTAAAAGTAAATCACATTTTGGCCAATAGGATTGTAAGCCGGCCCACTATGGCAAGGTAGACTCTTAGGGCGGGTTGGGGGAAGGGAGTGAGAGAGGTCTAGGGGGTGGCAGTTTTGAAGAGGGATAATCGGGATAGGTGGCCATCATGGGTATCACTCTTACACCCTCAAGTGTAATGTCTGGAAACACGACGACCACCTGATAAATAATTGGGATCCAGTTGGTCCCCTTTAGGCCTGATTCAACATTGGGATCACAAAAGGCAAATCACAATCACCTATGGAGTGTGATTGCATTCTTACCAAGCAATTGTGGCTTCATGTTGCAGTGATTGCGTTTTTCGAGTCTCATTCCAGAGAATGAGAATGGCATTCTAACTGCCACCGAAATGTTGCACACAGTGCACCTCTGCGATATAAGCACACCGCAGGCACTGCAAGCATTTACGACAGTGCTTTGCTGAATACCGGCTATCAGCAAAGAGCAGAAATGCTCCCCACCAAAAGCACAACAAATGTGAACTGGCCCTTGAGAGAATTTGATTGGTGATTAAAAATTGTTGCAACCTGCAGTGTAGAACTCAGGGGCATATTTATAATGATTTAAATATACCGCCAAGTTCTAGTTATTGCCTCCTCCTCCCCACAGCCATACCAATCCTCTCCAAAAAGTTACAAAGCATAGAAGCGCAAACAAAACAAAAAAGATGCAGGCCGACAATCGTAATTCTGGAAAATACCAATTGCACTAGCAAAAACCCAGCAATGCAAATGACATGTTCATCGCTGTGCTGTTGCTATTGGCACAATGGGCACAATATAATTTTTGAATCGTAACATGCCTAATACAAAAGGGCCCTAATTAGTTGATCTCCCTCTAAGATGGTTTATTATATTCTTTTTTGGCAGAGTACTTTGGCTAATCCAATTGGCTAAAAGTAAATCACATTTTGGCCAATAGGATTGTAAGCCGGCCCACCATGGCAAGGTAGACTCTTAGAGCGGGTTGGGGGAAGGGAGTGAGAGAGGTCTAGGGGATGGCAGTTTTGAAGAGGGATAATGGGGATAGGTGGCCATCATGGGTATCACTCTTACACCTTCAAGTGTAATGTCTGGAAACATGACGACCACCTGATAAATAATTGGGATCCAGTTGGTCCCCCTTAGGCCTGGTTCAACATTGGGATCGCAAAATGCAAATCACAATCGCCTACGGAGTGTGACTGCATTTTTACCAAGCAATTGTGGCTCCATGTTGCAGTGATTGCATTTTTCGAGTCTCATTCCAGAGAATGAGAATGGCATACTAACTATCACCAACATGTTACACACAGTGCACCTTTGCGACATATGCACACCGCAGGCACTACAAGGATTTACCACAGTGCTTTGCTGAGTACCGGCTATCAGCAAAGAGCAGAAACGCTCCCCACCAAAAGCACAACAAGTGTGAACTGGCCCTTGAGAGAATTTGATTGGTGATTACAAATTGTTCCAACCTGCACTGTAGAACTCAGGGGCATATTTAAAATGATTTAAATATACCGCCAAGTTCTAGTTATTGCCTCCTCCTCCCCACAGCCATACCAATCCTCTCCAAAAAGCTACAAAGCATAGAAGCGCAAACAAAACAAAAAAGATGCAGGCCGACAATCGTAATTCTGGAAAATACCGATTGCACTAGCAATAACCCAGCAATGCAAATTACATGTTCATCGCTGTGCTGTTGCTATTGGCACAATGGGCACGATACAATTTTTGAATCGTAACATGCCTAATACAAAAGGGCCCTAATTAGTTGATCTCCCTCTAAGATGGTTTATTATATTCTTTTTTGGCAGAGTACTTTGGCTAATCCAATTGGCTAAAAGTAAATCACATTTTGGCCAATAGGATTGTAAGCCGGCCCACCATGGCAAGGTAGACTCTTAGGGCGGGTTGGGGGAAGGGAGTAAGAGAGGTCTATGGGATGGCAGTTTTGAAGAGGGATAATGGGGATAGGTGGCCATCATGGGTATCACTCTTACACCTTCAAGTGTAATGTCTGGAAACATGACGACCACCTGATAAATAATTGGGATCCAGTTGGTCCCCCTTAGGCCTGGTTCAACATTGGGATCGCAAAAGGCAAATCACAATCGCCTACGGAGTGTGACTGCATTTCTACCAAGCAATTGTGGCTCCATGTTGCAGTGATTGCATTTTTCGAGTCTCATTCCAGAGAATGAGAATGGCATACTAACTATCACCAACATGTTGCACACAGTGCACCTTTGCGACATATGCACACCGCAGGCACTACAAGGATTTACCACAGTGCTTTGCTGAATACCGGCTATCAGCAAAGAGCAGAAACGCTCCCCACCAAAAGCACAACAAGTGTGAACTGGCCCTTGAGAGAATTTGATTGGTGATTACAAATTGTTGCAACCTGCAGTGTAGAACTCAGGGGCATATTTAAAATGATTTAAATATACCGCCAAGTTCTAGTTATGGCCTCCTCCTCCCCACAGCCATACCAATCCTCTCCAAAAAGTTACAAAGCATAGAAGCGCAAACAAAACAAAAAAGATGCAGGCCGACAATCGTAATTCTGGAAAATACCAATTGCACTAGCAAAAACCCAGCAATGCAAATTACATGTTTATTGCCATGCTGTTGCTATTGGCAATATGGGCACGATACAATTTTTAAATCGTAACATGCCTAATACAAAAGGGCCCTAATTAGTTGATCTCCCTTTAAGATGGTTTATTATATTCTTTTTTGGCAGAGTACTTTGGCTAATCCAATTGGCTAAAAGTAAATCACATTTTGGCCAATAGGATTCTAAGCCGGCCCACCATGGCAAGGTAGACTCTTAGGGCGGGTTGGGGGAAGGGAGTGAGAGAGGTCTAGGGGATTGCAGTTTTGAAGAGGGATAATGGGGATAGGGGGCCATCATGGGTATCACTCTTACACCCTCAAGTGTAATGTCTGGAAACATGACGTCCACCTGATAAATAATTGGGATCCAGTTGGTCCCCCTTAGGCCTGGTTCAACATTGGGATCGCAAAAGACAAATCACAATTGCCTGTGGAGTGTGATTGCATTTTTACCAAGCAATTCTGGCTCCATGTTGCAGTGATTGCGTTTTTCGAGTCTCATTTCAGAGAATGAGAATGGCATTCTAACTGCCACCGAAATGTTGCACACAGTGCACCTCTGCGATATAAGCACACCGCAGGCACTGCAAGCATTTACCACAGTGCTTTGCTGAATACCGGCTATCAGCAAAGAGCAGAAATGCTCCCCACCAAAAGCACAACAAGTGTGAACTGGCCCTTGAGAGAATTTGATTGGTGATTACAAATTGTTGCAACCTGCAGTGTAGAACTCAGGGGCATATTTAAAATGATTTAAATATACCGCCAAGTTCTAGTTATGGCCTCCTCCTCCCCACAGCCATACCAATCCTCTCCAAAAAGTTACAAAGCATAGAAGCGCAAACAAAACAAAAAAGATGCAGGCCGACAATCGTAATTCTGGAAAATACCAATTGCACTAGCAAAAACCCAGCAATGCAAATTACATGTTCATCGCTGTGCTGTTGCTATTGGCACAATACAATTTTTGAATCGTAACATGCCTAATACAAAAGGGCCCTAATTAGTTGATCTCCCTCTAAGATGGTTTATTATATTCTTTTTTGGCAGAGTACTTTGGCTAATCCAATTGGCTAAAAGTAAATCACATTTTGGCCAATAGGATTGTAAGCCGGCCCACCATGGCAAGGTAGACTCTTAGGGCGGGTTGGGGGAAGGGAGTGAGAGAGGTCTATGGGATGGCAGTTTTGAAGAGGGATAATGGGGATAGGTGGCCATCATGGGTATCACTCTTACACCTTCAAGTGTAATGTCTGGAAACACGACGACCACCTGATAAATAATTGGGATCCAGTTGGTCCCCCTTAGGCCTGGTTCAACATTGGGATCGCAAAAGGCAAATCACAATCGCCTACGGAGTGTGACTGCATTTTTACCAAGCAATTGTGGCTCCATGTTGCAGTGATTGCATTTTTCGAGTCTCATTCCAGAGAATGAGAATGGCATACTAACTATCACCAACATGTTGCACACAGTGCACCTTTGCGACATATGCACACCGCAGGCACTGCAAGGATTTACCACAGTGCTTTGCTGAATACCGGCTATCAGCAAAGAGCATAAACGCTCCCCACCAAAAGCACAACAAGTGTGAACTGGCCCTTGAGAGAATTTGATTGGTGATTACAAATTGTTGCAACCTGCAGTGTAGAACTCAGGGGCATATTTAAAATGATTTAAATATACCGCCAAGTTCTAGTTATGGCCTCCTCCTCCCCACAGCCATACCAATCCTCTCCAAAAAGTTACAAAGCATAGAAGCGCAAACAAAACAAAAAAGATGCAGGCCGACAATCGTAATTCTGGAAAATACCAATTGCACTAGCAAAAACCCAGCAATGCAAATTACATGTTTATTGCCATGCTGTTGCTATTGGCAATATGGGCACGATACAATTTTTGAATCGTAACATGCCTAATACAAAAGCGCCCTAATTAGTTGATCTCCCTCTAAGATGGTTTATTATATTCTTTTTTGGCAGAGTACTTTGGCTAATCCAATTGGCTAAAAGTAAATCACATTTTGGCCAATAGGATTGTAAGCCGGCCCACCATGGCAAGGTAGACTCTTAGGGCGGGTTGGGGAAAGGGAGTGAGAGAGGTCTAGGGGATGGCAGTTTTGAAGAGGGATAATGGGGATAGGTGGCCATCATGGGTATCACTCTTACACCCTCAAGTGTAATGTCTGGAAACACGACGACCACCTGATAAATAATTGGGATCCAGTTGGTTCCCTTTAGGCCTGATTCAACATTGGGATCACAAAAGGCAAATCACAATCACCTATGGAGTGTGATTGCATTCTGACCAAGCAATTGTGGCTCCATGTTGCAGTGATTGCGTTTTTTGAGTCTCATTCCAGAGAATGAGAATGGCATTCTAACTGCCACCGAAATGTTGCACACAGTGCACCTCTGCGATATAAGCACACCACAGGCACTGCAAGCATTTACCACAGTGCTTTGCTGAATACCGGCTATCAGCAAAGAGCAGAAATGCTCGCCACCAAAAGCACAACAAGTGTGAACTGGCCCTTGAGAGAATTTGATTGGTGATTACAAATTGTTGCAACCTGCTGTGTAGAACTCAGGGGCATATTTAAAATAATTTAAATATACCGCCAAGTTCTAGTTATGGCCTCCTCCTCCCCACAGCCATACCAATCCTCTCCAAAAAGTTACAAAGCATAGAAGCGCAAACAAAACAAAAAAGATGCAGGCCGACAATCATAATTCTGGAAAATACCAATTGCACTAGCAAAAACCCAGCAATGCAATTTACATGTTCATCGCTGTGCTGTTGCTATTGGCACAATACAATTTTTGAATCGTAACATGCCTAATACAAAAGGGCCCTAATTACTTGATCTCCCTCTAAGATGGTTTATTATATTCTTGTTTGGCAGAGTACTTTGGCTAATCCAATTGGCTAAAAGTAAATCACATTTTGGCCAATAGGATTCTAAGCCGGCCCGCCATGGCAAGGTAGACTCTTAGGGCGGGTTGGGGGAAGGGAGTGAGAGAGGTCTAGGGGATGGCAGTTTTGAAGAGGGATAATGGGGATAGGTGGCCATCATGGGTATCACTCTTACACCTTGAAGTGTAATGTCTGGAAACATGACGACCACCTGATAAATAATTGGGATCCAGTTGGTCCCTATTAGGCCTGGTTCAACATTGGGATCGCAAAAGGCAAATCACAATCGCCTACGGAGTGTGACTGCATTTCTACCAAGCAATTGTGGCTCCATGTTGCAGTGATTGCATTTTTCGAGTTTCATTCCAGAGAATGAGAATGGCATACTAACTATCACCAACATGTTGCACACAGTGCACCTTTGCGACATATGCACACCGCAGGCACTGCAAGGATTTACCACAGTGCTTTGCTGAATACCGGATATCAGCAAAGAGCATAAACGCTCCCCACCAAAAGCACAACAAGTGTGAACTGGCCCTTGAGAGAATTTGATTGGTGATTACAAATTGTTGCAACCTGCAGTGTAGAACTCAGGGGCATATTTAAAATGATTTAAATATACCGCCAAGTTCTAGTTATGGTCTCCTCCTCCCCACAGCCATACCAATCCTCTCCAAAAAGTTACAAAGCATAGAAGCGCAAACAAAACAAAAAAGATGCAGGCCGACAATCGTAATTCTGGAAAATACCAATTGCACTAGCAAAAACCCAGCAATGCAAATTACATGTTCATCGCTGTGCTGTTGCTATTGGCACGATACAATTTTTGAATCGTAACATGCCTAATACAAAAGGGCCCTAATTAGTTGATCTCCCTCTAAGATGGTTTATTATATTCTTTTTTGGCAGAGTACTTTGGCTAATCCAATTGGCTAAAAGTAAATCACATTTTGGCCAATAGGATTGTAAGCCGGCCCACCATGGCAAGGTAGACTCTTAGGGCTGGTTGGGGGAAGGGAGTGAGAGAGGTCTATGGGATGGCAGTTTTGAAGAGGGATAATGGGGATAGGTGGCCATCATGGGTATCACTCTTACACCTTCAAGTGTAATGTCTGGAAACACGACGACCACCTGATAAATAATTGGGATCCAGTTGGTCCCCCTTAGGCCTGGTTCAACATTGGGATCGCAAAAGGCAAATCACAATCGCCTACGGAGTGTGACTGCATTTTTACCAAGCAATTGTGGCTCCATGTTGCAGTGATTGCATTTTTCGAGTCTCATTCCAGAGAATGAGAATGGCATACTAACTATCACCAACATGTTGCACACAGTGCACCTTTGCGACATATGCACACCGCAGGCACTGCAAGGATTTACCACAGTGCTTTGCTGAATACCGGCTATCAGCAAAGAGCATAAACGCTCCCCACCAAAAGCACAACAAGTGTGAACTGGCCCTTGAGAGAATTTGATTGGTGATTACAAATTGTTGCAACCTGCAGTGTAGAACTCAGGGGCATATTTAAAATGATTTAAATATACCGCCAAGTTCTAGTTATGGCCTCCTCCTCCCCACAGCCATACCAATCCTCTCCAAAAAGTTACAAAGCATAGAAGCGCAAACAAAACAAAAAAGATGCAGGCCGACAATCGTAATTCTGGAAAATACCAATTGCACTAGCAAAAACCCAGCAATGCAAATTACATGTTTATTGCCATGCTGTTGCTATTGGCAATATGGGCACGATACAATTTTTGAATCGTAACATGCCTAATACAAAAGCGCCCTAATAAGTTGATCTCCCTCTAAGATGGTTTATTATATTCTTTTTTGGCAGAGTACTTTGGCTAATCCAATTGGCTAAAAGTAAATCACATTTTGGCCAATAGGATTGTAAGCCGGCCCACCATGGCAAGGTAGACTCTTAGGGCGGGTTGGGGAAAGGGAGTGAGAGAGGTCTAGGGGATGGCAGTTTTGAAGAGGGATAATGGGGATAGGTGGCCATCATGGGTATCACTCTTACACCCTCAAGTGTAATGTCTGGAAACACGACGACCACCTGATAAATAATTGGGATCCAGTTGGTTCCCTTTAGGCCTGATTCAACATTGGGATCACAAAAGGCAAATCACAATCACCTATGGAGTGTGATTGCATTCTGACCAAGCAATTGTGGCTCCATGTTGCAGTGATTGCGTTTTTCGAGTCTCATTCCAGAGAATGAGAATGGCATTCTAACTGCCACCGAAATGTTGCACACAGTGCACCTCTGCGATATAAGCACACCACAGGCACTGCAAGCATTTACCACAGTGCTTTGCTGAATACCGGCTATCAGCAAAGAGCAGAAATGCTCACCACCAAAAGCACAACAAGTGTGAACTGGCCCTTGAGAGAATTTGATTGGTGATTACAAATTGTTGCAACCTGCTGTGTAGAACTCAGGGGCATATTTAAAATAATTTAAATATACCGCCAAGTTCTAGTTATGGCCTCCTCCTCCCCACAGCCATACCAATCCTCTCCAAAAAGTTACAAAGCATAGAAGCGCAAACAAAACAAAAAAGATGCAGGCCGACAATCATAATTCTGGAAAATACCAATTGCACTAGCAAAAACCCAGCAATGCAATTTACATGTTCTTCGCTGTGCTGTTGCTATTGGCACAATACAATTTTTGAATCGTAACATGCCTAATACAAAAGGGCCCTAATTACTTGATCTCCCTCTAAGATGGTTTATTATATTCTTGTTTGGCAGAGTACTTTGGCTAATCCAATTGGCTAAAAGTAAATCACATTTTGGCCAATAGGATTCTAAGCCGGCCCGCCATGGCAAGGTAGACTCTTAGGGCGGGTTGGGGGAAGGGAGTGAGAGAGGTCTAGGGGATGGCAGTTTTGAAGAGGGATAATGGGGATAGGTGGCCATCATGGGTATCACTCTTACACCTTGAAGTGTAATGTCTGGAAACATGACGACCACCTGATAAATAATTGGGATCCAGTTGGTCCCCCTTAGGCCTGGTTCAACATTGGGATCGCAAAAGGCAAATCACAATCGCCTACGGAGTGTGACTGCATTTTTACAAAGCAATTGTGGCTCCATGTTGCAGTGATTGCATTTTTCGAGTCTCATTCCAGAGAATGAGAATGGCATACTAACTATCACCAACATGTTGCACACAGTGCACCTTTGCGACATATGCACACCGCAGGCACTGCAAGGATTTACCACAGTGCTTTGCTGAATACCGGCTATCAGCAAAGAGCATAAACGCTCCCCACCAAAAGCACAACAAGTGTGAACTGGCCCTTGAGAGAATTTGATTGGTGATTACAAATTGTTGCAACCTGCAGTGTAGAACTCAGGGGGATATTTAAAATGATTTAAATATACCGCCAAGTTCTAGTTATGGTCTCCTCCTCCCCACAGCCATACCAATCCTCTCCAAAAAGTTACAAAGCATAGAAGCGCAAACAAAACAAAAAAGATGCAGGCCGACAATCGTAATTCTGGAAAATACCAATTGCACTAGCAAAAACCCAGCAATGCAAATTACATGTTTATTGCCATGCTGTTGCTATTGGCAATATGGGCACGATACAATTTTTGAATCGTAACATGCCTAATACAAAAGGGCCCTAATTAGTTGATCTCCCTCTAAGATGGTTTATTATATTCTTTTCTTTTTTCTTTTTTATATTCTAAGCTGGCCCGCCATGGCAAGGTAGACTCTTAGGGCGGGTTGGGGGAAGGGAGTGAGAGAGGTCTAGGGGATGGCAGTTTTGAAGAGGGATAATGGGGATAGGTGGCCATCATGGGTATCACTCTTACACCTTCAAGTGTAATGTCTGGAAACATGACGACCACCTGATAAATAATTGGGATCCAGTTGGTCCCCCTTAGGCCTGGTTCAACATTGGGATTGCAAAAGGCAAATCACAATCGCCTATGGAGTGTGATTGTATTTTTACCAAGCAATTGTGGCTCCATGTTGCAGTGATTGCGTTTTTCGAGTCTCATTCCAGAGAATGAGAATGGCATACTAACTATCACCAACATGTTGCATGCAGTGCACCTTTGCGACATATGCACACCGCAGGCACTGCAAGGATTTACCACAGTGCTTTGCTGAATACCGACTATCAGCAAAGAGCAGAAACGCTCCCCATCAAAAGCACAGCAAGTGTGAACTGGCCCTTGAGAGAATTTGATTGGTGATTACAAATTGTTGCAACCTGCTGTGTAGAACTCAGGGGCATATTTAAAATGATTTAAATATACCGCCAAGTTCTAGTTATGTCCTCCTCCTCCCCACAGCCATACCAATCCTCTCCAAAAAGTTACAAAGCATAGAAGCGCAAACAAAACAAAAAAGATGCAGGCCGACAATCATAATTCTGGAAAATACCAATTGCACTAGCAAAAACGCAGCAATGCAAATTACATGTTCATCGCTGTGCTGTTGCTATTGGCACAATACAATTTTTGAATCGTAACATGCCTAATACAAAAGGGCCCTAATTAGTTGATCTCCCTCTAAGATGGTTTATTATATTCTTGTTTGGCAGAGTACTTTGGCTAATCCAATTGGCTAAAAGTAAATCACATTTTGGCCAATAGGATTCTAAGCCGGCCCGCCATGGCAAGGTAGACTCTTAGGGCGGGTTGGGGGAAGGGAGTGAGAGAGGTCTAGGGGATGGCAGTTTTGAAGAGGGATAATGGGGATAGGTGGCCATCATGGGTATCACTCTTACACCTTCAAGTGTAATGTCTGGAAACATGACGACCACCTGATAAATAATTGGGATCCAGTTGGTCCCCCTTAGGCCTGGTTCAACATTGGGATTGCAAAAGGCAAATCACAATCGCCTATGGAGTGTGATTGTATTTTTACCAAGCAATTGTGGCTCCATGTTGCAGTGATTGCGTTTTTCGAGTCTCATTCCAGAGAATGAGAATGGCATACTAACTATCACCAACATGTTGCATGCAGTGCACCTTTGCGACATATGCACACCGCAGGCACTGCAAGGATTTACCACAGTGCTTTGCTGAATACCGACTATCAGCAAAGAGCAGAAACGCTCCCCATCAAAAGCACAGCAATTGTGAACTGGCCCTTGAGAGAATTTGATTAGTGATTACAAATTGTTCCAACCTGCAGTGTAGAACTCAGGGGCATATTTAAAATGATTTAAATATACCGCCAAGTTCTAGTTATGGCCTCCTCCTCCCCACAGCCATACCAATCCTCTCCAAAAGTTACAAAGCATAGAAGCGCAAACAAAACAAAAAAGATGCAGGCCGACAATCGTAATTCTGGAAAATACCAATTGCACTACCAAAAACCCAGCAATGCAAATTACATGTTTATTGCCATGCTGTTGCTATTGGCAATATGGGCACGATACAATTTTTAAATCGTAACATGCCTAATACAAACGGGCCCTAATTAGTTGATCTCCCTTTAAGATGGTTTATTATATTCTTTTTTGGCAGAGTACTTTGGCTAATCCAATTGGCTAAAAGTAAATCACATTTTGGCCAATAGGATTCTAAGCCGGCCCACCATGGCAAGGTAGACTCTTAGGGCGGGTTGGGGGAAGGGAGTGAGAGAGGTCTAGGGGATTGCAGTTTTGAAGAGGGATAATGGGGATAGGGGGCCATCATGGGTATCACTCTTACACCCTCAAGTGTAATGTCTGGAAACATGACGACCACCTGATAAATAATTGGGATCCAGTTGGTCCCCCTTAGGCCTGGTTCAACATTGGGATCGCAAAAGACAAATCACAATTGCCTGTGGAGTGTGATTGCATTTTTACCAAGCAATTCTGGCTCCATGTTGCAGTGATTGCGTTTTTCGAGTCTCATTTCAGAGAATGAGAATGGCATTCTAACTGCCACCGAAATGTTGCACACAGTGCACCTCTGCGATATAAGCACACCGCAGGCACTGCAAGCATTTACCACAGTGCTTTGCTGAATACCGGCTATCAGCAAAGAGCAGAAATGCTCCCCACCAAAAGCACAACAAGTGTGAACTGGCCCTTGAGAGAATTTGATTGGTGATTACAAATTGTTGCAACCTGCAGTGTAGAACTCAGGGGCATATTTAAAATGATTTAAATATACCGCCAAGTTCTAGTTATGGCCTCCTCCTCCCCACAGCCATACCAATCCTCTCCAAAAAGTTACAAAGCATAGAAGCGCAAACAAAACAAAAAAGATGCAGGCCGACAATCGTAATTCTGGAAAATACCAATTGCACTAGCAAAAACCCAGCAATGCAAATTACATGTTCATCGCTGTGCTGTTGCTATTGGCACGATACAATTTTTGAATCGTAACATGCCTAATACAAAAGGGCCCTAATTAGTTGATCTCCCTCTAAGATGGTTTATTATATTCTTTTTTGGCAGAGTACTTTGGCTAATCCAATTGGCTAAAAGTAAATCACATTTTGGCCAATAGGATTGTAAGCCGGCCCACCATGGCAAGGTAGACTCTTAGGGCGGGTTGGGGGAAGGGAGTGAGAGAGGTCTAGGGGATGGCAGTTTTGAAGAGGGATAATGGGGATAGGTGGCCATCATGGGTATCACTCTTACACCTTCAAGTGTAATGTCTGGAAACATGACGACCACCTGATAAATAATTGGGATCCAGTTGGTCCCCCTTAGGCCTGGTTCAACATTGGGATCGCAAAAGGCAAATCACAATCGCCTACGGAGTGTGACTGCATTTCTACCAAGCAATTGTGGCTCCATGTTGCAGTGATTGCATTTTTCGAGTCTCATTCCAGAGAATGAGAATGGCATACTAACTATCACCAACATGTTGCACACAGTGCACCTTTGCGACATATGCACACCGCAGGCACTACAAGGATTTACCACAGTGCTTTGCTGAATACCGGCTATCAGCAAAGAGCAGAAACGCTCCCCACCAAAAGCACAACAAGTGTGAACTGGCCCTTGAGAGAATTTGATTGGTGATTACAAATTGTTGCAACCTGCAGTGTAGAACTCAGGGGCATATTTAAAATGATTTAAATATACCGCCAAGTTCTAGTTATGGCCTCCTCCTCCCCACAGCCATACCAATCCTCTCCAAAAAGTTACAAAGCATAGAAGCGCAAACAAAACAAAAAAGATGCAGGCCGACAATCGTAATTCTGGAAAATACCAATTGCACTAGCAAAAACCCAGCAATGCAAATTACATGTTTATTGCCATGCTGTTGCTATTGGCAATATGGGCACGATACAATTTTTAAATCGTAACATGCCTAATACAAAAGGGCCCTAATTAGTTGATCTCCCTTTAAGATGGTTTATTATATTCTTTTTTGGCAGAGTACTTTGGCTAATCCAATTGGCTAAAAGTAAATCACATTTTGGCCAATAGGATTCTAAGCCGGCCCACCATGGCAAGGTAGACTCTTAGGGCGGGTTGGGGGAAGGGAGTGAGAGAGGTCTAGGGGATTGCAGTTTTGAAGAGGGATAATGGGGATAGGGGGCCATCATGGGTATCACTCTTACACCCTCAAGTGTAATGTCTGGAAACATGACGACCACCTGATAAATAATTGGGATCCAGTTGGTCCCCCTTAGGCCTGGTTCAACATTGGGATCGCAAAAGACAAATCACAATTGCCTGTGGAGTGTGATTGCATTTTTACCAAGCAATTCTGGCTCCATGTTGCAGTGATTGCGTTTTTCGAGTCTCATTTCAGAGAATGAGAATGGCATTCTAACTGCCACCGAAATGTTGCACACAGTGCACCTCTGCGATATAAGCACACCGCAGGCACTGCAAGCATTTACCACAGTGCTTTGCTTAATACCGGCTATCAGCAAAGAGCAGAAATGCTCCCCACCAAAAGCACAACAAGTGTGAACTGGCCCTTGAGAGAATTTGATTGGTGATTACAAATTGTTGCAACCTGCAGTGTAGAACTCAGGGGCATATTTAAAATGATTTAAATATACCGCCAAGTTCTAGTTATGGCCTCCTCCTCCCCACAGCCATACCAATCCTCTCCAAAAAGTTACAAAGCATAGAAGCGCAAACAAAACAAAAAAGATGCAGGCCGACAATCGTAATTCTGGAAAATACCAATTGCACTAGCAAAAACCCAGCAATGCAAATTACATGTTCATCGCTGTGCTGTTGCTATTGGCACGATACAATTTTTGAATCGTAACATGCCTAATACAAAAGGGCCCTAATTAGTTGATCTCCCTCTAAGATGGTTTATTATATTCTTTTTTGGCAGAGTACTTTGGCTAATCCAATTGGCTAAAAGTAAATCACATTTTGGCCAATAGGATTGTAAGCCGGCCCACCATGGCAAGGTAGACTCTTAGGGCGGGTTGGGGGAAGGGAGTGAGAGAGGTCTATGGGATGGCAGTTTTGAAGAGGGATAATGGGGATAGGTGGCCATCATGGGTATCACTCTTACACCTTCAAGCGTAATGTCTGGAAACATGACGACCACCTGATAAATAATTGGGATCCAGTTGGTCCCCCTTAGGCCCGGTTCAACATTGGGATCTCAAAAGGCAAATCACAATCGCCTGTGGAGTGTGATTGCATTTTTACCAAGCAATTGTGGCTCCATGTTGCAGTGATTGCGTTTTTCGAGTCTCATTCCAGAGAATGAGAATGGCATACTAACTACCACCAACATGTTGCATGCAGTGCACCTTTGCGACATATGCACACCGCAGGCACTGCAAGGATTTACCACAGTGCTTTGCTGAATAACGGCTATCAGCAAAGAGCAGAAACGCTCCCCACCAAAAGCACAACAAGTGTGAACTGGCCCTTGAGAGAATTTGATTGGTGATTACAAATTGTTGCAACCTGCAGTGTAGAACTCAGGGGCATATTTAAAATGATTTAAATATACCGCCAAGTTCTAGTTATTGCCTCCTCCTCCCCACAGCCGTACCAATCCTCTCCAAATAGTTACAAAGCATAGAAGCGCAAAAAAAACAAAAAAGATGCAGGCCGACAATCGTAATTCTGGAAAATACCAATTGCACTAGCAAAAACCCAGCAATGCAAATTACATGTTTATTGCCGTGCTGTTGCTATTGGCAATATGGGCACAATACCATTTTTGAATCGTAACATGCCTAATACAAAAGGGCCCTAATTAGTTGATCTCCCTCTAAGATGGTTTATTATATTCTTTTTTGGCAGAGTACTTTGGCTAATCCAATTGGCTAAAAGTAAATCACATTTTGGCCAATAGGATTGTAAGCCGGCCCACTATGGCAAGGTAGACTCTTAGGGCGGGTTGGGGGAAGGGAGTGAGAGAGGTCTAGGGGGTGGCAGTTTTGAAGAGGGATAATCGGGATAGGTGGCCATCATGGGTATCACTCTTACACCCTCAAGTGTAATGTCTGGAAACACGACGACCACCTGATAAATAATTGGGATCCAGTTGGTCCCCTTTAGGCCTGATTCAACATTGGGATCACAAAAGGCAAATCACAATCACCTATGGAGTGTGATTGCATTCTTACCAAGCAATTGTGGCTTCATGTTGCAGTGATTGCGTTTTTCGAGTCTCATTCCAGAGAATGAGAATGGCATTCTAACTGCCACCGAAATGTTGCACACAGTGCACCTCTGCGATATAAGCACACCGCAGGCACTGCAAGCATTTACCACAGTGCTTTGCTGAATACCGGCTATCAGCAAAGAGCAGAAATGCTCCCCACCAAAAGCACAACAAATGTGAACTGGCCCTTGAGAGAATTTGATTGGTGATTAAAAATTGTTGCAACCTGCAGTGTAGAACTCAGGGGCATATTTAAAATGATTTAAACATACCGCCAAGTTCTAGTTATTGCCTCCTCCTCCCCACAGCCATACCAATCCTCTCCAAAAAGTTACAAAGCATAGAAGCGCAAACAAAACAAAAAAGATGCAGGCCGACAATCGTAATTCTGGAAAATACCAATTGCACTAGCAAAAACCCAGCAATGCAAATGACATGTTCATCGCTGTGCTGTTGCTATTGGCACAATGGGCACAATATAATTTTTGAATCGTAACATGCCTAATACAAAAGGGCCCTAATTAGTTGATCTCCCTCTAAGATGGTTTATTATATTCTTTTTTGGCAGAGTACTTTGGCTAATCCAATTGGCTAAAAGTAAATCACATTTTGGCCAATAGGATTGTAAGCCGGCCCACCTTGGCAAGGTAGACTCTTAGGGCGGGTTGGGGGAAGGGAGTGAGAGAGGTCTAGGGGATGGCAGTTTTGAAGAGGGATAATGGGGATAGGTGGCCATCATGGGTATCACTCTTACACCTTCAAGTGTAATGTCTGGAAACATGACGACCACCTGATAAATAATTGGGATCCAGTTGGTCCCCCTTAGGCCTGGTTCAACATTGGGATCGCAAAAGGCAAATCACAATCGCCTACGGAGTGTGACTGCATTTCTACCAAGCAATTGTGGCTCCATGTTGCAGTGATTGCATTTTTCGAGTCTCATTCCAGAGAATGAGAATGGCATACTAACTATCACCAACATGTTGCACACAGTGCACCTTTGCGACATATGCACACCGCAGGCACTACAAGGATTTACCACAGTGCTTTGCTGAATACCGGCTATCAGCAAAGAGCAGAAACGCTCCCCACCAAAAGCACAACAAGTGTGAACTGGCCCTTGAGAGAATTTGATTGGTGATTACAAATTGTTGCAACCTGCAGTGTAGAACTCAGGGGCATATTTAAAATGATTTAAATATACCGCCAAGTTCTAGTTATGGCCTCCTCCTCCCCACAGCCATACCAATCCTCTCCAAAAAGTTACAAAGCATAGAAGCGCAAACAAAACAAAAAAGATGCAGGCCGACAATCGTAATTCTGGAAAATACCAATTGCACTAGCAAAAACCCAGCAATGCAAATTACATGTTTATTGCCATGCTGTTGCTATTGGCAATATGGGCACGATACAATTTTTAAATCGTAACATGCCTAATACAAAAGGGCCCTAATTAGTTGATCTCCCTTTAAGATGGTTTATTATATTCTTTTTTGGCAGAGTACTTTGGCTAATCCAATTGGCTAACAGTAAATCACATTTTGGCCAATAGGATTCTAAGCCGGCCCACCATGGCAAGGTAGACTCTTAGGGCGGGTTGGGGGAAGGGAGTGAGAGAGGTCTAGGGGATTGCAGTTTTGAAGAGGGATAATGGGGATAGGGGGCCATCATGGGTATCACTCTTACACCCTCAAGTGTAATGTCTGGAAACATGACGACCACCTGATAAATAATTGGGATCCAGTTGGTCCCCCTTAGGCCTGGTTCAACATTGGGATCGCAAAAGACAAATCACAATTGCCTGTGGAGTGTGATTGCATTTTTACCAAGCAATTCTGGCTCCATGTTGCAGTGATTGCGTTTTTCGAGTCTCATTTCAGAGAATGAGAATGGCATTCTAACTGCCACCGAAATGTTGCACACAGTGCACCTCTGCGATATAAGCACACCGCAGGCACTGCAAGCATTTACCACAGTGCTTTGCTTAATACCGGCTATCAGCAAAGAGCAGAAATGCTCCCCACCAAAAGCACAACAAGTGTGAACTGGCCCTTGAGAGAATTTGATTGGTGATTACAAATTGTTGCAACCTGCAGTGTAGAACTCAGGGGCATATTTAAAATGATTTAAATATACCGCCAAGTTCTAGTTATGGCCTCCTCCTCCCCACAGCCATACCAATCCTCTCCAAAAAGTTACAAAGCATAGAAGCGCAAACAAAACAAAAAAGATGCAGGCCGACAATCGTAATTCTGGAAAATACCAATTGCACTAGCAAAAACCCAGCAATGCAAATTACATGTTCATCGCTGTGCTGTTGCTATTGGCACGATACAATTTTTGAATCGTAACATGCCTAATACAAAAGGGCCCTAATTAGTTGATCTCCCTCTAAGATGGTTTATTATATTCTTTTTTGGCAGAGTACTTTGGCTAATCCAATTGGCTAAAAGTAAATCACATTTTGGCCAATAGGATTGTAAGCCGGCCCACCATGGCAAGGTAGACTCTTAGGGCGGGTTGGGGGAAGGGAGTGAGAGAGGTCTATGGGATGGCAGTTTTGAAGAGGGATAATGGGGATAGGTGGCCATCATGGGTATCACTCTTACACCTTCAAGTGTAATGTCTGGAAACATGACGACCACCTGATAAATAATTGGGATCCAGTTGGTCCCCCTTAGGCCCGGTTCAACATTGGGATCTCAAAAGGCAAATCACAATCGCCTGTGGAGTGTGATTGCATTTTTACCAAGCAATTGTGGCTCCATGTTGCAGTGATTGCGTTTTTTGAGTCTCATTCCAGAGAATGAGAATGGCATACTAACTACCACCAACATGTTGCATGCAGTGCACCTTTGCGACATATGCACACCGCAGGCACTGCAAGGATTTACCACAGTGCTTTGCTGAATAACGGCTATCAGCAAAGAGCAGAAACGCTCCCCACCAAAAGCACAACAAGTGTGAACTGGCCCTTGAGAGAATTTGATTGGTGATTACAAATTGTTGCAACCTGCAGTGTAGAACTCAGGGGCATATTTAAAATGATTTAAATATACCGCCAAGTTCTAGTTATTGCCTCCTCCTCCCCACAGCCGTACCAATCCTCTCCAAAAAGTTACAAAGCATAGAAGCGCAAAAAAAACAAAAAAGATGCAGGCCGACAATCGTAATTCTGGAAAATACCAATTGCACTAGCAAAAACCCAGCAATGCAAATTACATGTTTATTGCCGTGCTGTTGCTATTGGCAATATGGGCACAATACCATTTTTGAATCGTAACATGCCTAATACAAAAGGGCCCTAATTAGTTGATCTCCCTCTAAGATGGTTTATTATATTCTTTTTTGGCAGAGTACTTTGGCTAATCCAATTGGCTAAAAGTAAATCACATTTTGGCCAATAGGATTGTAAGCCGGCCCACTATGGCAAGGTAGACTCTTAGGGCGGGTTGGGGGAAGGGAGTGAGAGAGGTCTAGGGGGTGGCAGTTTTGAAGAGGGATAATCGGGATAGGTGGCCATCATGGGTATCACTCTTACACCCTCAAGTGTAATGTCTGGAAACACGACGACCACCTGATAAATAATTGGGATCCAGTTGGTCCCCTTTAGGCCTGATTCAACATTGGGATCACAAAAGGCAAATCACAATCACCTATGGAGTGTGATTGCATTCTTACCAAGCAATTGTGGCTTCATGTTGCAGTGATTGCGTTTTTCGAGTCTCATTCCAGAGAATGAGAATGGCATTCTAACTGCCACCGAAATGTTGCACACAGTGCACCTCTGCGATATAAGCACACCGCAGGCACTGCAAGCATTTACGACAGTGCTTTGCTGAATACCGGCTATCAGCAAAGAGCAGAAATGCTCCCCACCAAAAGCACAACAAATGTGAACTGGCCCTTGAGAGAATTTGATTGGTGATTAAAAATTGTTGCAACCTGCAGTGTAGAACTCAGGGGCATATTTATAATGATTTAAATATACCGCCAAGTTCTAGTTATTGCCTCCTCCTCCCCACAGCCATACCAATCCTCTCCAAAAAGTTACAAAGCATAGAAGCGCAAACAAAACAAAAAAGATGCAGGCCGACAATCGTAATTCTGGAAAATACCAATTGCACTAGCAAAAACCCAGCAATGCAAATGACATGTTCATCGCTGTGCTGTTGCTATTGGCACAATGGGCACAATATAATTTTTGAATCGTAACATGCCTAATACAAAAGGGCCCTAATTAGTTGATCTCCCTCTAAGATGGTTTATTATATTCTTTTTTGGCAGAGTACTTTGGCTAATCCAATTGGCTAAAAGTAAATCACATTTTGGCCAATAGGATTGTAAGCCGGCCCACCATGGCAAGGTAGACTCTTAGAGCGGGTTGGGGGAAGGGAGTGAGAGAGGTCTAGGGGATGGCAGTTTTGAAGAGGGATAATGGGGATAGGTGGCCATCATGGGTATCACTCTTACACCTTCAAGTGTAATGTCTGGAAACATGACGACCACCTGATAAATAATTGGGATCCAGTTGGTCCCCCTTAGGCCTGGTTCAACATTGGGATCGCAAAATGCAAATCACAATCGCCTACGGAGTGTGACTGCATTTTTACCAAGCAATTGTGGCTCCATGTTGCAGTGATTGCATTTTTCGAGTCTCATTCCAGAGAATGAGAATGGCATACTAACTATCACCAACATGTTACACACAGTGCACCTTTGCGACATATGCACACCGCAGGCACTACAAGGATTTACCACAGTGCTTTGCTGAATACCGGCTATCAGCAAAGAGCAGAAACGCTCCCCACCAAAAGCACAACAAGTGTGAACTGGCCCTTGAGAGAATTTGATTGGTGATTACAAATTGTTCCAACCTGCACTGTAGAACTCAGGGGCATATTTAAAATGATTTAAATATACCGCCAAGTTCTAGTTATTGCCTCCTCCTCCCCACAGCCATACCAATCCTCTCCAAAAAGCTACAAAGCATAGAAGCGCAAACAAAACAAAAAAGATGCAGGCCGACAATCGTAATTCTGGAAAATACCGATTGCACTAGCAATAACCCAGCAATGCAAATTACATGTTCATCGCTGTGCTGTTGCTATTGGCACAATGGGCACGATACAATTTTTGAATCGTAACATGCCTAATACAAAAGGGCCCTAATTAGTTGATCTCCCTCTAAGATGGTTTATTATATTCTTTTTTGGCAGAGTACTTTGGCTAATCCAATTGGCTAAAAGTAAATCACATTTTGGCCAATAGGATTGTAAGCCGGCCCACCATGGCAAGGTAGACTCTTAGGGCGGGTTGGGGGAAGGGAGTAAGAGAGGTCTATGGGATGGCAGTTTTGAAGAGGGATAATGGGGATAGGTGGCCATCATGGGTATCACTCTTACACCTTCAAGTGTAATGTCTGGAAACATGACGACCACCTGATAAATAATTGGGATCCAGTTGGTCCCCCTTAGGCCTGGTTCAACATTGGGATCGCAAAAGGCAAATCACAATCGCCTACGGAGTGTGACTGCATTTCTACCAAGCAATTGTGGCTCCATGTTGCAGTGATTGCATTTTTCGAGTCTCATTCCAGAGAATGAGAATGGCATACTAACTATCACCAACATGTTGCACACAGTGCACCTTTGCGACATATGCACACCGCAGGCACTACAAGGATTTACCACAGTGCTTTGCTGAATACCGGCTATCAGCAAAGAGCAGAAACGCTCCCCACCAAAAGCACAACAAGTGTGAACTGGCCCTTGAGAGAATTTGATTGGTGATTACAAATTGTTGCAACCTGCAGTGTAGAACTCAGGGGCATATTTAAAATGATTTAAATATACCGCCAAGTTCTAGTTATGGCCTCCTCCTCCCCACAGCCATACCAATCCTCTCCAAAAAGTTACAAAGCATAGAAGCGCAAACAAAACAAAAAAGATGCAGGCCGACAATCGTAATTCTGGAAAATACCAATTGCACTAGCAAAAACCCAGCAATGCAAATTACATGTTTATTGCCATGCTGTTGCTATTGGCAATATGGGCACGATACAATTTTTAAATCGTAACATGCCTAATACAAAAGGGCCCTAATTAGTTGATCTCCCTTTAAGATGGTTTATTATATTCTTTTTTGGCAGAGTACTTTGGCTAATCCAATTGGCTAAAAGTAAATCACATTTTGGCCAATAGGATTCTAAGCCGGCCCACCATGGCAAGGTAGACTCTTAGGGCGGGTTGGGGGAAGGGAGTGAGAGAGGTCTAGGGGATTGCAGTTTTGAAGAGGGATAATGGGGATAGGGGGCCATCATGGGTATCACTCTTACACCCTCAAGTGTAATGTCTGGAAACATGACGTCCACCTGATAAATAATTGGGATCCAGTTGGTCCCCCTTAGGCCTGGTTCAACATTGGGATCGCAAAAGACAAATCACAATTGCCTGTGGAGTGTGATTGCATTTTTACCAAGCAATTCTGGCTCCATGTTGCAGTGATTGCGTTTTTCGAGTCTCATTTCAGAGAATGAGAATGGCATTCTAACTGCCACCGAAATGTTGCACACAGTGCACCTCTGCGATATAAGCACACCGCAGGCACTGCAAGCATTTACCACAGTGCTTTGCTGAATACCGGCTATCAGCAAAGAGCAGAAATGCTCCCCACCAAAAGCACAACAAGTGTGAACTGGCCCTTGAGAGAATTTGATTGGTGATTACAAATTGTTGCAACCTGCAGTGTAGAACTCAGGGGCATATTTAAAATGATTTAAATATACCGCCAAGTTCTAGTTATGGCCTCCTCCTCCCCACAGCCATACCAATCCTCTCCAAAAAGTTACAAAGCATAGAAGCGCAAACAAAACAAAAAAGATGCAGGCCGACAATCGTAATTCTGGAAAATACCAATTGCACTAGCAAAAACCCAGCAATGCAAATTACATGTTCATCGCTGTGCTGTTGCTATTGGCACAATACAATTTTTGAATCGTAACATGCCTAATACAAAAGGGCCCTAATTAGTTGATCTCCCTCTAAGATGGTTTATTATATTCTTTTTTGGCAGAGTACTTTGGCTAATCCAATTGGCTAAAAGTAAATCACATTTTGGCCAATAGGATTGTAAGCCGGCCCACCATGGCAAGGTAGACTCTTAGGGCGGGTTGGGGGAAGGGAGTGAGAGAGGTCTATGGGATGGCAGTTTTGAAGAGGGATAATGGGGATAGGTGGCCATCATGGGTATCACTCTTACACCTTCAAGTGTAATGTCTGGAAACACGACGACCACCTGATAAATAATTGGGATCCAGTTGGTCCCCCTTAGGCCTGGTTCAACATTGGGATCGCAAAAGGCAAATCACAATCGCCTACGGAGTGTGACTGCATTTTTACCAAGCAATTGTGGCTCCATGTTGCAGTGATTGCATTTTTCGAGTCTCATTCCAGAGAATGAGAATGGCATACTAACTATCACCAACATGTTGCACACAGTGCACCTTTGCGACATATGCACACCGCAGGCACTGCAAGGATTTACCACAGTGCTTTGCTGAATACCGGCTATCAGCAAAGAGCATAAACGCTCCCCACCAAAAGCACAACAAGTGTGAACTGGCCCTTGAGAGAATTTGATTGGTGATTACAAATTGTTGCAACCTGCAGTGTAGAACTCAGGGGCATATTTAAAATGATTTAAATATACCGCCAAGTTCTAGTTATGGCCTCCTCCTCCCCACAGCCATACCAATCCTCTCCAAAAAGTTACAAAGCATAGAAGCGCAAACAAAACAAAAAAGATGCAGGCCGACAATCGTAATTCTGGAAAATACCAATTGCACTAGCAAAAACCCAGCAATGCAAATGACATGTTCATCGCTGTGCTGTTGCTATTGGCACAATGGGCACAATATAATTTTTGAATCGTAACATGCCTAATACAAAAGGGCCCTAATTAGTTGATCTCCCTCTAAGATGGTTTATTATATTCTTTTTTGGCAGAGTACTTTGGCTAATCCAATTGGCTAAAAGTAAATCACATTTTGGCCAATAGGATTGTAAGCCGGCCCACCTTGGCAAGGTAGACTCTTAGGGCGGGTTGGGGGAAGGGAGTGAGAGAGGTCTAGGGGATGGCAGTTTTGAAGAGGGATAATGGGGATAGGTGGCCATCATGGGTATCACTCTTACACCTTCAAGTGTAATGTCTGGAAACATGACGACCACCTGATAAATAATTGGGATCCAGTTGGTCCCCCTTAGGCCTGGTTCAACATTGGGATCGCAAAAGGCAAATCACAATCGCCTACGGAGTGTGACTGCATTTCTACCAAGCAATTGTGGCTCCATGTTGCAGTGATTGCATTTTTCGAGTCTCATTCCAGAGAATGAGAATGGCATACTAACTATCACCAACATGTTGCACACAGTGCACCTTTGCGACATATGCACACCGCAGGCACTACAAGGATTTACCACAGTGCTTTGCTGAATACCGGCTATCAGCAAAGAGCAGAAACGCTCCCCACCAAAAGCACAACAAGTGTGAACTGGCCCTTGAGAGAATTTGATTGGTGATTACAAATTGTTGCAACCTGCAGTGTAGAACTCAGGGGCATATTTAAAATGATTTAAATATACCGCCAAGTTCTAGTTATGGCCTCCTCCTCCCCACAGCCATACCAATCCTCTCCAAAAAGTTACAAAGCATAGAAGCGCAAACAAAACAAAAAAGATGCAGGCCGACAATCGTAATTCTGGAAAATACCAATTGCACTAGCAAAAACCCAGCAATGCAAATTACATGTTTATTGCCATGCTGTTGCTATTGGCAATATGGGCACGATACAATTTTTAAATCGTAACATGCCTAATACAAAAGGGCCCTAATTAGTTGATCTCCCTTTAAGATGGTTTATTATATTCTTTTTTGGCAGAGTACTTTGGCTAATCCAATTGGCTAACAGTAAATCACATTTTGGCCAATAGGATTCTAAGCCGGCCCACCATGGCAAGGTAGACTCTTAGGGCGGGTTGGGGGAAGGGAGTGAGAGAGGTCTAGGGGATTGCAGTTTTGAAGAGGGATAATGGGGATAGGGGGCCATCATGGGTATCACTCTTACACCCTCAAGTGTAATGTCTGGAAACATGACGACCACCTGATAAATAATTGGGATCCAGTTGGTCCCCCTTAGGCCTGGTTCAACATTGGGATCGCAAAAGACAAATCACAATTGCCTGTGGAGTGTGATTGCATTTTTACCAAGCAATTCTGGCTCCATGTTGCAGTGATTGCGTTTTTCGAGTCTCATTTCAGAGAATGAGAATGGCATTCTAACTGCCACCGAAATGTTGCACACAGTGCACCTCTGCGATATAAGCACACCGCAGGCACTGCAAGCATTTACCACAGTGCTTTGCTTAATACCGGCTATCAGCAAAGAGCAGAAATGCTCCCCACCAAAAGCACAACAAGTGTGAACTGGCCCTTGAGAGAATTTGATTGGTGATTACAAATTGTTGCAACCTGCAGTGTAGAACTCAGGGGCATATTTAAAATGATTTAAATATACCGCCAAGTTCTAGTTATGGCCTCCTCCTCCCCACAGCCATACCAATCCTCTCCAAAAAGTTACAAAGCATAGAAGCGCAAACAAAACAAAAAAGATGCAGGCCGACAATCGTAATTCTGGAAAATACCAATTGCACTAGCAAAAACCCAGCAATGCAAATTACATGTTCATCGCTGTGCTGTTGCTATTGGCACGATACAATTTTTGAATCGTAACATGCCTAATACAAAAGGGCCCTAATTAGTTGATCTCCCTCTAAGATGGTTTATTATATTCTTTTTTGGCAGAGTACTTTGGCTAATCCAATTGGCTAAAAGTAAATCACATTTTGGCCAATAGGATTGTAAGCCGGCCCACCATGGCAAGGTAGACTCTTAGGGCGGGTTGGGGGAAGGGAGTGAGAGAGGTCTATGGGATGGCAGTTTTGAAGAGGGATAATGGGGATAGGTGGCCATCATGGGTATCACTCTTACACCTTCAAGTGTAATGTCTGGAAACATGACGACCACCTGATAAATAATTGGGATCCAGTTGGTCCCCCTTAGGCCCGGTTCAACATTGGGATCTCAAAAGGCAAATCACAATCGCCTGTGGAGTGTGATTGCATTTTTACCAAGCAATTGTGGCTCCATGTTGCAGTGATTGCGTTTTTTGAGTCTCATTCCAGAGAATGAGAATGGCATACTAACTACCACCAACATGTTGCATGCAGTGCACCTTTGCGACATATGCACACCGCAGGCACTGCAAGGATTTACCACAGTGCTTTGCTGAATAACGGCTATCAGCAAAGAGCAGAAACGCTCCCCACCAAAAGCACAACAAGTGTGAACTGGCCCTTGAGAGAATTTGATTGGTGATTACAAATTGTTGCAACCTGCAGTGTAGAACTCAGGGGCATATTTAAAATGATTTAAATATACCGCCAAGTTCTAGTTATTGCCTCCTCCTCCCCACAGCCGTACCAATCCTCTCCAAAAAGTTACAAAGCATAGAAGCGCAAAAAAAACAAAAAAGATGCAGGCCGACAATCGTAATTCTGGAAAATACCAATTGCACTAGCAAAAACCCAGCAATGCAAATTACATGTTTATTGCCGTGCTGTTGCTATTGGCAATATGGGCACAATACCATTTTTGAATCGTAACATGCCTAATACAAAAGGGCCCTAATTAGTTGATCTCCCTCTAAGATGGTTTATTATATTCTTTTTTGGCAGAGTACTTTGGCTAATCCAATTGGCTAAAAGTAAATCACATTTTGGCCAATAGGATTGTAAGCCGGCCCACTATGGCAAGGTAGACTCTTAGGGCGGGTTGGGGGAAGGGAGTGAGAGAGGTCTAGGGGGTGGCAGTTTTGAAGAGGGATAATCGGGATAGGTGGCCATCATGGGTATCACTCTTACACCCTCAAGTGTAATGTCTGGAAACACGACGACCACCTGATAAATAATTGGGATCCAGTTGGTCCCCTTTAGGCCTGATTCAACATTGGGATCACAAAAGGCAAATCACAATCACCTATGGAGTGTGATTGCATTCTTACCAAGCAATTGTGGCTTCATGTTGCAGTGATTGCGTTTTTCGAGTCTCATTCCAGAGAATGAGAATGGCATTCTAACTGCCACCGAAATGTTGCACACAGTGCACCTCTGCGATATAAGCACACCGCAGGCACTGCAAGCATTTACGACAGTGCTTTGCTGAATACCGGCTATCAGCAAAGAGCAGAAATGCTCCCCACCAAAAGCACAACAAATGTGAACTGGCCCTTGAGAGAATTTGATTGGTGATTAAAAATTGTTGCAACCTGCAGTGTAGAACTCAGGGGCATATTTATAATGATTTAAATATACCGCCAAGTTCTAGTTATTGCCTCCTCCTCCCCACAGCCATACCAATCCTCTCCAAAAAGTTACAAAGCATAGAAGCGCAAACAAAACAAAAAAGATGCAGGCCGACAATCGTAATTCTGGAAAATACCAATTGCACTAGCAAAAACCCAGCAATGCAAATGACATGTTCATCGCTGTGCTGTTGCTATTGGCACAATGGGCACAATATAATTTTTGAATCGTAACATGCCTAATACAAAAGGGCCCTAATTAGTTGATCTCCCTCTAAGATGGTTTATTATATTCTTTTTTGGCAGAGTACTTTGGCTAATCCAATTGGCTAAAAGTAAATCACATTTTGGCCAATAGGATTGTAAGCCGGCCCACCATGGCAAGGTAGACTCTTAGAGCGGGTTGGGGGAAGGGAGTGAGAGAGGTCTAGGGGATGGCAGTTTTGAAGAGGGATAATGGGGATAGGTGGCCATCATGGGTATCACTCTTACACCTTCAAGTGTAATGTCTGGAAACATGACGACCACCTGATAAATAATTGGGATCCAGTTGGTCCCCCTTAGGCCTGGTTCAACATTGGGATCGCAAAATGCAAATCACAATCGCCTACGGAGTGTGACTGCATTTTTACCAAGCAATTGTGGCTCCATGTTGCAGTGATTGCATTTTTCGAGTCTCATTCCAGAGAATGAGAATGGCATACTAACTATCACCAACATGTTACACACAGTGCACCTTTGCGACATATGCACACCGCAGGCACTACAAGGATTTACCACAGTGCTTTGCTGAATACCGGCTATCAGCAAAGAGCAGAAACGCTCCCCACCAAAAGCACAACAAGTGTGAACTGGCCCTTGAGAGAATTTGATTGGTGATTACAAATTGTTCCAACCTGCACTGTAGAACTCAGGGGCATATTTAAAATGATTTAAATATACCGCCAAGTTCTAGTTATTGCCTCCTCCTCCCCACAGCCATACCAATCCTCTCCAAAAAGCTACAAAGCATAGAAGCGCAAACAAAACAAAAAAGATGCAGGCCGACAATCGTAATTCTGGAAAATACCGA
The DNA here is from genome assembly GCF_040937935.1 of Hyperolius riggenbachi. Lineage (NCBI taxonomy): Eukaryota > Metazoa > Chordata > Amphibia > Anura > Hyperoliidae > Hyperolius > Hyperolius riggenbachi. The sequence continues at coordinate 91,287,775 of NC_090655.1, read as the reverse complement.
TTGCACTAGCAATAACCCAGCAATGCAAATTACATGTTCATCGCTGTGCTGTTGCTATTGGCACAATGGGCACGATACAATTTTTGAATCGTAACATGCCTAATACAAAAGGGCCCTAATTAGTTGATCTCCCTCTAAGATGGTTTATTATATTCTTTTTTGGCAGAGTACTTTGGCTAATCCAATTGGCTAAAAGTAAATCACATTTTGGCCAATAGGATTGTAAGCCGGCCCACCATGGCAAGGTAGACTCTTAGGGCGGGTTGGGGGAAGGGAGTAAGAGAGGTCTATGGGATGGCAGTTTTGAAGAGGGATAATGGGGATAGGTGGCCATCATGGGTATCACTCTTACACCTTCAAGTGTAATGTCTGGAAACATGACGACCACCTGATAAATAATTGGGATCCAGTTGGTCCCCCTTAGGCCTGGTTCAACATTGGGATCGCAAAAGGCAAATCACAATCGCCTACGGAGTGTGACTGCATTTCTACCAAGCAATTGTGGCTCCATGTTGCAGTGATTGCATTTTTCGAGTCTCATTCCAGAGAATGAGAATGGCATACTAACTATCACCAACATGTTGCACACAGTGCACCTTTGCGACATATGCACACCGCAGGCACTACAAGGATTTACCACAGTGCTTTGCTGAATACCGGCTATCAGCAAAGAGCAGAAACGCTCCCCACCAAAAGCACAACAAGTGTGAACTGGCCCTTGAGAGAATTTGATTGGTGATTACAAATTGTTGCAACCTGCAGTGTAGAACTCAGGGGCATATTTAAAATGATTTAAATATACCGCCAAGTTCTAGTTATGGCCTCCTCCTCCCCACAGCCATACCAATCCTCTCCAAAAAGTTACAAAGCATAGAAGCGCAAACAAAACAAAAAAGATGCAGGCCGACAATCGTAATTCTGGAAAATACCAATTGCACTAGCAAAAACCCAGCAATGCAAATTACATGTTTATTGCCATGCTGTTGCTATTGGCAATATGGGCACGATACAATTTTTAAATCGTAACATGCCTAATACAAAAGGGCCCTAATTAGTTGATCTCCCTTTAAGATGGTTTATTATATTCTTTTTTGGCAGAGTACTTTGGCTAATCCAATTGGCTAAAAGTAAATCACATTTTGGCCAATAGGATTCTAAGCCGGCCCACCATGGCAAGGTAGACTCTTAGGGCGGGTTGGGGGAAGGGAGTGAGAGAGGTCTAGGGGATTGCAGTTTTGAAGAGGGATAATGGGGATAGGGGGCCATCATGGGTATCACTCTTACACCCTCAAGTGTAATGTCTGGAAACATGACGTCCACCTGATAAATAATTGGGATCCAGTTGGTCCCCCTTAGGCCTGGTTCAACATTGGGATCGCAAAAGACAAATCACAATTGCCTGTGGAGTGTGATTGCATTTTTACCAAGCAATTCTGGCTCCATGTTGCAGTGATTGCGTTTTTCGAGTCTCATTTCAGAGAATGAGAATGGCATTCTAACTGCCACCGAAATGTTGCACACAGTGCACCTCTGCGATATAAGCACACCGCAGGCACTGCAAGCATTTACCACAGTGCTTTGCTGAATACCGGCTATCAGCAAAGAGCAGAAATGCTCCCCACCAAAAGCACAACAAGTGTGAACTGGCCCTTGAGAGAATTTGATTGGTGATTACAAATTGTTGCAACCTGCAGTGTAGAACTCAGGGGCATATTTAAAATGATTTAAATATACCGCCAAGTTCTAGTTATGGCCTCCTCCTCCCCACAGCCATACCAATCCTCTCCAAAAAGTTACAAAGCATAGAAGCGCAAACAAAACAAAAAAGATGCAGGCCGACAATCGTAATTCTGGAAAATACCAATTGCACTAGCAAAAACCCAGCAATGCAAATTACATGTTCATCGCTGTGCTGTTGCTATTGGCACAATACAATTTTTGAATCGTAACATGCCTAATACAAAAGGGCCCTAATTAGTTGATCTCCCTCTAAGATGGTTTATTATATTCTTTTTTGGCAGAGTACTTTGGCTAATCCAATTGGCTAAAAGTAAATCACATTTTGGCCAATAGGATTGTAAGCCGGCCCACCATGGCAAGGTAGACTCTTAGGGCGGGTTGGGGGAAGGGAGTGAGAGAGGTCTATGGGATGGCAGTTTTGAAGAGGGATAATGGGGATAGGTGGCCATCATGGGTATCACTCTTACACCTTCAAGTGTAATGTCTGGAAACACGACGACCACCTGATAAATAATTGGGATCCAGTTGGTCCCCCTTAGGCCTGGTTCAACATTGGGATCGCAAAAGGCAAATCACAATCGCCTACGGAGTGTGACTGCATTTTTACCAAGCAATTGTGGCTCCATGTTGCAGTGATTGCATTTTTCGAGTCTCATTCCAGAGAATGAGAATGGCATACTAACTATCACCAACATGTTGCACACAGTGCACCTTTGCGACATATGCACACCGCAGGCACTGCAAGGATTTACCACAGTGCTTTGCTGAATACCGGCTATCAGCAAAGAGCATAAACGCTCCCCACCAAAAGCACAACAAGTGTGAACTGGCCCTTGAGAGAATTTGATTGGTGATTACAAATTGTTGCAACCTGCAGTGTAGAACTCAGGGGCATATTTAAAATGATTTAAATATACCGCCAAGTTCTAGTTATGGCCTCCTCCTCCCCACAGCCATACCAATCCTCTCCAAAAAGTTACAAAGCATAGAAGCGCAAACAAAACAAAAAAGATGCAGGCCGACAATCGTAATTCTGGAAAATACCAATTGCACTAGCAAAAACCCAGCAATGCAAATTACATGTTTATTGCCATGCTGTTGCTATTGGCAATATGGGCACGATACAATTTTTGAATCGTAACATGCCTAATACAAAAGCGCCCTAATTAGTTGATCTCCCTCTAAGATGGTTTATTATATTCTTTTTTGGCAGAGTATTTTGGCTAATCCAATTGGCTAAAAGTAAATCACATTTTGGCCAATAGGATTGTAAGCCGGCCCACCATGGCAAGGTAGACTCTTAGGGCGGGTTGGGGAAAGGGAGTGAGAGAGGTCTAGGGGATGGCAGTTTTGAAGAGGGATAATGGGGATAGGTGGCCATCATGGGTATCACTCTTACACCCTCAAGTGTAATGTCTGGAAACACGACGACCACCTGATAAATAATTGGGATCCAGTTGGTTCCCTTTAGGCCTGATTCAACATTGGGATCACAAAAGGCAAATCACAATCACCTATGGAGTGTGATTGCATTCTGACCAAGCAATTGTGGCTCCATGTTGCAGTGATTGCGTTTTTTGAGTCTCATTCCAGAGAATGAGAATGGCATTCTAACTGCCACCGAAATGTTGCACACAGTGCACCTCTGCGATATAAGCACACCACAGGCACTGCAAGCATTTACCACAGTGCTTTGCTGAATACCGGCTATCAGCAAAGAGCAGAAATGCTCGCCACCAAAAGCACAACAAGTGTGAACTGGCCCTTGAGAGAATTTGATTGGTGATTACAAATTGTTGCAACCTGCTGTGTAGAACTCAGGGGCATATTTAAAATAATTTAAATATACCGCCAAGTTCTAGTTATGGCCTCCTCCTCCCCACAGCCATACCAATCCTCTCCAAAAAGTTACAAAGCATAGAAGCGCAAACAAAACAAAAAAGATGCAGGCCGACAATCATAATTCTGGAAAATACCAATTGCACTAGCAAAAACCCAGCAATGCAATTTACATGTTCATCGCTGTGCTGTTGCTATTGGCACAATACAATTTTTGAATCGTAACATGCCTAATACAAAAGGGCCCTAATTACTTGATCTCCCTCTAAGATGGTTTATTATATTCTTGTTTGGCAGAGTACTTTGGCTAATCCAATTGGCTAAAAGTAAATCACATTTTGGCCAATAGGATTCTAAGCCGGCCCGCCATGGCAAGGTAGACTCTTAGGGCGGGTTGGGGGAAGGGAGTGAGAGAGGTCTAGGGGATGGCAGTTTTGAAGAGGGATAATGGGGATAGGTGGCCATCATGGGTATCACTCTTACACCTTGAAGTGTAATGTCTGGAAACATGACGACCACCTGATAAATAATTGGGATCCAGTTGGTCCCTATTAGGCCTGGTTCAACATTGGGATCGCAAAAGGCAAATCACAATCGCCTACGGAGTGTGACTGCATTTCTACCAAGCAATTGTGGCTCCATGTTGCAGTGATTGCATTTTTCGAGTCTCATTCCAGAGAATGAGAATGGCATACTAACTATCACCAACATGTTGCACACAGTGCACCTTTGCGACATATGCACACCGCAGGCACTGCAAGGATTTACCACAGTGCTTTGCTGAATACCGGATATCAGCAAAGAGCATAAACGCTCCCCACCAAAAGCACAACAAGTGTGAACTGGCCCTTGAGAGAATTTGATTGGTGATTACAAATTGTTGCAACCTGCAGTGTAGAACTCAGGGGCATATTTAAAATGATTTAAATATACCGCCAAGTTCTAGTTATGGTCTCCTCCTCCCCACAGCCATACCAATCCTCTCCAAAAAGTTACAAAGCATAGAAGCGCAAACAAAACAAAAAAGATGCAGGCCGACAATCGTAATTCTGGAAAATACCAATTGCACTAGCAAAAACCCAGCAATGCAAATTACATGTTCATCGCTGTGCTGTTGCTATTGGCACGATACAATTTTTGAATCGTAACATGCCTAATACAAAAGGGCCCTAATTAGTTGATCTCCCTCTAAGATGGTTTATTATATTCTTTTTTGGCAGAGTACTTTGGCTAATCCAATTGGCTAAAAGTAAATCACATTTTGGCCAATAGGATTGTAAGCCGGCCCACCATGGCAAGGTAGACTCTTAGGGCTGGTTGGGGGAAGGGAGTGAGAGAGGTCTATGGGATGGCAGTTTTGAAGAGGGATAATGGGGATAGGTGGCCATCATGGGTATCACTCTTACACCTTCAAGTGTAATGTCTGGAAACACGACGACCACCTGATAAATAATTGGGATCCAGTTGGTCCCCCTTAGGCCTGGTTCAACATTGGGATCGCAAAAGGCAAATCACAATCGCCTACGGAGTGTGACTGCATTTTTACCAAGCAATTGTGGCTCCATGTTGCAGTGATTGCATTTTTCGAGTCTCATTCCAGAGAATGAGAATGGCATACTAACTATCACCAACATGTTGCACACAGTGCACCTTTGCGACATATGCACACCGCAGGCACTGCAAGGATTTACCACAGTGCTTTGCTGAATACCGGCTATCAGCAAAGAGCATAAACGCTCCCCACCAAAAGCACAACAAGTGTGAACTGGCCCTTGAGAGAATTTGATTGGTGATTACAAATTGTTGCAACCTGCAGTGTAGAACTCAGGGGCATATTTAAAATGATTTAAATATACCGCCAAGTTCTAGTTATGGCCTCCTCCTCCCCACAGCCATACCAATCCTCTCCAAAAAGTTACAAAGCATAGAAGCGCAAACAAAACAAAAAAGATGCAGGCCGACAATCGTAATTCTGGAAAATACCAATTGCACTAGCAAAAACCCAGCAATGCAAATTACATGTTTATTGCCATGCTGTTGCTATTGGCAATATGGGCACGATACAATTTTTGAATCGTAACATGCCTAATACAAAAGCGCCCTAATTAGTTGATCTCCCTCTAAGATGGTTTATTATATTCTTTTTTGGCAGAGTACTTTGGCTAATCCAATTGGCTAAAAGTAAATCACATTTTGGCCAATAGGATTGTAAGCCGGCCCACCATGGCAAGGTAGACTCTTAGGGCGGGTTGGGGAAAGGGAGTGAGAGAGGTCTAGGGGATGGCAGTTTTGAAGAGGGATAATGGGGATAGGTGGCCATCATGGGTATCACTCTTACACCCTCAAGTGTAATGTCTGGAAACACGACGACCACCTGATAAATAATTGGGATCCAGTTGGTTCCCTTTAGGCCTGATTCAACATTGGGATCACAAAAGGCAAATCACAATCACCTATGGAGTGTGATTGCATTCTGACCAAGCAATTGTGGCTCCATGTTGCAGTGATTGCGTTTTTCGAGTCTCATTCCAGAGAATGAGAATGGCATTCTAACTGCCACCGAAATGTTGCACACAGTGCACCTCTGCGATATAAGCACACCACAGGCACTGCAAGCATTTACCACAGTGCTTTGCTGAATACCGGCTATCAGCAAAGAGCAGAAATGCTCACCACCAAAAGCACAACAAGTGTGAACTGGCCCTTGAGAGAATTTGATTGGTGATTACAAATTGTTGCAACCTGCTGTGTAGAACTCAGGGGCATATTTAAAATAATTTAAATATACCGCCAAGTTCTAGTTATGGCCTCCTCCTCCCCACAGCCATACCAATCCTCTCCAAAAAGTTACAAAGCATAGAAGCGCAAACAAAACAAAAAAGATGCAGGCCGACAATCATAATTCTGGAAAATACCAATTGCACTAGCAAAAACCCAGCAATGCAATTTACATGTTCATCGCTGTGCTGTTGCTATTGGCACAATACAATTTTTGAATCGTAACATGCCTAATACAAAAGGGCCCTAATTACTTGATCTCCCTCTAAGATGGTTTATTATATTCTTGTTTGGCAGAGTACTTTGGCTAATCCAATTGGCTAAAAGTAAATCACATTTTGGCCAATAGGATTCTAAGCCGGCCCGCCATGGCAAGGTAGACTCTTAGGGCGGGTTGGGGGAAGGGAGTGAGAGAGGTCTAGGGGATGGCAGTTTTGAAGAGGGATAATGGGGATAGGTGGCCATCATGGGTATCACTCTTACACCTTGAAGTGTAATGTCTGGAAACATGACGACCACCTGATAAATAATTGGGATCCAGTTGGTCCCCCTTAGGCCTGGTTCAACATTGGGATCGCAAAAGGCAAATCACAATCGCCTACGGAGTGTGACTGCATTTTTACAAAGCAATTGTGGCTCCATGTTGCAGTGATTGCATTTTTCGAGTCTCATTCCAGAGAATGAGAATGGCATACTAACTATCACCAACATGTTGCACACAGTGCACCTTTGCGACATATGCACACCGCAGGCACTGCAAGGATTTACCACAGTGCTTTGCTGAATACCGGCTATCAGCAAAGAGCATAAACGCTCCCCACCAAAAGCACAACAAGTGTGAACTGGCCCTTGAGAGAATTTGATTGGTGATTACAAATTGTTGCAACCTGCAGTGTAGAACTCAGGGGCATATTTAAAATGATTTAAATATACCGCCAAGTTCTAGTTATGGTCTCCTCCTCCCCACAGCCATACCAATCCTCTCCAAAAAGTTACAAAGCATAGAAGCGCAAACAAAACAAAAAAGATGCAGGCCGACAATCGTAATTCTGGAAAATACCAATTGCACTAGCAAAAACCCAGCAATGCAAATTACATGTTTATTGCCATGCTGTTGCTATTGGCAATATGGGCACGATACAATTTTTGAATCGTAACATGCCTAATACAAAAGGGCCCTAATTAGTTGATCTCCCTCTAAGATGGTTTATTATATTCTTTTCTTTTTTCTTTTTTATATTCTAAGCTGGCCCGCCATGGCAAGGTAGACTCTTAGGGCGGGTTGGGGGAAGGGAGTGAGAGAGGTCTAGGGGATGGCAGTTTTGAAGAGGGATAATGGGGATAGGTGGCCATCATGGGTATCACTCTTACACCTTCAAGTGTAATGTCTGGAAACATGACGACCACCTGATAAATAATTGGGATCCAGTTGGTCCCCCTTAGGCCTGGTTCAACATTGGGATTGCAAAAGGCAAATCACAATCGCCTATGGAGTGTGATTGTATTTTTACCAAGCAATTGTGGCTCCATGTTGCAGTGATTGCGTTTTTCGAGTCTCATTCCAGAGAATGAGAATGGCATACTAACTATCACCAACATGTTGCATGCAGTGCACCTTTGCGACATATGCACACCGCAGGCACTGCAAGGATTTACCACAGTGCTTTGCTGAATACCGACTATCAGCAAAGAGCAGAAACGCTCCCCATCAAAAGCACAGCAAGTGTGAACTGGCCCTTGAGAGAATTTGATTGGTGATTACAAATTGTTGCAACCTGCTGTGTAGAACTCAGGGGCATATTTAAAATGATTTAAATATACCGCCAAGTTCTAGTTATGTCCTCCTCCTCCCCACAGCCATACCAATCCTCTCCAAAAAGTTACAAAGCATAGAAGCGCAAACAAAACAAAAAAGATGCAGGCCGACAATCATAATTCTGGAAAATACCAATTGCACTAGCAAAAACGCAGCAATGCAAATTACATGTTCATCGCTGTGCTGTTGCTATTGGCACAATACAATTTTTGAATCGTAACATGCCTAATACAAAAGGGCCCTAATTAGTTGATCTCCCTCTAAGATGGTTTATTATATTCTTGTTTGGCAGAGTACTTTGGCTAATCCAATTGGCTAAAAGTAAATCACATTTTGGCCAATAGGATTCTAAGCCGGCCCGCCATGGCAAGGTAGACTCTTAGGGCGGGTTGGGGGAAGGGAGTGAGAGAGGTCTAGGGGATGGCAGTTTTGAAGAGGGATAATGGGGATAGGTGGCCATCATGGGTATCACTCTTACACCTTCAAGTGTAATGTCTGGAAACATGACGACCACCTGATAAATAATTGGGATCCAGTTGGTCCCCCTTAGGCCTGGTTCAACATTGGGATTGCAAAAGGCAAATCACAATCGCCTATGGAGTGTGATTGTATTTTTACCAAGCAATTGTGGCTCCATGTTGCAGTGATTGCGTTTTTCGAGTCTCATTCCAGAGAATGAGAATGGCATACTAACTATCACCAACATGTTGCATGCAGTGCACCTTTGCGACATATGCACACCGCAGGCACTGCAAGGATTTACCACAGTGCTTTGCTGAATACCGACTATCAGCAAAGAGCAGAAACGCTCCCCATCAAAAGCACAGCAATTGTGAACTGGCCCTTGAGAGAATTTGATTAGTGATTACAAATTGTTCCAACCTGCATTGTAGAACTCAGGGGCATATTTAAAATGATTTAAATATACCGCCAAGTTCTAGTTATGGCCTCCTCCTCCCCACAGCCGTACCAATCCTCTCCAAAAAGTTACAAAGCAGAGAAGCGCAAACAAAACAAAAAAGATGCAGGCCGACAATCGTAATTCTGGAAAATACCAATTGCACTAGCAAAAACCCAGCAATGCAATTTACATGTTTATTGCCGTGCTGTTGCTATTGGCAATATGGGCACTATACAATTTTTGAATCGTAACATGCCTAATACAAAAGGGCCCTAATTAGTTGATCTCCCTCTAAGATGGTTTATTATATTCTTTTTTTGGCAGAGTACTTTGGCTAATCCAATTGGCTAAAAGTAAATCACATTTTGGCCAATAGGATTGTAAGCCGGCCCACCATGGCAAGGTAGACTCTTAGGGCGGGTTGGGGGAAGGGAGTGAGAGAGGTCTAGGGGGTGGCAGTTTTGAAGAGGGATAATCGGGATAGGTGGCCATCATGGGTATCACTCTTACACCCACAAGTGTAATGTCTGGAAACACGACGACCACCTGATAAATAATTGGGATCCAGTTGGTCCCCTTTAGGCCTGATTCAACATTGGGATCACAAAAGGCAAATCACAATCACCTATGGAGTGTGATTGCATTCTTGCCAAGCAATTGTAGCTTCATGTTGCAGTGATAGCGTTTTTCGAGTCTCATTCCAGAGAATGAGAATGGCATTCTAACTGCCACCGAAATGTTGCACACAGTGCACCTCTGCGATATAAGCACACCGCAGGCACTGCAAGCATTTACCACAGTGCTTTGCTGAATACCGGCTATCAGCAAAGAGCAGAAACACTCCCCACCAAAAGCACAACAAGTGTGAACTGGCCCTTGAGAGAATTTGATTGGTGATTACAAATTGTTGCAACCTGCAGTGTAGAACTCAGGGGCATATTTAAAATGATTTAAATATGCCGCCAAGTTCTAGTTATGGCCTCCTCCCCACAGCCATGCCAATCCTCTCCAAAAAGTTACAAAGCATAGAAGCGCAAACAAAACAAAAAAGATGCAGGCCGACAATCGTAATTCTGGAGAATACCAATTGCACTAGCAAAAACCCAGCAATGCAATTTACATGTTCATCGCTGTGCTGTTGCTATTGGCACAATGGGCACAATACAATTTTTGAATCGTAACATGCCTAATACAAAAGGGCCCTAATTAGCTGATCTCCCTCTAAGATGGTTTATTATATCCTTTTTGGCAGAGTACTTTGGCTAATCCAATTGGCTAAAAGTGAATCACATTTTGGCCAATAGGATTGTAAGCCAGCCCACCATGGCAAGGTAGACTCTTAGGGCGGGTTGGGGGAAGGGAGTGAGAGAGGTCTAGGGGGTGGCAGTTTTGAAGAGGGATAATCGGGATAGGTGGCCATCATGGGTATCACTCTTACACCCTCAAGTGTAATGTCTGGAAACACGACGACCACCTGATAAATTATTGGGATCCAGTTGGTCCCCTTTAGGCCTGATTCAACATTGGGATCACAAAAGGCAAATCACAATCACCTATGGAGTGTGATTGCATTCTTACCAAGCAATTGTGGCTCCATGTTGCAGTGATTGCATTTTTCGAGTCTCATTCCAGAGAATGAGAATGGCATACTAACTATCACCAAGATGTTGCACACAGTGCACCTTTGCGACATATGCACACCGCAGGCACTACAAGGATTTACCACAGTGCTTTGCTGAATACCGGCTATCAGCAAAGAGCAGAAACGCTCCCCACCAAAAGCACAACAAGTGTGAACTGGCCCTTGAGAGAATTTGATTGGTGATTACAAATTGTTGCAACCTGCAGTGTAGAACTCAGGGGCATATTTAAAATGATTTAAATATACCGCCAAGTTCTAGTTATGGCCTCCTCCTCCCCACAGCCATACCAATCCTCTCCAAAAAGTTACAAAGCATAGAAGCGCAAACAAAACAAAAAAGATGCAGGCCGACAATCGTAATTCTGGAAAATACCAATTGCACTAGCAAAAACCCAGCAATGCAAATTACATGTTTATTGCCATGCTGTTGCTATTGGCAATATGGGCACGATACAATTTTTGAATCGTAACATGCCTAATACAAAAGGGCCCTAATTAGTTGATCTCCCTCTAAGATGGTTTATTATATTCTTTTTTGGCAGAGTACTTTGGCTAATCCAATTGGCTAAAAGTAAATCACATTTTGGCCAATAGGATTGTAAGCCGGCCCACCATGGCAAGGTAGACTCTTAGGGCGGGTTGGGGGAAGGGAGTGAGAGAGGTCTAGGGGATGGCAGTTTTGAAGAGGGATAATGGGGATAGGTGGCCATCATGGGTCTCACTCTTACACCTTCAAGTGTAATGTCTGGAAACACGACGACCACCTGATAAATAATTGGGATCCAGTTGGTCCCCCTTAGGCCTGGTTCAACATTGGGATCGCAAAAGGAAATCACAATCGCCTGTGGAGTGTGATTGCATTTTTACCAAGCAATTGTGGCTCCATGTTGCAGTGATTGCGTTTTTCGAGTCTCATTCCAGAGAATGAGAATGGCATACTAACTATCACCAACATGTTGCATGCAGTGCACCTTTGCGACATATGCACACCGCGGGCACTGCAAGGATTTACCACAGTGCTTTGCTGAATACCGGCTATCAGCAAAGAGCATAAACGCTCCCCACCAAAAGCACAACAAGTGTGAACTGGCCCTTGAGAGAATTTGATTGGTGATTACAAATTGTTGCAACCTGCAGTGTAGAACTCAGGGGCATATTTAAAATGATTTAAATATACCGCCAAGTTCTAGTTATGGCCTCCTCCTCCTCCCCACAGCCATACCAATCCTCTCCAAAAAGTTACAAAGCATAGAAGCGCAAACAAAACAAAAAAGATGCAGGCCGACAATCGTAATTCTGGAAAATACCAATTGCACTAGCAAAAACCCAGCAATGCAAATTACATGTTTATTGCCATGCTGTTGCTATTGGCACAATGGGCACGATACAATTTTTGAATCGTAACATGCCTAATACAAAAGGGCCCTAATTAGCTGATCTCCCTCTAAGATGGTTTATTATATTCTTTTTTGGCAGAGTACTTTGGCTAATCCAATTGGCTAAAAGTAAATCACATTTTGGCCAATAGGATTCTAAGCCGGCCCGCCATGGCAAGGTAGACTCTTAGGGCGGGTTGGGGGAAGGGAGTGAGAGAGGTCTAGGGGATGGCAGTTTTGAAAAGGGATAATGGGGATAGGTGGCCATCATGGGTATCACTCTTACACCTTCAAGTGTAATGTCTGGAAACATGACGACCACCTGATAAATAATTGGGATCCAGTTGGTCCCCCTTAGGCCTGGTTCAACATTGGGATTGCAAAAGGCAAATCACAATCGCCTATGGAGTGTGATTGTATTTTTACCAAGCAATTGTGGCTCCATGTTGCAGTGATTGCGTTTTTCGAGTCTCATTCCAGAGAATGAGAATGGCATACTAACTATCACCAACATGTTGCATGCAGTGCACCTTTGCGACATATGCACACCGCAGGCACTGCAAGGATTTACCACAGTGCTTTGCTGAATACCGACTATCAGCAAAGAGCAGAAACGCTCCCCATCAAAAGCACAGCAATTGTGAACTGGCCCTTGAGAGAATTTGATTAGTGATTACAAATTGTTCCAACCTGCATTGTAGAACTCAGGGGCATATTTAAAATGATTTAAATATACCGCCAAGTTCTAGTTATGGCCTCCTCCTCCCCACAGCCGTACCAATCCTCTCCAAAAAGTTACAAAGCAGAGAAGCGCCAACAAAACAAAAAAGATGCAGGCCGACAATCGTAATTCTGGAAAATACCAATTGCACTAGCAAAAACCCAGCAATGCAATTTACATGTTTATTGCCGTGCTGTTGCTATTGGCAATATGGGCACTATACAATTTTTGAATCGTAACATGCCTAATACAAAAGGGCCCTAATTAGTTGATCTCCCTCTAAGATGGTTTATTATATTCTTTTTTGGCAGAGTACTTTGGCTAATCCAATTGGCTAAAAGTAAATCACATTTTGGCCAATAGGATTGTAAGCCGGCCCACCATGGCAAGGTAGACTCTTAGGGCGGGTTGGGGGAAGGGAGTGAGAGAGGTCTAGGGGGTGGCAGTTTTGAAGAGGGATAATCGGGATAGGTGGCCATCATGGGTATCACTCTTACACCCTCAAGTGTAATGTCTGGAAACACGACGACCACCTGATAAATAATTGGGATCCAGTTGGTCCCCTTTAGGCCTGATTCAACATTGGGATCACAAAAGGCAAATCACAATCACCTATGGAGTGTGATTGCATTCTTGCCAAGCAATTGTAGCTTCATGTTGCAGTGATAGCGTTTTTCGAGTCTCATTCCAGAGAATGAGAATGGCATTCTAACTGCCACCGAAATGTTGCACACAGTGCACCTCTGCGATATAAGCACACCGCAGGCACTGCAAGCATTTACCACAGTGCTTTGCTGAATACCGGCTATCAGCAAAGAGCAGAAATGCTCCCCACCAAAAGCACAACAAATGTGAACTGGCCCTTGAGAGAATTTGATTGGTGATTAAAAATTGTTGCAACCTGCAGTGTAGAACTCAGGGGCATATTTAAAATGATTTAAATATACCGCCAAGTTCTAGTTATGGCCTCCTCCTCCCCACAGCCATACCAATCCTCTCCAAAAAGTTACAAAGCATAGAAGCGCAAACAAAACAAAAAAGATGCAGGCCGACAATCGTAATTCTGGAAAATACCAATTGCACTAGCAAAAACCCAGCAATGCAAATTACATGTTCATCGCTGTGCTGTTGCTATTGGCACAATGGGCACAATATAATTTTTGAATCGTATCATGCCTAATACAAAAGGGCCCTAATTAGTTGATCTCCCTCTAAGATGGTTTATTATATTCTTTTTTGGCAGAGTACTTTGGCTAATCCAATTGGCTAAAAGTAAATCACATTTTGGCCAATAGGATTGTAAGCCGGCCCACCATGGCAAGGTAGACTCTTAGGGCGGGTTGGGGGAAGGGAGTGAGAGAGGTCTAGGGGATGGCAGTTTTGAAGAGGGATAATGGGGATAGGTGGCTGTCAGGAATATACTGAGGTGCTTATGATGTAAGGATAATATTTTAATTTGCCTGTCTGACTGCTATGTACTGTACTTCAGATGCGTATGTATGGGTCATCATCTGGCTTTGGGGGAAGCTGTACTTGTCTGTGTGACAGTGTGGAATACAATTACCCTCAGTTCCTGGGAGAGCAGGGAGCTAATTAGAAGCCCTATTGTCCCATTATACCAATCAGGACATAGTCAGGGAACTTCAAAGACCTACATTTGCATCTAAAGAGGACTTCAGTGAATAATGCTTGGGGTAATAAGACAATGGCAGAAGTGAAGTGTGTTGAAGTCCTTTTGATACCATTTGCTACCTGTGGAAATTGAATTATTGGTGGAGGTGCAACCTCCTTATCTTTGATCAGCTAGGAAGTACTGTCAACAATGGGGTTGTCACCTGTAACGTGGACTAGGGAAATCTTTTTCATGTATGTGGGCTATTGTACATGTTTCGCAGGTGGATGTTAGATCTCTGGAGATCCAATTATGACTGAGGATGTAATTAAATCTAGCTTCCCCCCCCCCCCGTCCACACAGGCTTACAGCCTCCAGGCCTATTTCATAGTATAAAACCGCAGCTAGGATAGCCACAACTTGTAGTTCTTGGAGGTAGCTCACACGGCTAGAACTAACCTGGTTCCTGACCAGAAGTGCGAACCCCCCGCAACAACACCAGATCGATACGCTGGTACGTTTATTTCCCGTTTATTTTGGTAAGCAAAATCGCTTTGTGTGTTATCTTTGTAACTTTTATCTTGTAACTTTTTTACTTTGTCTTTTTGTAATCTTTTTGTATATATTAAGTTCTGCATTGTTCTATGTTTTTCTAGAATATTAAATTATTATTTAATAAGCTTGACTTCTGCTGTACTAAACTAACACTCATAGCCTAGAAGAGACTGAAGTGTAACCGTGTATAAGTTCATGCCTAATTGTACGCTTGAGCAACACTACCGTATGAAATTGTAATTGCATTGTGTGTGGGGGCGTTTGTCATACGTTGGCCTAAGCGCGCAGCTGACCCAACGTACGAACAACGCCAGTGCGAGTAGCGACAGCAGAGTGGCTAACAGTATCGTTCGGAACGACTGTTAGTGGGTCTTTGCTTCACGACAGTGTAAGATTGCAACTGTGTGTGTGTGTGGGTGCGTGGCGTTCCCGTATTTGGCCTAAGCGCAAAGCTGACCCAAATACGAAAACGCAGATTGCGTATTGAGCACTCGATAGCTGAGTGAACGTGTCTAGCAACGCTAGTGGTGGCAGTGGGAAGTGTTTGAGGGGTTCCAGCCTTGTTTGTAGCTTAAATAAGGCTGTTCCCCGCTTAATCTGGTCAAACCCGCAGTCGGGAACCGTATACGCAGGCGTGCCGCGGGCCGGTTCCTGACATAATTGGCTGGCAGTGGTGGCATCGTTTGGTACATTAGTACGCAGTTTAGCTCGCTATTCTGAGTACTAAAGGCTGGAAGCTTGCTAGAAGCAACTAGCCTACAGAAGTCTACTCAGTGCAGAATCTATATACTTTTTTTTTGTTCAAAGATACACACTTGGTGTTTGCTTTCCCTCCCCCCCCTTTTTTCTTTTTATTTTTTGCAACACGATGGCTCAGAAAGCATCCAGCTATGCAAGGCAAAACAAAGAGATGCTACTCAACCTGTGTGAGCACAGAGGCATCGAGACGGTGAGCGGCCAGACTAAGGAGCAGTTAGTTTGTGCGCTCGAGGAGCATGATGAGGCAGAGCAAGCCCGTGCTTCAACGTCAGCGGGTGCAGCTCACGACACGACAGAGGAGGAATCGCTCCCGCCACAGAATGCGAGTGGAGACGATGTCCTGGATGATCCACCGAACACGGAGATGACATCTCTGGAAGCTGATCTACAGCTACTGAACTCGGCCGATCCTGAACTGCGCCTAAAGCTGATCCTACTGCACCGACAGGCAGAGAAGGAACAAGCGGCACAGCGACTCCAGGCCGAGAGGGAAAGACTCCAGGCCGAGAGGGAACAAGCTGCCCAGCGACTCCAGGCCGAGAGGGAAAGTGCTGAACGGCAACACCAGCTGGAGCTGGCTAAACTTCAGCAGCAGAACCGGTCTGCTGGACCCGCAGAACGCGAAGGTGAGCGAGTCCACAGAATCCCCCTGGATAAGTTCCCCGCTATGGACAAGGACTCTGACATAGACACTTTCCTACAGGGGTTTGAAAGGACTTGTCGGCAGTATGGGGTGCCCCGTGAGCAGTGGGCAAGATACCTCACACCAGGGCTGAGAGGCAAGGCCCTGGAGGCGTTTGTGAGTCCCCCCCAGGAGTAAGAAACAGACTTTGAGGGGATTAAGAAAGCCATTATTGCGCGATACCACCTCACGCCAGAGGTGTATCGCAAACGTTTCAGGACAGTGCAGCGAGGTCCTAATGACAGCTACCTGGATCATGCTTGCAACCTGCGCACTGCCTTCCAGCAGTGGTTAAAAGGACTGTCGGTTGAAACCTTTGATGCCCTGCAGGAACTGATGATAAAAGACCAGTTCCTACACACCTGTCCTGTTGATGTCCGGCTGTTTGTGCTGGATCGAGAACCAAAGACAGTGGATGAGGCTGCGGAAATGGCCGATGCCTACACCGCCCATAGAGCACCTGAGTCCCGGAGGACTACTACGCCCAGCTGGAGAGGAGAACAGATGGCTAAACCTGTTTCACCCAGCACCCAGAGGAGGCAAGCACCGCTGTCTCCTGGATTCAAGCAACCTGACACTCGGAAATGCTTTGTATGTGACAGGGTGGGTCATATCAGCACGACTTGCCCAGAGAGGAAGAGGGAGGCCCCAAAATCCAGTGAGGCCTCAAACGCCAGTGAAGTCCCAATGGCTTTGTGTGCTACCAGGAATGCCACTGGCTATGCAGAGAATCTGCAGCTTGTCACGGTTGGGGGTACAGTTGCCACTGGGCTGAGAGACACTGGAGCAGAAGTGACTCTCATACATCCCCAGCTTGTGAACCCGGAGCAGTACATACCTGGGAAAATGATTGCTGTCAGAGGAATTGGGGGTGTCACCCCCGCCATACCCACCGCCTTGGTCCGCCTGGATTGGGGGGCCGGCAGCGGATTGAAAGAAGTTGGGGTAACCGACAAAATCCCCACCAACGTGTTGCTGGGTACTGACCTGGGACGGTTAGTGGCCCGGTATGAGCCTACTCCAAACCCCGTGGAGCCTGCATCCCCAGCAGAAGTTCAGGACTCTGGCAAGGTACTGTCTGATAATGCTGTGCAAATGGGGAGTGCTGGTGAGGCCCCAGGGGCTATGGACTGTGTACTAGGAGCCAGCCCTAGTGAGTCTCCAGTGCCTAGGCCTGGAGTGGAACCTGTTGATACCAAGAATGCAGAAACTGATGAGGTCATTTATGACGCACGGACTATCGAGGCGATCGAGGCAGGAACTGTTGATGCTACTTGCGAAGTGCTGAGTAGCAATGTGTGTAAAGATACAGATAATGTTGATGTTTTATGTGATGTCCCAAATGACAATATATGTAGGGCTGATAATGCTGTGTGTCATGTGGACACTCCGTCAGCTGCAGGAGGAACCAGCGGCGCTCGCTGGGCTGCAGCAGGTGGACTGTCCACTGAAGGGGCAGATGGCACCAGGCCAGATCCTCCCCCTTCAGATGGTTTCAAGACCAAAGGCGATGTGATTTACGATGTGTGTAATGTGGGCGCTCCCTCAGCTGCCGTGGTAACCCGCAGCGCTAGCGAGTCTACAGCACAGGGACTGTCCACCGAAGTGGCAAATGTCGCTGGGTCAGCCACATCCAATCCGGAACCTGGCCTGGAGGGCCCAGGAGCCTCTCCGTCTGCAGCCTTCCTGGAATGTGTGACAGGCAGCACTGAGCTCTCTGGGGCTGTTAGATTTGACAGCAGCCTGGAAGAGCTCAGGGGGCTAGCCAGCAGGTCACCAGCTGGGAGGGGCGGGCTGAGAGGGTCCTGGGAAGTTATTCCCTCTGAGCTGTCCGAAGTGGAGGAGGCAGACCGGCAGATAATCATTCCCCAAAGGGACCGAGAGATAGCTCCTGCCACTGTAGAGGAAGTGCATGTAGCGACGGTTGGAACCCTTCCCCAGCTGCAGCACTGTCTCTATGGTCGCCAATTCACGGTTGTCACTGACTCACATTCCCCTGGTTGGTTACGTCAGGTTGTCAGGGGCAATGACACATTGCAGCAACCTGACCTAGCTTTCCAGTCCTGTAGCTTGGAGCTAAGGAATTACCCCTCCAGGCCCGGCCGTCAGTGTCGGCTTTGGCAGGACGATTCGTTAGAATCATCTGCCGGCGCCATTTGGAAGAGGGGGCGTGTCAGGAATATACTGAGGTGCTTATGATGTAAGGATAATATTTTAATTTGCCTGTCTGACTGCTATGTACTGTACTTCAGATGCGTATGTATGGGTCATCATCTGGCTTTGGGGGAAGCTGTACTTGTCTGTGTGACAGTGTGGAATACAATTACCCTCAGTTCCTGGGAGAGCAGGGAGCTAATTAGAAGCCCTATTGTCCCATTATACCAATCAGGACATAGTCAGGGAACTTCAAAGACCTACATTTGCATCTAAAGAGGACTTCAGTGAATAATGCTTGGGGTAATAAGACAATGGCAGAAGTGAAGTGTGTTGAAGTCCTTTTGATACCATTTGCTACCTGTGGAAATTGAATTATTGGTGGAGGTGCAACCTCCTTATCTTTGATCAGCTAGGAAGTACTGTCAACAATGGGGTTGTCACCTGTAACGTGGACTAGGGAAATCTTTTTCATGTATGTGGGCTATTGTACATGTTTCGCAGGTGGATGTTAGATCTCTGGAGATCCAATTATGACTGAGGATGTAATTAAATCTAGCTTCCCCCCCCCCCGTCCACACAGGCTTACAGCCTCCAGGCCTATTTCATAGTATAAAACCGCAGCTAGGATAGCCACAACTTGTAGTTCTTGGAGGTAGCTCACACGGCTAGAACTAACCTGGTTCCTGACCAGAAGTGCGAACCCCCCGCAACAACACCAGATCGATACGCTGGTACGTTTATTTCCCGTTTATTTTGGTAAGCAAAATCGCTTTGTGTGTTATCTTTGTAACTTTTATCTTGTAACTTTTTTACTTTGTCTTTTTGTAATCTTTTTGTATATATTAAGTTCTGCATTGTTCTATGTTTTTCTAGAATATTAAATTATTATTTAATAAGCTTGACTTCTGCTGTACTAAACTAACACTCATAGCCTAGAAGAGACTGAAGTGTAACCGTGTATAAGTTCATGCCTAATTGTACGCTTGAGCAACACTACCGTATGAAATTGTAATTGCATTGTGTGTGGGGGCGTTTGTCATACGTTGGCCTAAGCGCGTAGCTGACCCAACGTACGAACAACGCCAGTGCGAGTAGCGACAGCAGAGTGGCTAACAGTATCGTTCGGAACGACTGTTAGTGGGTCTTTGCTTCACGACAGTGTAAGATTGCAACTGTGTGTGTGTGTGGGTGCGTGGCGTTCCCGTATTTGGCCTAAGCGCAAAGCTGACCCAAATACGAAAACGCAGATTGCGTATTGAGCACTCGATAGCTGAGTGAACGTGTCTAGCAACGCTAGTGGTGGCAGTGGGAAGTGTTTGAGGGGTTCCAGCCTTGTTTGTAGCTTAAATAAGGCTGTTCCCCGCTTAATCTGGTCAAACCCGCAGTCGGGAACCGTATACGCAGGCGTGCCGCGGGCCGGTTCCTGACAGTGGCCATCATGGGTATCACTCTTACACCTTCAAGTGTAATGTCTGGAAACATGACGACCACCTGATAAATAATTGGGATCCAGTTGGTCCCCCTTAGGCCTGGTTCAACATTGGGATCCCAAAAGGCAAATCACAATCGCCTGTGGAGTGTGACTGCATTTTTACCAAGCAATTGTGGCTCCATGTTGCAGTGATTGCATTTTTCGAGTCTCATTCCAGAGAATGAGAATGGCATACTAACTATCACCAACATGTTGCACACAGTGCACCTTTGCGACATATGCACACCGCAGGCACTACAAGGATTTACCACAGTGCTTTGCTGAATACCGGCTATCAGCAAAGAGCAGAAACACTCCCCACCAAAAGCACAACAAGTGTGAACTGGCCCTTGAGAGAATTTGATTGGTGATTACAAATTGTTGCAACCTGCAGTGTAGAACTCAGGGGCATATTTAAAATGATTTAAATATACCGCCAAGTTCTAGTTATGGCCTCCTCCTCCCCACAGCCATACCAATCCTCTCCAAAAAGTTACAAAGCATAGAAGCGCAAACAAAACAAAAAAGATGCAGGCCAACAATCGTAATTCTGGAAAATACCAATTGCACTAGCAAAAACCCAGCAATGCAAATTACATGTTTATTGCCATGCTGTTGCTATTGGCAATATGGGCACGATACAATTTTTGAATCGTAACATGCCTAATACAAAAGGGCCCTAATTAGTTGATCTCCCTCTAAGATGGTTTATTATATTCTTTTTTGGCAGAGTACTTTGGCTAATCCAATTGGCTAAAAGTAAATCACATTTTGGCCAATAGGATTGTAAGCCGGCCCACCATGGCAAGGTAGACTCTTAGGCGGGTTGGGGGAAGGGAGTGAGAGAGGTCTAGGAGATGGCAGATTTGAAGAGGGATAATGGGGATAGGTGGCCATCATGGGTATCACTCTTACACCTTCAAGTGTAATGTCTGGAAACACGACGACCACCTGATAAATAATTGGGATCCAGTTGGTCCCCCTTAGGCCTGGTTCAACATTGGGATCGCAAAAGGAAATCACAATCGCCTGTGGAGTGTGATTGCATTTTTACCAAGCAATTGTGGCTCCATGTTGCAGTGATTGCGTTTTTCGAGTCTCATTCCAGAGAATGAGAATGGCATACTATCACCAACATGTTGCATGCAGTGCACCTTTGCGACATATGCACACCGCGGGCACTGCAAGGATTTACCACAGTGCTTTGCTGAATACCGGCTATCAGCAAAGAGCAGAAACACTCCCCACCAAAAGCACAACAAGTGTGAACTGGCCCTTGAGAGAATTTGATTGGTGATTACAAATTGTTGCAACCTGCAGTGTAGAACTCAGGGGCATATTTAAAATGATTTAAATATGCCGCCAAGTTCTAGTTATGGCCTCCTCCCCACAGCCATGCCAATCCTCTCCAAAAAGTTACAAAGCATAGAAGCGCAAACAAAACAAAAAAGATGCAGGCCGACAATCGTGATTCTGGAGAATACCAATTGCACTAGCAAAAACCCAGCAATGCAATTTACATGTTCATCGCTGTGCTGTTGCTATTAGCACAATGGGCACAATACAATTTTTGAATCGTAACATGCCTAATCCAAAAGGGCCCTAATTAGCTGATCTCCCTCTAAGATGGTTTATTATATCCTTTTTGGCAGAGTACTTTGGCTAATCCAATTGGCTAAAAGTAAATCACATTTTGGCCAATAGGATTGTAAGCCGGCCCACCATGGCAAGGTAGACTCTTAGGGCGGGCTGGGGGAAGGGAGTGAGAGAGGTCTAGGGGGTGGCAGTTTTGAAGAGGGATAATCGGGATAGGTGGCCATCATGGGTATCACTCTTACACCCTCAAGTGTAATGTCTGGAAACACGACGACCACCTGATAAATTATTGGGATCCAGTTGGTCCCCTTTAGGCCTGATTCAACATTGGGATCACAAAAGGCAAATCACAATCACCTATGGAGTGTGATTGCATTCTTACCAAGCAATTGTGGCTTCATGTTGCAGTGATTGCGTTTTTCGAGTCTCATTCCAGAGAATGAGAATGGCATTCTAACTGCCACCGAAATGTTGCACACAGTGCACCTCTGCGATATAAGCACACCGCAGGCACTGCAAGCATTTACCACAGTGCTTTGCTGAATACCGGCTATCAGCAAAGAGCAAAAATGCTCCCCACCAAAAGCACAACAAATGTGAACTGGCCCTTGAGAGAATTTGATTGGTGATTAAAAATTGTTGCAACCTGCAGTGTAGAACTCAGGGGCATATTTAAAATGATTTAAATATACCGCCAAGTTCTAGTTATTGCCTCCTCCTCCCCACAGCCATACCAATCCTCTCCAAAAAGTTACAAAGCATAGAAGCCCAAACAAAACAAAAAAGATGCAGGCCGACAATCGTAATTCTGGAAAATACCAATTGCACTAGCAAAAACCCAGCAATGCAAATTACATGTTCATCGCTGTGCTGTTGCTATTGGCACAATGGGCACGATACAATTTTTGAATCGTAACATGCCTAATACAAAAGGGCCCTAATTAGTTGATCTCCCTCTAAGATGGTTTATTATATTCTTTTTTGGCAGAGTACTTTGGCTAATCCAATTGGCTAAAAGTAAATCACATTTTGGCCAATAGGATTGTAAGCTGGCCCACCATGGCAAGGTAGACTCTTAGGGAGGGTTGGGGGAAGGGAGTGAGAGAGGTCTAGGGGATGGCAGTTTTGAAGAGGGATAATGGGGATAGGTGGCCATCATGGGTATCACTCTTACACCTTCAAGTGTAATGTCTGGAAACATGACGACCACCTGATAAATAATTGGGATCCAGTTGGTCCCCCTTAGGCCTGGTTCAACATTGGGATCGCAAAAGGCAAATCACAATCGCCTACGGAGTGTGACTGCATTTTTACCAAGCAATTGTGGCTCCATGTTGCAGTGATTGCATTTTTCGAGTCTCATTCCAGAGAATGAGAATGGCATACTAACTATCACCAACATGTTGCACACAGTGCACCTTTGCGACATATGCACACCGCAGGCACTACAAGGATTTACCACAGTGCTTTGCTGAATACTGGCTATCAGCAAAGAGCAGAAACGCTCCCCACCAAAAGCACAACAAGTGTGAACTGGCCCTTGAGAGAATTTGATTGGTGATTACAAATTGTTGCAACCTGCAGTGTAGAACTCAGGGGCATATTTAAAATGATTTAAATATACCGCCAAGTTCTAGTTATGGCCTCCTCCTCCCCACAGCCATACCAATCCTCTCCAAAAAGTTACAAAGCATAGAAGCGCAAACAAAACAAAAAAGATGCAGGCCGACAATCGTAATTCTGGAAAATACCAATTGCACTAGCAACAACCCAGCAAAGCAAATTACATGTTCATCGCTGTGCTGTTGCTATTGGCACAATGGGCACAATATAATTTTTGAATCGTATCATGCCTAATACAAAAGGGCCCTAATTAGTTGATCTCCCTCTAAGATGGTTTATTATATTCTTTTTTGGCAGAGTACTTTGGCTAATCCAATTGGCTAAAAGTAAATCATATTTTGGCCAATAGGATTCTAAGCCGGCCCACCATGGCATGGTAGACTCTTAGGGCGGGTTGGGGGAAGGGAGTGAGAGAGGTCTAGGGGATGGCAGTTTTGAAGAGGGATAATGGGGATAGGTGGCCATCATGGGTATCACTCTTACACCTTCAAGTGTAATGTCTGGAAACATGACGACCACCTGATAAATAATTGGGATCCAGTTGGCCCCCCTTAGGCCTGGTTCAACATTGGGATCGCAAAAGGAAATCACAATCGCCTGTGGAGTGTGATTGCATTTTTACCAAGCAATTGTGGCTCCATGTTGCAGTGATTGCGTTTTTCGAGTCTCATTCCAGAGAATGAGAATGGCATACTAACTATCACCAACATGTTGCATGCAGTGCACCTTTGCGACATATGCACACCGCGGGCACTGCAAGGATTTACCACAGTGCTTTGCTGAATACCGGCTATCAGCAAAGAGCAGAAACACTCCCCACCAAAAGCACAACAAGTGTGAACTGGCCCTTGAGAGAATTTGATTGGTGATTACAAATTGTTGCAACCTGCAGTGTAGAACTCAGGGGCATATTTAAAATGATTTAAATATGCCGCCAAGTTCTAGTTATGGCCTCCTCCCCACAGCCATGCCAATCCTCTCCAAAAAGTTACAAAGCATAGAAGCGCAAACAAAACAAAAAAGATGCAGGCCGACAATCGTAATTCTAGAGAATACCAATTGCACTAGCAAAAACCCAGCAATGCAAATTACATGTTCATCGCTGTGCTGTTGCTATTGGCACAATGGGCACAATACAATTTTTGAATCGTAACATGCCTAATACAAAAGGGCCCTAATTAGTTGATCTCCCTCTAAGATGGTTTATTATATTCTTTTTTTGGCAGAGTACTTTGGCTAATCCAATTGGCTAAAAGTAAATCACATTTTGGCCAATAGGATTGTAAGCCGGCCCACCATGGCAAGATAGACTCTTAGGGCGGGTTGGTGAAAGGGAGTGAGAGAGGTGTAGGGGATGGCAGTTTTGAAGAGGGATAATGGGGATAGGTGGCCATCATGGGTATCACTCTTACACCCTCAAGTGTAATGTCTGGAAACACGACGACCACCTGATAAATAATTGGGATCCAGTTGGTCCCCTTTAGGCCTGATTCAACATTGGGATCACAAAAGGCAAATCACAATCACCTATGGAGTGTGATTGCATTCTTACCAAGCAATTGTAGCTTCATGTTGCAGTGATTGCGTTTTTCGAGTCTCATTCCAGAGAATGAGAATGGCATACTAACTATCACCAACATGTTGCATGCAGTGCACCTTTGCAACATATGCACACCGCAGGCACTACAAGGATTTACCACAGTGCTTTGCTGAATACCGGCTATCAGCAAAGAGCAGAAACGCTCCCCACCAAAAGCACAACAAGTGTGAACTGGCCCTTGAGAGAATTTGATTGGTGATTACAAATTGTTGCAACCTGCAGTGTAGAGAACTCAGGGGCATATTTAAAATGATTTAAATATACCGCCAAGTTCTAGTTATGGCCTCCTCCGCCCCACAGCCATACCAATCCTCTCCAAAAAGTTACAAAGCATAGAAGCGCAAACAAAACAAAAAAGATGCAGGCCGACAATCGTAATTCTGGAAAATACCAATTGCACTAGCAAAAACCCAGCAATGCAAATTACATGTTCATCGCTGTGCTGTTGCTATTGGCACAATGGGCACAATACAATTTTTGAATCGTAACATGCCTAATACAAAAGGGCCCTAATTAGTTGATCTCCCTCTAAGATGGTTTATTATATTCTTTTTTGGCAGAGTACTTTGGCTAATCCAATTGGCTAAAAGTAAATCACGTTTTGGCCAATAGGATTGTAAGCCGGCCCACCATGGCAAGGTAGACTCTTAGGGCGGGTTGGGGGAAGGGAGTGAGAGAGGTCTAGGGGATGGCAGTTTTGAAGAGGGATAATGGGGATAGGTGGCCATCATGGGTATCACTCTTACACCTTCAAGTGTAATGTCTGGAAACATGACGACCACCTGATAAATAATTGGGATCCAGTTGGTCCCCCTTAGGCCTGGTTCAACATTAGGATCGCAAAAGGCAAATCACAATCGCCTATGGAGTGTGATTGCATTTTTACCAAGCAATTGTGGCTCCATGTTGCAGTGATTGCGTTTTTCGAGTCTCATTCCAGAGAATGAGAATGGCATACTAACTACCACCAACATGTTGCATGCAGTGCACCTTTGCGACATATGCACACCGCAGGCACTACAAGGATTTACCACAGTGCTTTGCTGAATACCGGCTATCAGCAAAGAGCAGAAACGCTCCCCACCAAAAGCACAACAAGTGTGAACTGGCCCTTGAGAGAATTTGATTGGTGATTACAAAATGTTGCAACCTGCAGTGTAGAACTCAGGGGCATATTTAAAATGATTTAAATATGCCGCCAAGTTCTAGTTATGGCCTCCTCCTCCTCCCCACAGCCATGCCAATCCTCTCCAAAAAGTTACAAAGCATAGAAGCGCAAACAAAACAAAAAAATGCAGGCCGACAATCGTAATTCTGGAAAATACCAATTGCACTAGCAAAAACCCAGCAATGCAAATTACATGTTCATCGCTGTGCTGTTGCTATTGGCACAATACAATTTTTGAATCGTAACATGCCTAATACAAAGGGGCCCTAATTAGTTGATCTCCCTCTAAGATGGTTTATTATATTCTTTTTTGGCAGAGTACTTTGGCTAATCCAATTGGCTAAAAGTAAATCACATTTTGGCCAATAGGATTGTAAGCCGGCCCACCATGGCAAGGTAGACTCTTAGGGCGGGTTAGGGGAAGGGAGTGAGAGAAGTCTAGGGGATTGCAGTTTTGAAGCGGGATAACGGGGATAGGGGGCCATCATGGGTATCACTCTTACACCCTCAAGTGTAATGTCTGGAAACATGACGACCACCTGATAAATAGGTGGGATCCAGTTGGTCCCCCTTAGGCCTGGTTCAACATTGGGATCGCAAAAGGCAAATCACAATCGCCTGTGGAGTGTAATTGCATTTTTACCAAGCAATTCTGGCTCCATGTTGCATTGATTGCGTTTTTCGAGTCTCATTCCAGAGAATGAGAATGGCATACTAACTATCACCAACTTGTTGCATGCAGTGCACCTTTGCAACATATGCACACCGCAGGCACTACAAGGATTTACCACAGTGCTTTGCTGAATACCGGCTATCAGCAAAGAGCATAAACGCTCCCCACCAAAAGCACAACAAGTGTGAACTGGCCCTTGAGAGAATTTGATTGGTGATTACAAATTGTTGCAACCTGCAGTGTAGAGAACTCAGGGGCATATTTAAAATGATTTAAATATACCGCCAAGTTCTAGTTATGGCCTCCTCCGCCCCACAGCCATACCAATCCTCTCCAAAAAGTTACAAAGCATAGAAGCGCAAACAAAACAAAAAAGATGCAGGCCGACAATCGTAATTCTGGAAAATACCAATTGCACTAGCAAAAACCCAGCAATGCAAATTACATGTTCATCGCTGTGCTGTTGCTATTGGCACAATGGGCACAATACAATTTTTGAATCGTAACATGCCTAATACAAAAGGGCCCTAATTAGTTGATCTCCCTCTAAGATGGTTTATTATATTCTTTTTTGGCAGAGTACTTTGGCTAATCCAATTGGCTAAAAGTAAATCACGTTTTGGCCAATAGGATTGTAAGCCGGCCCACCATGGCAAGGTAGACTCTTAGGGCGGGTTGGGGGAAGGGAGTGAGAGAGGTCTAGGGGATGGCAGTTTTGAAGAGGGATAATGGGGATAGGTGGCCATCATGGGTATCACTCTTACACCTTCAAGTGTAATGTCTGGAAACATGACGACCACCTGATAAATAATTGGGATCCAGTTGGTCCCCCTTAGGCCTGGTTCAACATTAGGATCGCAAAAGGCAAATCACAATCGCCTATGGAGTGTGATTGCATTTTTACCAAGCAATTGTGGCTCCATGTTGCAGTGATTGCGTTTTTCGAGTCTCATTCCAGAGAATGAGAATGGCATACTAACTACCACCAACATGTTGCATGCAGTGCACCTTTGCGACATATGCACACCGCAGGCACTACAAGGATTTACCACAGTGCTTTGCTGAATACCGGCTATCAGCAAAGAGCAGAAACGCTCCCCACCAAAAGCACAACAAGTGTGAACTGGCCCTTGAGAGAATTTGATTGGTGATTACAAAATGTTGCAACCTGCAGTGTAGAACTCAGGGGCATATTTAAAATGATTTAAATATGCCGCCAAGTTCTAGTTATGGCCTCCTCCTCCTCCCCACAGCCATGCCAATCCTCTCCAAAAAGTTACAAAGCATAGAAGCGCAAACAAAACAAAAAAATGCAGGCCGACAATCGTAATTCTGGAAAATACCAATTGCACTAGCAAAAACCCAGCAATGCAAATTACATGTTCATCGCTGTGCTGTTGCTATTGGCACAATACAATTTTTGAATCGTAACATGCCTAATACAAAGGGGCCCTAATTAGTTGATCTCCCTCTAAGATGGTTTATTATATTCTTTTTTGGCAGAGTACTTTGGCTAATACAATTGGCTAAAAGTAAATCACATTTTGGCCAATAGGATTGTAAGCCGGCCCACCATGGCAAGGTAGACTCTTAGGGCGGGTTAGGGGAAGGGAGTGAGAGAAGTCTAGGGGATTGCAGTTTTGAAGCGGGATAACGGGGATAGGGGGCCATCATGGGTATCACTCTTACACCCTCAAGTGTAATGTCTGGAAACATGACGACCACCTGATAAATAGGTGGGATCCAGTTGGTCCCCCTTAGGCCTGGTTCAACATTGGGATCGCAAAAGGCAAATCACAATCGCCTGTGGAGTGTAATTGCATTTTTACCAAGCAATTCTGGCTCCATGTTGCATTGATTGCGTTTTTCGAGTCTCATTCCAGAGAATGAGAATGGCATACTAACTATCACCAACATGTTGCATGCAGTGCACCTTTGCAACATATGCACACCGCAGGCACTACAAGGATTTACCACAGTGCTTTGCTGAATACCGGCTATCAGCAAAGAGCATAAACGCTCCCCACCAAAAGCACAACAAGTGTGAACTGGCCCTTGAGAGAATTTGATTGGTGATTACAAATTGTTGCAACCTGCAGTGTAGAGAACTCAGGGGCATATTTAAAATGATTTAAATATACCGCCAAGTTCTAGTTATGGCCTCCTCCGCCCCACAGCCATACCAATCCTCTCCAAAAAGTTACAAAGCATAGAAGCGCAAACAAAACAAAAAAGATGCAGGCCGACAATCGTAATTCTGGAAAATACCAATTGCACTAGCAAAAACCCAGCAATGCAAATTACATGTTCATCGCTGTGCTGTTGCTATTGGCACAATGGGCACAATACAATTTTTGAATCGTAACATGCCTAATACAAAAGGGCCCTAATTAGTTGATCTCCCTCTAAGATGGTTTATTATATTCTTTTTTGGCAGAGTACTTTGGCTAATCCAATTGGCTAAAAGTAAATCACATTTTGGCCAATAGGATTGTAAGCCGGCCCACCATGGCAAGGTAGACTCTTAGGGCGGGTTGGGGGAAGGGAGTGAGAGAGGTCTAGGGGATGGCAGTTTTGAAGAGGGACAATGGGGATAGGTGGCCATCATGGGTATCACTCCTACACCTTCAAGTGTAATGTCTGGAAACATGACGACCACCTGATAAATAATTGGGATCCAGTTGGTCCCCCTTAGGCCTGGTTCAACATTGGGATCGCAAAAGGCAAATCACAATCGCCTATGGAGTGTGATTGCATTTTTACCAAGCAATTGTGGCTCCATGTTGCAGTGATTGCGTTTTTCGAGTCTCATTCCAGAGAATGAGAATGGCATACTAACTATCACCAACATGTTGCATGCAGTGCACCTTTGCGACATATGCACACCGCAGGCACTACAAGGATTTACCACAGTGCTTTGCTGAATACCGGCTATCGGCAAAGAGCAGAAACGCTCCCTACCAAAAGCACAACAAGTGTGAACTGGCCCTTGAGAGAATTTGATTGGTGATTACAAATTGTTGCAACCTGCAGTGTAGAACTCAGGGGCATATTTAAAATGATTTAAATATGCCACCAAGTTCTAGTTATGGCCTCCTCCTCCTCCCCACAGCCATGCCAATCCTCTCCAAAAAGTTACAAAGCATAGAAGCGCAAACAAAACAAAAAAAATGCAGGCCGACAATCGTAATTCTGTAAAATACCAATTGCACTAGCAAAAACCCAGCAATGCAAATTACATGTTCATCGCTGTGCTGTTGCTATTGGCACAATGGGCACAATACAATTTTTGAATCGTAACATGCCTAATACAAAAGGGCCCTAATTAGTTGATCTCCCTCTAAGATGGTTTATTATATTCTTTTTTGGCAGAGTACTTTGGCTAATCCAATTGGCTAAAAGTAAATCACATTTTGGCCAAATAGGATTGTAAGCCGGCCCACCATGGCAAGGTAGACTCTTAGGGCGGGTTGGGGGAAGGGAGTGAGAGAAGTCTAGGGGATTGCAGTTTTGAAGAGGGATAATGGGGATAGGTGGCCATCATGGGTATCACTCCTACACCTTCAAGTGTAATGTCTGGAAACATGACGACAACCTGATAAATAATTGGGATCCAGTTGGTCCCCCTTAGGCCTGGTTCAACATTGGGATCGCAAAAGGCAAATCACAATCGCCTATGGAGTGTGATTGCATTTTTACCAAGCAATTGTGGCTCCATGTTGCAGTGATTGCGTTTTTCGAGTCTCATTCCAGAGAATGAGAATGGCATACTAACTACCACCAACATGTTGCATGCAGTGCACCTTTGCGACATATGCACACCGCAGGCACTGCAAGGATTTACCACAGTGCTTTGCTGAATACCGGCTATCAGCAAAGAGCAGAAACGCTCCCCACCAAAAGCACAACAAGTGTGAACTGGCCCTTGAGAGAATTTGATTGGTGATTACAAATTGTTGCAACCTGCAGTGTAGAACTCAGGGGCATATTTAAAATGATTTAAATATACCGCCAAGTTCTAGTTATGGCCTCCTCCTCCCCACAGCCATACCAATCCTCTCCAAAAAGTTACAAAGCATAGAAGCGCAAACAAAACAAAAAAGATGCAGGCCGACAATCGTAATTCTGGAAAATACCAATTGCACAAGCAAAAACCCAGCAATGCAAATTACATGTTCATCGCTGTGCGGTTGCTATTGGAACAATACAATTTTTGAATCGTAACATGCCTAATACAAAGGGGCCCTAATTAGTTGATCTCCCTCTAAGATGGTTTATTATATTCTTTTTTGGCAGAGTACTTTGGCTAATACAATTGGCTAAAAGTAAATCACATTTTGGCCAATAGGATTGTAAGCCGGCCCACCATGGCAAGGTAGACTCTTAGGGCGGGTTGGGGGAAGGGAGTGAGAGAAGTCTAGGGGATTGCAGTTTTGAAGCGGGATAATGGGGATAGGGGGCCATCATGGGTATCACTCTTACACCCTCAAGTGTAATGTCTGGAAACATGACGACCACCTGATAAATAGGTGGGATCCAGTTGGTCCCCCTTAGGCCTGGTTCAACATTGGGATCGCAAAAGGCAAATCACAATCGCCTGTGGAGTGTAATTGCATTTTTACCAAGCAATTCTGGCTCCATGTTGCAGTGATTGCATTTTTCGAGTCTCATTCCAGAGAATGAGAATGGCATACTAACTATCACCAACATGTTGCATGCAGTGCACCTTTGCGACATATGCACACCGCAGGCACTGCAAGAATTTACCACAGTGCTTTGCTGAATACCGGCTATCAGCAAAGAGCAGAAACGCTCCCCACCAAAAGCACAACAAGTGTGAACTGGCCCTTGAGAGAATTTGATTGGTGATTACAAATTGTTGCAACCTGCAGTGTAGAACTCAGGGGCATATTTAAAATGCTTTAAATATGCCGCCAAGTTCTAGTTATGGCCTCCTCCTCCCCACAGCCATACCAATCCTCTCCAAAAAGTTACAAAGCATAGAAGCGCAAACAAAACAAAAAAGATGCAGGCCGACAATCGTAATTCTGGAATATACCAATTGCACTAGCAAAAACCCAGCAATGCAAATTACATGTTCATCGCTGTGCTGTTGCTATTGGCACAATGGGCACGATACAATTTTTGAATTGTAACATGCCTAATACAAAAGGGCCCTAATTAGTTGATCTCCCTCTAAGATGGTTTAATATATTCTTTTTTGGCAGAGTACTTTGGCTAATCCAATTGGCTAAAAGTAAATCACGTTTTGGCCAATAGGATTGTAAGCCGGCCCACCATGTCAAGGTAGACTCTTAGGGCGGGTTGGGGGAAGGTAGTGAGAGAGGTCTAGGGGATGGCAGTTTTGAAGAGGGATAATGGGTATAGGTGGCCATCATGGGTATCACTCTTACACCTTCAAGTGTAATGTCTGGAAACATGACGACCACCTGATAAATAATTGGGATCCAGTTGGTCCCCCTTAGGCCTGGTTCAACATTAGGATCACAAAAGGCAAATCACAATCGCCTATGGAGTGTGATTGCATTTTTACCAAGCAATTGTGGCTCCATGTTGCAGTGATTGCGTTTTTCGAGTCTCATTCCAGAGAATGAGAATGGCATACTAACTACCACCAACATGTTGCATGCAGTGCACCTTTGCGACATATGCACACCGCAGGCACTACAAAGATTTACCACAGTGCTTTGCTGAATACCGGCTATCAGCAAAGAGCAGAAACGCTCCCCACCAAAAGCACAACAAGTGTGAACTGGCCCTTGAGAGAATTTGATTGGTGATTACAAATTGTTGCAACCTGCAGTGTAGAACTCAGGGGCATATTTAAAATGATTTAAATATACCGCCAAGTTCTAGTTATGGCCTCCTCCGCCCCACAGCCATACCAATCCTCTCCAAAAAGTTACAAAGCATAGAAGCGCAAACAAAACAAAAAAGATGCAGGCCGACAATCGTAATTCTGTAAAATACCAATTGCACTAGCAAAAACCCAGCAATGCAAATTACATGTTCATCGCTGTGCTGTTGCTATTGGCACAATGGGCACGATACAATTTTTGAATCGTAACATGCCTAATACAAAAGGGCCCTAATTAGTTGATCTCCCTCTAAGATGGTTTATTATATTCTTTTTTGGCAGAGTACTTTGGCTAATCCAATTGGCTAAAAGTAAATCACATTTTGGCCAAATAGGATTGTAAGCCGGCCCACCATGGCAAGGTAGACTCTTAGGGCGGGTTGGGGAAAGGGAGTGAGAGAGGTCTAGGGGATGGCAGTTTTGAAGAGGGATAATGGGGATAGGTGGCCATCATGGGTATCACTCTTACACCCCCAAGTGTAATGTCTGGAAACATGACGACCACCTGATAAATAATTGGGATCCAGTTGGTCCCCCTTAGGCCTGGTTCAACATTGGGATCGCAAAAGGAAATCACAATCGCCTGTGGAGTGTGATTGCATTTTTACCAAGCAATTGTGGCTCCATGTTGCAGTGATTGCGTTTTTCGAGTCTCATTCCAGAGAATGAGAATGGCATACTATCACCAACATGTTGCATGCAGTGCACCTTTGCGACATATGCACACCGCGGGCACTGCAAGGATTTACCACAGTGCTTTGCTGAATACCGGCTATCAGCAAAGAGCAGAAACACTCCCCACCAAAAGCACAACAAGTGTGAACTGGCCCTTGAGAGAATTTGATTGGTGATTACAAATTGTTGCAACCTGCAGTGTAGAACTCAGGGGCATATTTAAAATGATTTAAATATGCCGCCAAGTTCTAGTTATGGCCTCCTCCCCACAGCCATGCCAATCCTCTCCAAAAAGTTACAAAGCATAGAAGCGCAAACAAAACAAAAAAGATGCAGGCCGACAATCGTGATTCTGGAGAATACCAATTGCACTAGCAAAAACCCAGCAATGCAATTTACATGTTCATCGCTGTGCTGTTGCTATTAGCACAATGGGCACAATACAATTTTTGAATCGTAACATGCCTAATCCAAAAGGGCCCTAATTAGCTGATCTCCCTCTAAGATGGTTTATTATATCCTTTTTGGCAGAGTACTTTGGCTAATCCAATTGGCTAAAAGTAAATCACATTTTGGCCAATAGGATTGTAAGCCGGCCCACCATGGCAAGGTAGACTCTTAGGGCGGGCTGGGGGAAGGGAGTGAGAGAGGTCTAGGGGGTGGCAGTTTTGAAGAGGGATAATCGGGATAGGTGGCCATCATGGGTATCACTCTTACACCCTCAAGTGTAATGTCTGGAAACACGACGACCACCTGATAAATTATTGGGATCCAGTTGGTCCCCTTTAGGCCTGATTCAACATTGGGATCACAAAAGGCAAATCACAATCACCTATGGAGTGTGATTGCATTCTTACCAAGCAATTGTGGCTTCATGTTGCAGTGATTGCGTTTTTCGAGTCTCATTCCAGAGAATGAGAATGGCATTCTAACTGCCACCGAAATGTTGCACACAGTGCACCTCTGCGATATAAGCACACCGCAGGCACTGCAAGCATTTACCACAGTGCTTTGCTGAATACCGGCTATCAGCAAAGAGCAAAAATGCTCCCCACCAAAAGCACAACAAATGTGAACTGGCCCTTGAGAGAATTTGATTGGTGATTAAAAATTGTTGCAACCTGCAGTGTAGAACTCAGGGGCATATTTAAAATGATTTAAATATACCGCCAAGTTCTAGTTATTGCCTCCTCCTCCCCACAGCCATACCAATCCTCTCCAAAAAGTTACAAAGCATAGAAGCCCAAACAAAACAAAAAAGATGCAGGCCGACAATCAAAATTCTGGAAAATACCAATTGCACTAGCAAAAACCCAGCAATGCAAATTACATGTTCATCGCTGTGCTGTTGCTATTGGCACAATGGGCACGATACAATTTTTGAATCGTAACATGCCTAATACAAAAGGGCCCTAATTAGTTGATCTCCCTCTAAGATGGTTTATTATATTCTTTTTTGGCAGAGTACTTTGGCTAATCCAATTGGCTAAAAGTAAATCACATTTTGGCCAATAGGATTGTAAGCTGGCCCACCATGGCAAGGTAGACTCTTAGGGAGGGTTGGGGGAAGGGAGTGAGAGAGGTCTAGGGGATGGCAGTTTTGAAGAGGGATAATGGGGATAGGTGGCCATCATGGGTATCACTCTTACACCTTCAAGTGTAATGTCTGGAAACATGACGACCACCTGATAAATAATTGGGATCCAGTTGGTCCCCCTTAGGCCTGGTTCAACATTGGGATCGCAAAAGGCAAATCACAATCGCCTACGGAGTGTGACTGCATTTTTACCAAGCAATTGTGGCTCCATGTTGCAGTGATTGCATTTTTCGAGTCTCATTCCAGAGAATGAGAATGGCATACTAACTATCACCAACATGTTGCACACAGTGCACCTTTGCGACATATGCACACCGCAGGCACTACAAGGATTTACCACAGTGCTTTGCTGAATACTGGCTATCAGCAAAGAGCAGAAACGCTCCCCACCAAAAGCACAACAAGTGTGAACTGGCCCTTGAGAGAATTTGATTGGTGATTACAAATTGTTGCAACCTGCAGTGTAGAACTCAGGGGCATATTTAAAATGATTTAAATATACCGCCAAGTTCTAGTTATGGCCTCCTCCTCCCCACAGCCATACCAATCCTCTCCAAAAAGTTACAAAGCATAGAAGCGCAAACAAAACAAAAAAGATGCAGGCCGACAATCGTAATTCTGGAAAATACCAATTGCACTAGCAAAAACCCAGCAATGCAAATTACATGTTTTTTGCCATGCTGTTGCTATTGGCAATATGGGCACGATACAATTTTTGAATCGTAACATGCCTAATACAAAAGGGCCCTAATTAGTTGATCTCCCTCTAAGATGGTTTATTATATTCTTTTTTGGCAGAGTACTTTGGCTAATCCAATTGGCTAAAAGTAAATCACATTTTGGCCAATAGGATTGTAAGCCGGCCCACCATGGCAAGGTAGACTCTTAGGGCGGGTTGGGGGAAGGGAGTGAGAGAGGTCTAGGGGATGGCAGTTTTGAAGAGGGATAATGGGGATAGGTGGCCATCATGGGTCTCACTCTTACACCTTCAAGTTTAATGTCTGGAAACACGACGACCACCTGATAAATAATTGGGATGCAGTTGGTCCCCCTTAGGCCTGGTTCAACATTGGGATCGCAAAAGGAAATCACAATCGCCTGTGGAGTGTGATTGCATTTTTACCAAGCAATTGTGGCTCCATGTTGCAGTGATTGCGTTTTTCGAGTCTCATTCCAGAGAATGAGAATGGCATACTAACTATCACCAACATGTTGCATGCAGTGCACCTTTGCGACATATGCACACCGCAGGCACTGCAAGGATTTACCACAGTGCTTTGCTGAATACCGGCTATCAGCAAAGAGCATAAACGCTCCCCACCAAAAGCACAACAAGTGTGAACTGGCCCTTGAGAGAATTTGATTGGTGATTACAAATTGTTGCAACCTGCAGTGTAGAACTCAGGGGCATATTTAAAATGATTTAAATATACCGCCAAGTTCTAGTTATGGCCTCCTCCTCCCCACAGCCATACCAATCCTCTCCAAAAAGTTACAAAGCATAGAAGCGCAAACAAAACAAAAAAGATGCAGGCCGACAATCGTAATTCTGGAAAATACCAATTGCACTAGCAAAAACCCAGCAATGCAAATTACATGTTTATTGCCATGCTGTTGCTATTGGCACAATGGGCACGATACAATTTTTGAATCGTAACATGCCTAATACAAAAGGGCCCTAATTAGTTGATCTCCCTCTAAGATGGTTTATTATATTCTTTTTTGGCAGAGTACTTTGGCTAATCCAATTGGCTTTAAGTAAATCACATTTTGGCCAATAGGATTGTAAGCCGGCCCACCATGGCAAGGTAGACTCTTAGGGCGGGTTGGGGGAAGGGAGTGAGAGAGGTCTAGGGGATGGCAGTTTTGAAGAGGGATAATGGGGATAGGTGGCCATCATGGGTATCACTCTTACACCCTCAAGTGTAATGTCTGGAAACACGACGACCACCTGATAAATAATTGGGATCCAGTTGGTTCCCTTTAGGCCTGATTCAACATTGGGATCACAAAAGGCAAATCACAATCACCTATGGAGTGTGATTGCATTCTTACCAAGCAATTGTGGCTCCATGTTGCAGTGATTGCGTTTTTCGAGTCTCATTCCAGAGAATGAGAATGGCATTCTAACTGCCACCGAAATGTTGCACACAGTGCACCTCTGCGATATAAGCACACCACAGGCACTGCAAGCATTTACCACAGTGCTTTGCTGAATACCGGCTATCAGCAAAGAGCAGAAATGCTCGCCACCAAAAGCACAACAAGTGTGAACTGGCCCTTGAGAGAATTTGATTGGTGATTACAAATTGTTGCAACCTGCTGTGTAGAACTCAGGGGCATATTTAAAATGATTTAAATATACCGCCAAGTTCTAGGTATGTCCTCCTCCTCCCCACAGCCATACCAATCCTCTCCAAAAAGTTACAAAGCATAGAAGCGCAAACAAAACAAAAAAGATGCAGGCCGACAATCATAATTCTGGAAAATACCAATTGCACTAGCAAAAACCCAGCAATGCACATTACATGTTCATCGCTGTGCTGTTGCTATTGGCACAATACAATTTTTGAATCGTAACATGCCTAATACAAAAGGGCCCTAATTAGTTGATCTCCCTCTAAGATGGTTTATTATATTCTTTTTTGGCAGAGTACTTTGGCTAATCCAATTGGCTAAAAGTAAATCACATTTTGGCCAATAGGATTCTAAGCAGGCCCGCCATGGCAAGGTAGACTCTTAGGGCGGGTTGGGGGAAGGGAGTGAGAGAGGTCTAGGGGATGGCAGTTTTGAAGAGGGATAATGGGGATAGGTGGCCATCATGGGTATCACTCTTAAACCTTCAAGTGTAATGTCTGGAAACATGACGACCACCTGATAAATAATTGGGATCCAGTTGGTCCCCCTTAGGCCTGGTTCAACATTGGGATTGCAAAAGGCAAATCACAATCGCCTATGGAGTGTGATTGTATTTTTACCAAGCAATTGTGGCTCCATGTTGCAGTGATTGCGTTTTTCGAGTCTCATTCCAGAGAATGAGAATGGCATACTAACTATCACCAACATGTTGCATGCAGTGCACCTTTGCGACATATGCACACCGCAGGCACTGCAAGGATTTACCACAGGACTTTGCTGAATACCGACTATCAGCAAAGAGCAGAAACGCTCCCCATCAAAAGCACAGCAAGTGTGAACTGGCCCTTGAGAGAATTTGATTAGTGATTACAAATTGTTCCAACCTGCAGTGTAGAACTCAGGGGCATATTTAAAATGATTTAAATATACCGCCAAGTTCTAGTTATGGCCTCCTCCTCCCCACAGCCGTACCAATCCTCTCCAAAAAGTTACAAAGCAGAGAAACGCCAACAAAACAAAAAAGATGCAGGCCGACAATCGTAATTCTGGAAAATACCAATTGCACTAGCAAAAACCCAGCAATGCAATTTACATGTTTATTGCCGTGCTGTTGCTATTGGCAATATGGGCACTATACAATTTTTGAATCGTAACATGCCTAATACAAAAGGGCCCTAATTAGTTGATCTCCCTCTAAGATGGTTTATTATATTCTTTTTTGGCAGAGTACTTTGGCTAATCCAATTGGCTAAAATTAAATCACATTTTGGCCAATAGGATTGTAAGCCGGCCCACTATGGCAAGGTAGACTCTTAGGGCGGGTTGGGGGAAGGGAGTGAGAGAGGTCTAGGGGGTGGCAGTTTTGAAGAGGGATAATCGGGATAGGTGGCCATCATGGGTATCACTCTTACACCCTCAAGTGTAATGTCTGGAAACACGACGACCACCTGATAAATAATTGGGATCCAGTTGGTCCCCTTTAGGCCTGATTCAACATTGGGATCACAAAAGGCAAATCACAATCACCTATGGAGTGTGATTGCATTCTTACCAAGCAATTGTAGCTTCATGTTGCAGTGATAGCGTTTTTCGAGTCTCATTCCAGAGAATGAGAATGGCATTCTAACTGCCACCGAAATGTTGCACACAGTGCACCTCTGCGATATAAGCACACCGCAGGCACTGCAAGCATTTACCACAGTGCTTTGCTGAATACCGGCTATCAGCAAAGAGCAGAAATGCTCCCCACCAAAAGCACAACAAATGTGAACTGGCCCTTGAGAGAATTTGATTGGTGATTAAAAATTGTTGCAACCTGCAGTGTAGAACTCGGGGGCATATTTAAAATGATTTAAATATACCGCCAAGTTCTAGTTATGGCCTCCTCCTCCCCACAGCCATACCAATCCTCTCCAAAAAGTTACAAAGCATAGAAGCGCAAACAAAACAAAAAAAGATGCAGGCCGACAATCGTAATTCTGGAAAATACCAATTGCACTAGCAACAACCCAGCAAAGCAAATTACATGTTCATCGCTGTGCTGTTGCTATTGGCACAATGGGCACAATATAATTTTTGAATCGTATCATGCCTAATACAAAAGGGCCCTAATTAGTTGATCTCCCTCTAAGATGGTTTATTATATTCTTTTTTGGCAGAGTACTTTGGCTAATCCAATTGGCTAAAAGTAAATCATATTTTGGCCAATAGGATTCTAAGCCGGCCCACCATGGCATGGTAGACTCTTAGGGCGGGTTGGGGGAAGGGAGTGAGAGAGGTCTAGGGGATGGCAGTTTTGAAGAGGGATAATGGGGATAGGTGGCCATCATGGGTATCACTCTTACACCTTCAAGTGTAATGTCTGGAAACATGACGACCACCTGATAAATAATTGGGATCCAGTTGGCCCCCCTTAGGCCTGGTTCAACATTGGGATCGCAAAAGGAAATCACAATCGCCTGTGGAGTGTGATTGCATTTTTACCAAGCAATTGTGGCTCCATGTTGCAGTGATTGCGTTTTTCGAGTCTCATTCCAGAGAATGAGAATGGCATACTAACTATCACCAACATGTTGCATGCAGTGCACCTTTGCGACATATGCACACCGCGGGCACTGCAAGGATTTACCACAGTGCTTTGCTGAATACCGGCTATCAGCAAAGAGCAGAAACACTCCCCACCAAAAGCACAACAAGTGTGAACTGGCCCTTGAGAGAATTTGATTGGTGATTACAAATTGTTGCAACCTGCAGTGTAGAACTCAGGGGCATATTTAAAATGATTTAAATATGCCGCCAAGTTCTAGTTATGGCCTCCTCCCCACAGCCATGCCAATCCTCTCCAAAAAGTTACAAAGCATAGAAGCGCAAACAAAACAAAAAAGATGCAGGCCGACAATCGTAATTCTAGAGAATACCAATTGCACTAGCAAAAACCCAGCAATGCAAATTACATGTTCATCGCTGTGCTGTTGCTATTGGCACAATGGGCACAATACAATTTTTGAATCGTAACATGCCTAATACAAAAGGGCCCTAATTAGTTGATCTCCCTCTAAGATGGTTTATTATATTCTTTTTTTGGCAGAGTACTTTGGCTAATCCAATTGGCTAAAAGTAAATCACATTTTGGCCAATAGGATTGTAAGCCGGCCCACCATGGCAAGATAGACTCTTAGGGCGGGTTGGTGAAAGGGAGTGAGAGAGGTGTAGGGGATGGCAGTTTTGAAGAGGGATAATGGGGATAGGTGGCCATCATGGGTATCACTCTTACACCCTCAAGTGTAATGTCTGGAAACACGACGACCACCTGATAAATAATTGGGATCCAGTTGGTCCCCTTTAGGCCTGATTCAACATTGGGATCACAAAAGGCAAATCACAATCACCTATGGAGTGTGATTGCATTCTTACCAAGCAATTGTAGCTTCATGTTGCAGTGATTGCGTTTTTCGAGTCTCATTCCAGAGAATGAGAATGGCATACTAACTATCACCAACATGTTGCATGCAGTGCACCTTTGCAACATATGCACACCGCAGGCACTACAAGGATTTACCACAGTGCTTTGCTGAATACCGGCTATCAGCAAAGAGCAGAAACGCTCCCCACCAAAAGCACAACAAGTGTGAACTGGCCCTTGAGAGAATTTGATTGGTGATTACAAATTGTTGCAACCTGCAGTGTAGAGAACTCAGGGGCATATTTAAAATGATTTAAATATACCGCCAAGTTCTAGTTATGGCCTCCTCCGCCCCACAGCCATACCAATCCTCTCCAAAAAGTTACAAAGCATAGAAGCGCAAACAAAACAAAAAAGATGCAGGCCGACAATCGTAATTCTGGAAAATACCAATTGCACTAGCAAAAACCCAGCAATGCAAATTACATGTTCATCGCTGTGCTGTTGCTATTGGCACAATGGGCACAATACAATTTTTGAATCGTAACATGCCTAATACAAAAGGGCCCTAATTAGTTGATCTCCCTCTAAGATGGTTTATTATATTCTTTTTTGGCAGAGTACTTTGGCTAATC
The DNA here is from genome assembly GCF_040937935.1 of Hyperolius riggenbachi. NCBI lineage: Eukaryota > Metazoa > Chordata > Amphibia > Anura > Hyperoliidae > Hyperolius > Hyperolius riggenbachi. The sequence continues at coordinate 91,246,520 of NC_090655.1, read as the reverse complement.
CAATTGGCTAAAAGTAAATCACGTTTTGGCCAATAGGATTGTAAGCCGGCCCACCATGGCAAGGTAGACTCTTAGGGCGGGTTGGGGGAAGGGAGTGAGAGAGGTCTAGGGGATGGCAGTTTTGAAGAGGGATAATGGGGATAGGTGGCCATCATGGGTATCACTCTTACACCTTCAAGTGTAATGTCTGGAAACATGACGACCACCTGATAAATAATTGGGATCCAGTTGGTCCCCCTTAGGCCTGGTTCAACATTAGGATCGCAAAAGGCAAATCACAATCGCCTATGGAGTGTGATTGCATTTTTACCAAGCAATTGTGGCTCCATGTTGCAGTGATTGCGTTTTTCGAGTCTCATTCCAGAGAATGAGAATGGCATACTAACTACCACCAACATGTTGCATGCAGTGCACCTTTGCGACATATGCACACCGCAGGCACTACAAGGATTTACCACAGTGCTTTGCTGAATACCGGCTATCAGCAAAGAGCAGAAACGCTCCCCACCAAAAGCACAACAAGTGTGAACTGGCCCTTGAGAGAATTTGATTGGTGATTACAAAATGTTGCAACCTGCAGTGTAGAACTCAGGGGCATATTTAAAATGATTTAAATATGCCGCCAAGTTCTAGTTATGGCCTCCTCCTCCTCCCCACAGCCATGCCAATCCTCTCCAAAAAGTTACAAAGCATAGAAGCGCAAACAAAACAAAAAAATGCAGGCCGACAATCGTAATTCTGGAAAATACCAATTGCACTAGCAAAAACCCAGCAATGCAAATTACATGTTCATCGCTGTGCTGTTGCTATTGGCACAATACAATTTTTGAATCGTAACATGCCTAATACAAAGGGGCCCTAATTAGTTGATCTCCCTCTAAGATGGTTTATTATATTCTTTTTTGGCAGAGTACTTTGGCTAATCCAATTGGCTAAAAGTAAATCACATTTTGGCCAATAGGATTGTAAGCCGGCCCACCATGGCAAGGTAGACTCTTAGGGCGGGTTAGGGGAAGGGAGTGAGAGAAGTCTAGGGGATTGCAGTTTTGAAGCGGGATAACGGGGATAGGGGGCCATCATGGGTATCACTCTTACACCCTCAAGTGTAATGTCTGGAAACATGACGACCACCTGATAAATAGGTGGGATCCAGTTGGTCCCCCTTAGGCCTGGTTCAACATTGGGATCGCAAAAGGCAAATCACAATCGCCTGTGGAGTGTAATTGCATTTTTACCAAGCAATTCTGGCTCCATGTTGCATTGATTGCGTTTTTCGAGTCTCATTCCAGAGAATGAGAATGGCATACTAACTATCACCAACATGTTGCATGCAGTGCACCTTTGCAACATATGCACACCGCAGGCACTACAAGGATTTACCACAGTGCTTTGCTGAATACCGGCTATCAGCAAAGAGCATAAACGCTCCCCACCAAAAGCACAACAAGTGTGAACTGGCCCTTGAGAGAATTTGATTGGTGATTACAAATTGTTGCAACCTGCAGTGTAGAGAACTCAGGGGCATATTTAAAATGATTTAAATATACCGCCAAGTTCTAGTTATGGCCTCCTCCGCCCCACAGCCATACCAATCCTCTCCAAAAAGTTACAAAGCATAGAAGCGCAAACAAAACAAAAAAGATGCAGGCCGACAATCGTAATTCTGGAAAATACCAATTGCACTAGCAAAAACCCAGCAATGCAAATTACATGTTCATCGCTGTGCTGTTGCTATTGGCACAATGGGCACAATACAATTTTTGAATCGTAACATGCCTAATACAAAAGGGCCCTAATTAGTTGATCTCCCTCTAAGATGGTTTATTATATTCTTTTTTGGCAGAGTACTTTGGCTAATCCAATTGGCTAAAAGTAAATCACGTTTTGGCCAATAGGATTGTAAGCCGGCCCACCATGGCAAGGTAGACTCTTAGGGCGGGTTGGGGGAAGGGAGTGAGAGAGGTCTAGGGGATGGCAGTTTTGAAGCGGGATAATGGGGATAGGTGGCCATCATGGGTATCACTCTTACACCTTCAAGTGTAATGTCTGGAAACATGACGACCACCTGATAAATAATTGGGATCCAGTTGGTCCCCCTTAGGCCTGGTTCAACATTAGGATCGCAAAAGGCAAATCACAATCGCCTATGGAGTGTGATTGCATTTTTACCAAGCAATTGTGGCTCCATGTTGCAGTGATTGCGTTTTTCGAGTCTCATTCCAGAGAATGAGAATGGCATACTAACTACCACCAACATGTTGCATGCAGTGCACCTTTGCGACATATGCACACCGCAGGCACTACAAGGATTTACCACAGTGCTTTGCTGAATACCGGCTATCAGCAAAGAGCAGAAACGCTCCCCACCAAAAGCACAACAAGTGTGAACTGGCCCTTGAGAGAATTTGATTGGTGATTACAAAATGTTGCAACCTGCAGTGTAGAACTCAGGGGCATATTTAAAATGATTTAAATATGCCGCCAAGTTCTAGTTATGGCCTCCTCCTCCTCCCCACAGCCATGCCAATCCTCTCCAAAAAGTTACAAAGCATAGAAGCGCAAACAAAACAAAAAAATGCAGGCCGACAATCGTAATTCTGGAAAATACCAATTGCACTAGCAAAAACCCAGCAATGCAAATTACATGTTCATCGCTGTGCTGTTGCTATTGGCACAATACAATTTTTGAATCGTAACATGCCTAATACAAAGGGGCCCTAATTAGTTGATCTCCCTCTAAGATGGTTTATTATATTCTTTTTTGGCAGAGTACTTTGGCTAATACAATTGGCTAAAAGTAAATCACATTTTGGCCAATAGGATTGTAAGCCGGCCCACCATGGCAAGGTAGACTCTTAGGGCGGGTTAGGGGAAGGGAGTGAGAGAAGTCTAGGGGATTGCAGTTTTGAAGCGGGATAACGGGGATAGGGGGCCATCATGGGTATCACTCTTACACCCTCAAGTGTAATGTCTGGAAACATGACGACCACCTGATAAATAGGTGGGATCCAGTTGGTCCCCCTTAGGCCTGGTTCAACATTGGGATCGCAAAAGGCAAATCACAATCGCCTGTGGAGTGTAATTGCATTTTTACCAAGCAATTCTGGCTCCATGTTGCATTGATTGCGTTTTTCGAGTCTCATTCCAGAGAATGAGAATGGCATACTAACTATCACCAACATGTTGCATGCAGTGCACCTTTGCAACATATGCACACCGCAGGCACTACAAGGATTTACCACAGTGCTTTGCTGAATACCGGCTATCAGCAAAGAGCATAAACGCTCCCCACCAAAAGCACAACAAGTGTGAACTGGCCCTTGAGAGAATTTGATTGGTGATTACAAATTGTTGCAACCTGCAGTGTAGAGAACTCAGGGGCATATTTAAAATGATTTAAATATACCGCCAAGTTCTAGTTATGGCCTCCTCCGCCCCACAGCCATACCAATCCTCTCCAAAAAGTTACAAAGCATAGAAGCGCAAACAAAACAAAAAAGATGCAGGCCGACAATCGTAATTCTGGAAAATACCAATTGCACTAGCAAAAACCCAGCAATGCAAATTACATGTTCATCGCTGTGCTGTTGCTATTGGCACAATGGGCACAATACAATTTTTGAATCGTAACATGCCTAATACAAAAGGGCCCTAATTAGTTGATCTCCCTCTAAGATGGTTTATTATATTCTTTTTTGGCAGAGTACTTTGGCTAATCCAATTGGCTAAAAGTAAATCACATTTTGGCCAATAGGATTGTAAGCCGGCCCACCATGGCAAGGTAGACTCTTAGGGCGGGTTGGGGGAAGGGAGTGAGAGAGGTCTAGGGGATGGCAGTTTTGAAGAGGGACAATGGGGATAGGTGGCCATCATGGGTATCACTCCTACACCTTCAAGTGTAATGTCTGGAAACATGACGACCACCTGATAAATAATTGGGATCCAGTTGGTCCCCCTTAGGCCTGGTTCAACATTGGGATCGCAAAAGGCAAATCACAATCGCCTATGGAGTGTGATTGCATTTTTACCAAGCAATTGTGGCTCCATGTTGCAGTGATTGCGTTTTTCGAGTCTCATTCCAGAGAATGAGAATGGCATACTAACTATCACCAACATGTTGCATGCAGTGCACCTTTGCGACATATGCACACCGCAGGCACTACAAGGATTTACCACAGTGCTTTGCTGAATACCGGCTATCGGCAAAGAGCAGAAACGCTCCCTACCAAAAGCACAACAAGTGTGAACTGGCCCTTGAGAGAATTTGATTGGTGATTACAAATTGTTGCAACCTGCAGTGTAGAACTCAGGGGCATATTTAAAATGATTTAAATATGCCGCCAAGTTCTAGTTATGGCCTCCTCCTCCTCCCCACAGCCATGCCAATCCTCTCCAAAAAGTTACAAAGCATAGAAGCGCAAACAAAACAAAAAAAATGCAGGCCGACAATCGTAATTCTGGAAAATACCAATTGCACTAGCAAAAACCCAGCAATGCAAATTACATGTTCATCGCTGTGCTGTTGCTATTGGCACAATGGGCACAATACAATTTTTGAATCGTAACATGCCTAATACAAAAGGGCCCTAATTAGTTGATCTCCCTCTAAGATGGTTTATTATATTCTTTTTTGGCAGAGTACTTTGGCTAATCCAATTGGCTAAAAGTAAATCACATTTTGGCCAAATAGGATTGTAAGCCGGCCCACCATGGCAAGGTAGACTCTTAGGGCGGGTTGGGGGAAGGGAGTGAGAGAAGTCTAGGGGATTGCAGTTTTGAAGAGGGATAATGGGGATAGGTGGCCATCATGGGTATCACTCCTACACCTTCAAGTGTAATGTCTGGAAACATGACGACAACCTGATAAATAATTGGGATCCAGTTGGTCCCCCTTAGGCCTGGTTCAACATTGGGATCGCAAAAGGCAAATCACAATCGCCTATGGAGTGTGATTGCATTTTTACCAAGCAATTGTGGCTCCATGTTGCAGTGATTGCGTTTTTCGAGTCTCATTCCAGAGAATGAGAATGGCATACTAACTACCACCAACATGTTGCATGCAGTGCACCTTTGCGACATATGCACACCGCAGGCACTGCAAGGATTTACCACAGTGCTTTGCTGAATACCGGCTATCAGCAAAGAGCAGAAACGCTCCCCACCAAAAGCACAACAAGTGTGAACTGGCCCTTGAGAGAATTTGATTGGTGATTACAAATTGTTGCAACCTGCAGTGTAGAACTCAGGGGCATATTTAAAATGATTTAAATATACCGCCAAGTTCTAGTTATGGCCTCCTCCTCCCCACAGCCATACCAATCCTCTCCAAAAAGTTACAAAGCATAGAAGCGCAAACAAAACAAAAAAGATGCAGGCCGACAATCGTAATTCTGGAAAATACCAATTGCACAAGCAAAAACCCAGCAATGCAAATTACATGTTCATCGCTGTGCGGTTGCTATTGGAACAATACAATTTTTGAATCGTAACATGCCTAATACAAAGGGGCCCTAATTAGTTGATCTCCCTCTAAGATGGTTTATTATATTCTTTTTTGGCAGAGTACTTTGGCTAATACAATTGGCTAAAAGTAAATCACATTTTGGCCAATAGGATTGTAAGCCGGCCCACCATGGCAAGGTAGACTCTTAGGGCGGGTTGGGGGAAGGGAGTGAGAGAAGTCTAGGGGATTGCAGTTTTGAAGCGGGATAATGGGGATAGGGGGCCATCATGGGTATCACTCTTACACCCTCAAGTGTAATGTCTGGAAACATGACGACCACCTGATAAATAGGTGGGATCCAGTTGGTCCCCCTTAGGCCTGGTTCAACATTGGGATCGCAAAAGGCAAATCACAATCGCCTGTGGAGTGTAATTGCATTTTTACCAAGCAATTCTGGCTCCATGTTGCAGTGATTGCATTTTTCGAGTCTCATTCCAGAGAATGAGAATGGCATACTAACTATCACCAACATGTTGCATGCAGTGCACCTTTGCGACATATGCACACCGCAGGCACTGCAAGAATTTACCACAGTGCTTTGCTGAATACCGGCTATCAGCAAAGAGCAGAAACGCTCCCCACCAAAAGCACAACAAGTGTGAACTGGCCCTTGAGAGAATTTGATTGGTGATTACAAATTGTTGCAACCTGCAGTGTAGAACTCAGGGGCATATTTAAAATGCTTTAAATATGCCGCCAAGTTCTAGTTATGGCCTCCTCCTCCCCACAGCCATACCAATCCTCTCCAAAAAGTTACAAAGCATAGAAGCGCAAACAAAACAAAAAAGATGCAGGCCGACAATCGTAATTCTGGAATATACCAATTGCACTAGCAAAAACCCAGCAATGCAAATTACATGTTCATCGCTGTGCTGTTGCTATTGGCACAATGGGCACGATACAATTTTTGAATTGTAACATGCCTAATACAAAAGGGCCCTAATTAGTTGATCTCCCTCTAAGATGGTTTATTATATTCTTTTTTGGCAGAGTACTTTGGCTAATCCAATTGGCTAAAAGTAAATCACGTTTTGGCCAATAGGATTGTAAGCCGGCCCACCATGGCAAGGTAGACTCTTAGGGCGGGTTGGGGGAAGGGAGTGAGAGAGGTCTAGGGGATGGCAGTTTTGAAGCGGGATAATGGGGATAGGTGGCCATCATGGGTATCACTCTTACACCCTCAAGTGTAATGTCTGGAAACATGACGACCACCTGATAAATAATTGAGATCCAGTTGGTCCCCCTTAGGCCTGGTTCAACATTGGGATCGCAAAGGCAAATCACAATCGCCTATGGTATGTGATTGCATTTTTACCAAGCAATTGTGGCGCCATGGTGCATTGATTGCGTTTTTCGAGTCTCATTCCAGAGCATGAGAATGGCATACTAACTATCACCAACATGTTGCATGCAGTGCACCTTTGCGACATATGCACACCGCAGGCACTACAAGGATTTACCACAGTGCTTTGCTGAATACCGGCTATCGGCAAAGAGCAGAAACGCTCCCCACCAAAAGCACAACAAGTGTGAACTGGCCCTTGAGAGAATTTGATTGGTGATTACAAATTGTTGCAACCTGCAGTGTAGAACTCAGGGGCATATTTAAAATGATTTAAATATGCCGCCAAGTTCTAGTTATGGCCTCCTCCTCCTCCCCACAGCCATGCCAATCCTCTCCAAAAAGTTACAAAGCATAGAAGCGCAAAAAAAAAAAAAACGCAGGCCGACAATCGTAATTCTGGAAAATACCAATTGCACTAGCAAAAACCCAGCAATGCAAATTACATGTTCATCGCTGTGCTGTTGCTATTGGCACAATGGGCACAATACAATTTTTGAATCGTAACATGCCTAATATAAAAGGGCCCTAATTAGTTGATCTCCCTCTAAGATGGTTTATTATATTCTTTTTTGGCAGAGTACTTTGGCTAATCCAATTGGCTAAAAGTAAATCACATTTTGGCCAAATAGGATTGTAAGCCGGCCCACCATGGCAAGGTAGACTCTTAGGGCGGGTTGGGGAAAGGGAGTGGGAGAGGTCTAGGGGATGGCAGTTTTGAAGAGGGATAATGGGGATAGGTGGCCATCATGGGTATCACTCTTACACCCTCAAGTGTAATGTCTGGAAACATGACGACCACCTGATAAATAATTGGGATCCAGTTGGTCCCCCTTAGGCCTGGTTCAACATTGGGATCGCAAAAGGCAAATCACAATCGCCTATGGTGTGTGATTGCATTTTTACCAAGCAATTGTGGCGCCATGTTGCATTGATTGCGTTTTTCGAGTCTCATTCCAGAGAATGAGAATGGCATACTAACTATCACCAACATGTTGCATGCAGTGCACCTTTGCGACATATGCACACCGCAGGCACTGCAAGGATTTACCACAGTGCTTTGCTGAATACCGGCTATCAGCAAAGAGCAGAAACGCTCCCCACCAAAAGCACAACAAGTGTGAACTGGCCCTTGAGAGAATTTGATTGGTGATTACAAATTGTTGCAACCCGCAGTGTAGAACTCAGGGGCATATTTAAAATGCTTTAAATATGCCGCCAAGTTCTAGTTATGGCCTCCTCCTCTCCAAAAAGTTACAAAGCATAGAAGCGCAAACAAAACAAAAAAGATGCAGGCCGACAATCGTAATTCTGGAATATACCAATTGCACTAGCAAAAACCCAGCAATGCAAATTACATGTTCATCGCTGTGCTGTTGCTATTGGCACAATGGGCACGATACAATTTTTGAATCGTAACATGCCTAATACAAAAGGGCCCTAATTAGTTGATCTCCCTCTAAGATGGTTTAATATATTCTTTTTGGGCAGAGTACTTTGGCTAATCCAATTGGCTAAAAGTAAATCACATTTTGGCCAATAGGATTGTAAGCTGGCCCACCATGGCAAGGTAGACTCTTAGGGTGAGTTGGGGAAAGGGAGTGAGAGAGGTCTAGGGGATGGCAGTTTTGAAGAGGGATAATGGGGATAGGTGGCCATCATGGGTATCACTCTTACACCCTCAAGTGTAATGTCTGGAAACATGACGACCACCTGATAAATAATTGGGATCCAGTTGGTCCCCCTTAGGCCTGGTTCAACATTGGGATCGCAAAAGGCAAATCACAATCGCCTATGGAGTGTGATTGCATTTTTACCAAGCAATTGTGGCTCCATGTTGCAGTGATTGCGTTTTTCGAGTCTCATTCCAGAGAATGAGAATGGCATACTAACTATCACCAACATGTTGCATGCAGTGCACCTTTGCGACATATGCACACCGCAGGCACTACAAGGATTTACCACAGTGCTTTGCTGAATACCGGCTATCAGCAAAGAGCATAAACGCTCCCCACCAAAAGCACAACAAGTGTGAACTGGCCCTTGAGAGAATTTGATTGGTGATTACAAATTGTTGCAACCTGCAGTGTAGAACTCAGGGGCATATTTAAAATGATTTAAATATACCGCCAAGTTCTAGTTATGGACTCCTCCGCCCCACAGCCATACCAATCCTCTCCAAAAAGTTACAAAGCATAGAAGCGCAAACAAAACAAAAAAGATGCAGGCCGACAATCGTAATTCTGGAAAATACCAATTGCACTAGCAAAAACCCAGCAATGCAAATTACATGTTCATCGCTGTGCTGTTGCTATTGGCACAATGGGCACAATACAATTTTTGAATCGTAACATGCCTAATACAAAAGGGCCCTAATTAGTTGATCTCCCTCTAAGATGGTTTATTATATTCTTTTTTGGCAGAGTACTTTGGCTAATCCAATTGGCTAAAAGTAAATCACGTTTTGGCCAATAGGATTGTAAGCCGGCCCACCATGGCAAGGTAGACTCTTAGGGCGGGTTGGGGGAAGGGAGTGAGAGAGGTCTAGGGGATGGCAGTTTTGAAGCGGGATAATGGGGATAGGTGGCCATCATGGGTATCACTCTTACACCCTCAAGTGTAATGTCTGGAAACATGACGACCACCTGATAAATAATTGAGATCCAGTTGGTCCCCCTTAGGCCTGGTTCAACATTGGGATCGCAAAGGCAAATCACAATCGCCTATGGTATGTGATTGCATTTTTACCAAGCAATTGTGGCGCCATGGTGCATTGATTGCGTTTTTCGAGTCTCATTCCAGAGCATGAGAATGGCATACTAACTATCACCAACATGTTGCATGCAGTGCACCTTTGCGACATATGCACACCGCAGGCACTGCAAGGATTTACCACAGTGCTTTGCTGAATACCGGCTATCAGCAAAGAGCAGAAACGCTCCCCACCAAAAGCACAACAAGTGTGAACTGGCCCTTGAGAGAATTTGATTGGTGATTACAAATTGTTGCAACCTGCAGTGTAGAACTCAGGGGCATATTTAAAATGCTTTAAATATGCCGCCAAGTTCTAGTTATGGCCTCCTCCTCCCCACAGCCATACCAATCCTCTCCAAAAAGTTACAAAGCATAGAAGCGCAAACAAAACAAAAAAGATGCAGGCCGACAATCGTAATTCTGGAAAATACCAATTGCACTAGCAAAAACCCAGCTATGCAAATTACATGTTCATCGCTGTGCTGTTGCTATTGGCACAATGGGCACAATACAATTTTTGAATCGTAACATGCCTAATACAAAAGGGCCCTAATTAGTTGATCTATCTCTAAGATGGTTTATTATATTCTTATTTGGCAGAGTACTTTGGCTAATCCAATTGGCTAAAAGTAAATCACGTTTTGGCCAATAGGATTGTAAGCCGGCCCACCATGGCAAGGTAGACTCTTAGGGCGGGTTGGGGGAAGGGAGTGAGAGAGGTCTAGGGGATTGCAGTTTTGAAGAGGGATAATGGGGATAGGTGGCCATCATGGGTATCACTCTTACACCCTCAAGTGTAATGTTTGGAAACATGACGACCACCTGATAAATAATTGGGATCCAGTTGGTCCCCCTTAGGCCTGGTTCAACATTGGGATCGCAAAAGGCAAATCACAATCGCCTATGGAGTGTGATTGCATTTTTACAAAGCAATTGTGGCTCCATGTTGCAGTGATTGCGTTTTTCGAGTCTCATTCCAGAGAATGAGAATGGCATACTAACTATCACCAACATGTTGCATGCAGTGCACCTTTGCAACATATGCACACCGCAGGCACTACAAGGATTTACCACAGTGCTTTGCTGAATACCGGCTATCGGCAAAGAGCAGAAACGCTCCCCACCAAAAGCACAACAAGTGTGAACTGGCCTTGAGAGAATTTGATTGGTGATTACAAATTGTTGCAACCTGCAGTGTAGAACTCAGGGGCATATTTAAAATGATTTAAATATGCCGCCAAGTTCTAGTTATGGCCTCCTCCTCCTCCCCACAGCCATGCCAATCCTCTCCAAAAAGTTACAAAGCATAGAAGCGCAAACAAAACAAAAAAAATGCAGGCCGACAATCGTAATTCTGGAAAATACCAATTGCACTAGCAAAAACCCAGCAATGCAAATTACATGTTCATCGCTGTGCTGTTGCTATTGGCACAATGGGCACAATACAATTTTTGAATCGTAACATGCCTAATACAAAAGGGCCCTAATTAGTTGATCTCCCTCTAAGATGGTTTATTATATTCTTTTTTGGCAGAGTACTTTGGCTAATCCAATTGGCTAAAAGTAAATCACATTTTGGCCAAATAGGATTGTAAGCCGGCCCACCATGGCAAGGTAGACTCTTAGGGCGGGTTGGGGGAAGGGAGTGAGAGAAGTCTAGGGGATTGCAGTTTTGAAGAGGGATAATGGGGATAGGTGGCCATCATGGGTATCACTCCTACACCTTCAAGTGTAATGTCTGGAAACATGACGACAACCTGATAAATAATTGGGATCCAGTTGGTCCCCCTTAGGCCTGGTTCAACATTGGGATCGCAAAAGGCAAATCACAATCGCCTATGGAGTGTGATTGCATTTTTACCAAGCAATTGTGGCTCCATGTTGCAGTGATTGCGTTTTTCGAGTCTCATTCCAGAGAATGAGAATGGCATACTAACTACCACCAACATGTTGCATGCAGTGCACCTTTGCGACATATGCACACCGCAGGCACTGCAAGGATTTACCACAGTGCTTTGCTGAATACCGGCTATCAGCAAAGAGCAGAAACGCTCCCCACCAAAAGCACAACAAGTGTGAACTGGCCCTTGAGAGAATTTGATTGGTGATTACAAATTGTTGCAACCTGCAGTGTAGAACTCAGGGGCATATTTAAAATGATTTAAATATACCGCCAAGTTCTAGTTATGGCCTCCTCCTCCCCACAGCCATACCAATCCTCTCCAAAAAGTTACAAAGCATAGAAGCGCAAACAAAACAAAAAAGATGCAGGCCGACAATCGTAATTCTGGAAAATACCAATTGCACAAGCAAAAACCCAGCAATGCAAATTACATGTTCATCGCTGTGCGGTTGCTATTGGAACAATACAATTTTTGAATCGTAACATGCCTAATACAAAGGGGCCCTAATTAGTTGATCTCCCTCTAAGATGGTTTATTATATTCTTTTTTGGCAGAGTACTTTGGCTAATACAATTGGCTAAAAGTAAATCACATTTTGGCCAATAGGATTGTAAGCCGGCCCACCATGGCAAGGTAGACTCTTAGGGCGGGTTGGGGGAAGGGAGTGAGAGAAGTCTAGGGGATTGCAGTTTTGAAGCGGGATAATGGGGATAGGGGGCCATCATGGGTATCACTCTTACACCCTCAAGTGTAATGTCTGGAAACATGACGACCACCTGATAAATAGGTGGGATCCAGTTGGTCCCCCTTAGGCCTGGTTCAACATTGGGATCGCAAAAGGCAAATCACAATCGCCTGTGGAGTGTAATTGCATTTTTACCAAGCAATTCTGGCTCCATGTTGCAGTGATTGCATTTTTCGAGTCTCATTCCAGAGAATGAGAATGGCATACTAACTATCACCAACATGTTGCATGCAGTGCACCTTTGCGACATATGCACACCGCAGGCACTGCAAGAATTTACCACAGTGCTTTGCTGAATACCGGCTATCAGCAAAGAGCAGAAACGCTCCCCACCAAAAGCACAACAAGTGTGAACTGGCCCTTGAGAGAATTTGATTGGTGATTACAAATTGTTGCAACCTGCAGTGTAGAACTCAGGGGCATATTTAAAATGCTTTAAATATGCCGCCAAGTTCTAGTTATGGCCTCCTCCTCCCCACAGCCATACCAATCCTCTCCAAAAAGTTACAAAGCATAGAAGCGCAAACAAAACAAAAAAGATGCAGGCCGACAATCGTAATTCTGGAATATACCAATTGCACTAGCAAAAACCCAGCAATGCAAATTACATGTTCATCGCTGTGCTGTTGCTATTGGCACAATGGGCACGATACAATTTTTGAATTGTAACATGCCTAATACAAAAGGGCCCTAATTAGTTGATCTCCCTCTAAGATGGTTTAATATATTCTTTTTTGGCAGAGTACTTTGGCTAATCCAATTGGCTAAAAGTAAATCACGTTTTGGCCAATAGGATTGTAAGCCGGCCCACCATGTCAAGGTAGACTCTTAGGGCGGGTTGGGGGAAGGTAGTGAGAGAGGTCTAGGGGATGGCAGTTTTGAAGAGGGATAATGGGTATAGGTGGCCATCATGGGTATCACTCTTACACCTTCAAGTGTAATGTCTGGAAACATGACGACCACCTGATAAATAATTGGGATCCAGTTGGTCCCCCTTAGGCCTGGTTCAACATTAGGATCACAAAAGGCAAATCACAATCGCCTATGGAGTGTGATTGCATTTTTACCAAGCAATTGTGGCTCCATGTTGCAGTGATTGCGTTTTTCGAGTCTCATTCCAGAGAATGAGAATGGCATACTAACTACCACCAACATGTTGCATGCAGTGCACCTTTGCGACATATGCACACCGCAGGCACTACAAAGATTTACCACAGTGCTTTGCTGAATACCGGCTATCAGCAAAGAGCAGAAACGCTCCCCACCAAAAGCACAACAAGTGTGAACTGGCCCTTGAGAGAATTTGATTGGTGATTACAAATTGTTGCAACCTGCAGTGTAGAACTCAGGGGCATATTTAAAATGATTTAAATATACCGCCAAGTTCTAGTTATGGCCTCCTCCGCCCCACAGCCATACCAATCCTCTCCAAAAAGTTACAAAGCATAGAAGCGCAAACAAAACAAAAAAGATGCAGGCCGACAATCGTAATTCTGTAAAATACCAATTGCACTAGCAAAAACCCAGCAATGCAAATTACATGTTCATCGCTGTGCTGTTGCTATTGGCACAATGGGCACGATACAATTTTTGAATCGTAACATGCCTAATACAAAAGGGCCCTAATTAGTTGATCTCCCTCTAAGATGGTTTATTATATTCTTTTTTGGCAGAGTACTTTGGCTAATCCAATTGGCTAAAAGTAAATCACATTTTGGCCAAATAGGATTGTAAGCCGGCCCACCATGGCAAGGTAGACTCTTAGGGCGGGTTGGGGAAAGGGAGTGAGAGAGGTCTAGGGGATGGCAGTTTTGAAGAGGGATAATGGGGATAGGTGGCCATCATGGGTATCACTCTTACACCCCCAAGTGTAATGTCTGGAAACATGACGACCACCTGATAAATAATTGGGATCCAGTTGGTCCCCCTTAGGCCTGGTTCAACATTGGGATCGCAAAAGGCAAATCACAATCGCCTATGGTGTGTGATTGCATTTTTACCAAGCAATTGTGGCGCCATGTTGCATTGATTGCGTTTTTCGAGTCTCATTCCAGAGAATGAGAATGGCATACTAACTATTACCAACATGTTGCATGCAGTGCACCTTTGCGACATATGCACATTGCAGGCACTGCAAGGATTTACCACAGTGCTTTGCTGAATACCGGCTATCAGCAAAGAGCAGAAACGCTCCCCACCAAAAGCACAACAAGTGTGAACTGGCCCTTGAGAGAATTTGATTGGTGATTACAAATTGTTGCAACCTGCAGTGTAGAACTCAGGGGCATATTTAAAATGATTTAAATATACCGCCAAGTTCTAGTTATGGACTCCTCCGCCCCACAGCCATACCAATCCTCTCCAAAAAGTTACAAAGCATAGAAGCGCAAACAAAACAAAAAAGATGCAGGCCGACAATCGTAATTCTGGAAAAAACCAATTGCACTAGCAAAAACCCAGCAATGCAAATTACATGTTCATCGCTGTGCTGTTGCTATTGGCACAATGGGCACAATACAATTTTTGAATCGTAACATGCCTAATACAAAAGGGCCCTAATTAGTTGATCTCCCTCTAAGATGGTTTATTATATTCTTTTTTGGCAGAGTACTTTGGCTAATCCAATTGGCTAAAAGTAAATCACGTTTTGGCCAATAGGATTGTAAGCCGGCCCACCATGGCAAGGTAGACTCTTAGGGCGGGTTGGGGGAAGGGAGTGAGAGAGGTCTAGGGGATGGCAGTTTTGAAGCGGGATAATGGGGATAGGTGGCCATCATGGGTATCACTCTTACACCCTCAAGTGTAATGTCTGGAAACATGACGACCACCTGATAAATAATTGAGATCCAGTTGGTCCCCCTTAGGCCTGGTTCAACATTGGGATCGCAAAGGCAAATCACAATCGCCTATGGTATGTGATTGCATTTTTACCAAGCAATTGTGGCGCCATGGTGCATTGATTGCGTTTTTCGAGTCTCATTCCAGAGCATTAGAATGGCATACTAACTATCACCAACATGTTGCATGCAGTGCACCTTTGCGACATATGCACACCGCAGGCACTACAAGGATTTACCACAGTGCTTTGCTGAATACCGGCTATCGGCAAAGAGCAGAAACGCTCCCCACCAAAAGCACAACAAGTGTGAACTGGCCCTTGAGAGAATTTGATTGGTGATTACAAATTGTTGCAACCTGCAGTGTAGAACTCAGGGGCATATTTAAAATGATTTAAATATGCCGCCAAGTTCTAGTTATGGCCTCCTCCTCCTCCCCACAGCCATGCCAATCCTCTCCAAAAAGTTACAAAGCATAGAAGCGCAAAAAAAAAAAAAACGCAGGCCGACAATCGTAATTCTGGAAAATACCAATTGCACTAGCAAAAACCCAGCAATGCAAATTACATGTTCATCGCTGTGCTGTTGCTATTGGCACAATGGGCACAATACAATTTTTGAATCGTAACATGCCTAATATAAAAGGGCCCTAATTAGTTGATCTCCCTCTAAGATGGTTTATTATATTCTTTTTTGGCAGAGTACTTTGGCTAATCCAATTGGCTAAAAGTAAATCACATTTTGGCCAAATAGGATTGTAAGCCGGCCCACCATGGCAAGGTAGACTCTTAGGGCGGGTTGGGGAAAGGGAGTGGGAGAGGTCTAGGGGATGGCAGTTTTGAAGAGGGATAATGGGGATAGGTGGCCATCATGGGTATCACTCTTACACCCTCAAGTGTAATGTCTGGAAACATGACGACCACCTGATAAATAATTGGGATCCAGTTGGTCCCCCTTAGGCCTGGTTCAACATTGGGATCGCAAAAGGCAAATCACAATCGCCTATGGTGTGTGATTGCATTTTTACCAAGCAATTGTGGCGCCATGTTGCATTGATTGCGTTTTTCGAGTCTCATTCCAGAGAATGAGAATGGCATACTAACTATCACCAACATGTTGCATGCAGTGCACCTTTGCGACATATGCACACCGCAGGCACTGCAAGGATTTACCACAGTGCTTTGCTGAATACCGGCTATCAGCAAAGAGCAGAAACGCTCCCCACCAAAAGCACAACAAGTGTGAACTGGCCCTTGAGAGAATTTGATTGGTGATTACAAATTGTTGCAACCCGCAGTGTAGAACTCAGGGGCATATTTAAAATGCTTTAAATATGCCGCCAAGTTCTAGTTATGGCCTCCTCCTCTCCAAAAAGTTACAAAGCATAGAAGCGCAAACAAAACAAAAAAGATGCAGGCCGACAATCGTAATTCTGGAATATACCAATTGCACTAGCAAAAACCCAGCAATGCAAATTACATGTTCATCGCTGTGCTGTTGCTATTGGCACAATGGGCACGATACAATTTTTGAATCGTAACATGCCTAATACAAAAGGGCCCTAATTAGTTGATCTCCCTCTAAGATGGTTTAATATATTCTTTTTGGGCAGAGTACTTTGGCTAATCCAATTGGCTAAAAGTAAATCACATTTTGGCCAATAGGATTGTAAGCTGGCCCACCATGGCAAGGTAGACTCTTAGGGTGAGTTGGGGAAAGGGAGTGAGAGAGGTCTAGGGGATGGCAGTTTTGAAGAGGGATAATGGGGATAGGTGGCCATCATGGGTATCACTCTTACACCCTCAAGTGTAATGTCTGGAAACATGACGACCACCTGATAAATAATTGGGATCCAGTTGGTCCCCCTTAGGCCTGGTTCAACATTGGGATCGCAAAAGGCAAATCACAATCGCCTATGGAGTGTGATTGCATTTTTACCAAGCAATTGTGGCTCCATGTTGCAGTGATTGCGTTTTTCGAGTCTCATTCCAGAGAATGAGAATGGCATACTAACTATCACCAACATGTTGCATGCAGTGCACCTTTGCGACATATGCACACCGCAGGCACTACAAGGATTTACCACAGTGCTTTGCTGAATACCGGCTATCAGCAAAGAGCATAAACGCTCCCCACCAAAAGCACAACAAGTGTGAACTGGCCCTTGAGAGAATTTGATTGGTGATTACAAATTGTTGCAACCTGCAGTGTAGAACTCAGGGGCATATTTAAAATGATTTAAATATACCGCCAAGTTCTAGTTATGGACTCCTCCGCCCCACAGCCATACCAATCCTCTCCAAAAAGTTACAAAGCATAGAAGCGCAAACAAAACAAAAAAGATGCAGGCCGACAATCGTAATTCTGGAAAATACCAATTGCACTAGCAAAAACCCAGCAATGCAAATTACATGTTCATCGCTGTGCTGTTGCTATTGGCACAATGGGCACAATACAATTTTTGAATCGTAACATGCCTAATACAAAAGGGCCCTAATTAGTTGATCTCCCTCTAAGATGGTTTATTATATTCTTTTTTGGCAGAGTACTTTGGCTAATCCAATTGGCTAAAAGTAAATCACGTTTTGGCCAATAGGATTGTAAGCCGGCCCACCATGGCAAGGTAGACTCTTAGGGCGGGTTGGGGGAAGGGAGTGAGAGAGGTCTAGGGGATGGCAGTTTTGAAGCGGGATAATGGGGATAGGTGGCCATCATGGGTATCACTCTTACACCCTCAAGTGTAATGTCTGGAAACATGACGACCACCTGATAAATAATTGAGATCCAGTTGGTCCCCCTTAGGCCTGGTTCAACATTGGGATCGCAAAGGCAAATCACAATCGCCTATGGTATGTGATTGCATTTTTACCAAGCAATTGTGGCGCCATGGTGCATTGATTGCGTTTTTCGAGTCTCATTCCAGAGCATGAGAATGGCATACTAACTATCACCAACATGTTGCATGCAGTGCACCTTTGCGACATATGCACACCGCAGGCACTGCAAGGATTTACCACAGTGCTTTGCTGAATACCGGCTATCAGCAAAGAGCAGAAACGCTCCCCACCAAAAGCACAACAAGTGTGAACTGGCCCTTGAGAGAATTTGATTGGTGATTACAAATTGTTGCAACCTGCAGTGTAGAACTCAGGGGCATATTTAAAATGCTTTAAATATGCCGCCAAGTTCTAGTTATGGCCTCCTCCTCCCCACAGCCATACCAATCCTCTCCAAAAAGTTACAAAGCATAGAAGCGCAAACAATACAAAAAAAATGCAGGCCGACAATCGTAATTCTGGAAAATACCAATTGCACTAGCAAAAACCCAGCAATGCAAATTACATGTTCATCGCTGTGCTGTTGCTATTGGCACAATGGGCACAATACAATTTTTAAATCGTAACATGCCTAATACAAAAGGGCCCTAATTAGTTGATCTCCCTCTAAGATGGTTTATTATATTCTTTTTTGGCAGAGTACTTTGGCTAATCCAATTGGCTAAAAGTAAATCACGTTTTGGCCAATAGGATTGTAAGCCGGCCCACCATGTCAAGGTAGACTCTTAGGGCGGGTTGGGGGAAGGGAGTGAGAGAGGTCTAGGGGAAGGCAGTTTTGAAGAGGGATAATGGGGATAGGTGGCCATCATGGGTATCACTCTTACACCTTCAAGTGTAATGTCTGGAAACATGACGACCACCTGATAAATAATTGGGATCCAGTTGGTCCCCCTTAGGCCTGGTTCAACATTAGGATCGCAAAAGGCAAATCACAATCGCCTATGGAGTGTGATTGCATTTTTACCAAGCAATTGTGGCTCCATGTTGCAGTGATTGCGTTTTTCGAGTCTCATTCCAGAGAATGAGAATGGCATACTAACTACCACCAACATGTTGCATGCAGTGCACCTTTGCGACATATGCACACCGCAGGCACTACAAGGATTTACCACAGTGCTTTGCTGAATACCGGCTATCAGCAAAGAGCAGAAACGCTCCCCACCAAAAGCACAACAAGTGTGAACTGGCCCTTGAGAGAATTTGATTGGTAATTACAAATTGTTGCAACCTGCAGTGTAGAACTCAGGGGCATATTTAAAATGATTTAAATATACCGCCAAGTTCTAGTTATGGACTCCTCCGCCCCACAGCCATACCATTCCTCTCCAAAAAGTTACAAAGCATAGAAGCGCAAACAAAACAAAAAAGATGCAGGCCGACAATCGTAATTCTGGAAAATACCAATTGCACTAGCAAAAACCCAGCAATGCAAATTACATGTTCATCGCTGTGCTGTTGCTATTGGCACAATGGGCACAATACAATTTTTGAATCGTAACATGCCTAATACAAAAGGGCCCTAATTAGTTGATCTCCCTCTAAGATGGTTTATTATATTATTTTTTGGCAGAGTACTTTGGCTAATACAATTGGCTAAATGTAAATCACAGTTTGGCCAATAGGATTGTAAGCCGGCCCACCATGGCAAAGTAGACTCTTAGGGCGGGTTGGGGAAAGGGAGTGAGAGAGGTCTAGGGGATGGCAGTTTTGAAGAGGGATAATGGGGATAGGTGGCCATCATGGGTATCACTCTTACACCCTCAAGTGTAATGTCTGGAAACATGACGACCACCTGATAAATAATTGGGATCCAGTTGGTCCCCCTTAGGCCTGGTTCAACATTGGGATCGCAAAAGGCATATCACAATCGCCTATGGTATGTGATTGCATTTTTACAAAGCAATTGTGGCTCCATGTTGCATTGATTGCGTTTTTCGAGTCTCATTCCAGAGAATGAGAATGGCATACTAACTATCACCAACATGTTGCATGCAGTGCACCTTTGCGACATATGCACACCGCAGGCACTGCAAGGATTTACCACAGTGCTTTGCTGAATACCGGCTATCAGCAAAGAGCAGAAACGCTCCCCACCAAAAGCACAATAAGTGTGAACTGGCCCTTGAGAGAATTTGATTGGTGATTACAAATTGTTGCAACCTGCAGTGTAGAACTCAGGGGCATATTTAAAATGATTTAAATATACTGCCAAGTTCTAGTTATGGCCTCCTCCTCCCCACAGCCATACCAATCCTCTCCAAAAAGTTACAAAGCATAGAAGCGCAAACAAAACAAAAAAGATGCAGGCCGACAATCGTAATTCTGGAAAATACCAATTGCACTAGCAAAAACCCAGCAATGCAAATTACATGTTCATCGCTGTGCTGTTGCTATTGGCACAATACAATTTTTGAATCGTAACATGCCTAATACAAAGGGGCCCTAATTAGTTGATCTCCCTCTAAGATGGTTTATTATATTCTTTTTTGGCAGAGTACTTTGGCTAATACAATTGGCTAAAAGTAAATCACATTTTGGCCAATAGGATTGTAAGCCGGCCCACCATGGCAAGGTAGACTCTTAGGGCGGGTTGGGGGAAGGGAGTGAGAGAAGTCTAGGGGATTGCAGTTTTGAAGCGGGATAATGGGGATAGGGGGCCATCATGGGTATCACTCTTACACCCTCAAGTGTAATGTCTGGAAACATGACGACCACCTGATAAATAGGTGGGATCCAGTTGGTCCCCCTTAGGCCTGGTTCAACATTGGGATCGCAAAAGGCAAATCACAATCGCCTGTGGAGTGTAATTGCATTTTTACCAAGCAATTCTGGCTCCATGTTGCAGTGATTGCATTTTTCGAGTCTCATTCCAGAGAATGAGAATGGCATACTAACTATCACCAACATGTTGCATGCAGTGCACCTTTGCGACATATGCACACCGCAGGCACTGCAAGAATTTATCACAGTGCTTTGCTGAATACCAGCTATCAGCAAAGAGCAGAAACGCTCCCCACCAAAAGCACAACAAGTGTGAACTGGCCCTTGAGCGAATTTGATTGGTGATTACAAATTGTTGCAACCTGCAGTGTAGAACTCAGGGGCATATTTAAAATGCTTTAAATATGCCGCCAAGTTCTAGTTATGGCCTCCTCCTCCCCACAGCCATACCAATCCTCTCCAAAAAGTTACAAAGCATAGAAGCGCAAACAAAACAAAAAAGATGCAGGCCGACAATCGTAATTCTGGAATATACCAATTGCACTAGCAAAAACCCAGCAATGCAAATTACATGTTCATCGCTGTGCTGTTGCTATTGGCACAATGGGCACGATACAATTTTTGAATCGTAACATGCCTAATACAAAAGGGCCCTTATTAGTTGATCTCCCTCTAAGATGGTTTAATATATTCTTTTTTGGCAGAGTACTTTGGCTAATCCAATTGGCTAAAAGTAAATCACATTTTGGCCAATAGGATTGTAAGCTGGCCCACCATGGCAAGGTAGACTCTTAGGGCGAGTTGGGGAAAGGGAGTGAGAGAGGTCTAGGGGATGGCAGTTTTGAAGAGGGATAATGGGGATAGGTGGCCATCATGGGTATCACTCTTACACCCTCAAGTGTAATGTCTGGAAACATGACGACAACCTGATAAATAATTGGGATCCAGTTGGTCCCCCTTAGGCCTAATTCAACATTGGGATCGCAAAAGGCAAATCACAATCGCCTATGGAGTGTGATTGCACTTTTACCAAGCAATTGTGGCTCCATGTTGCAGTGATTGCGTTTTTCGAGTCTCATTCCAGAGAATGAGAATGGCATACTAACTATCACCAACATGTTGCATGCAGTGCACCTTTGCAACATATGCACACCGCAGGCACTACAAGTTTTTACCACAGTGCTTTGCTGAATACCGGCTATCAGCAAAGAGCATAAACGCTCCCCACCAAAAGCACAACAAGTGTGAACTGGCCCTTGAGAGAATTTGATTGGTGATTACAAATTGTTGCAACCTGCAGTGTAGAACTCAGGGGCATATTTAAAATGATTTAAATATACCGCCAAGTTCTAGTTATGGCCTCCTCCTCCCCACAGCCATACCAATCCTCTCCAAAAAGTTACAAAGCATAGAAGCGCAAACAAAACAAAAAAGATGCAGGCCGACAATCGTAATTCTGGAAAATACCAATTGCACTAGCAAAAACCCAGCAATGCAAATTACATGTTCATCGCTGTGCTGTTGCTATTGGCACAATGGGCACAATACAATTTTTGAATCGTAACATGCCTAATACAAAAGGGCCCTAATTAGTTGATCTCCCTCTAAGATGGTTTATTATATTCTTTTTTGGCAGAGTACTTTGGCTAATCCAATTGGCTAAAAGTAAATCACGTTTTGGCCAATAGGATTGTAAGCCGGCCAACCATGGCAAGGTAGACTCTTAGGGCGGGTTGGGGGAAAGGGAGTGAGAGAGGTCTAGGGGATGGCAGTTTTGAAGAGGGATAATGGGGATAGGTGGCCATCATGGGTATCACTCTTACACCCCCAAGTGTAATGTCTGGAAACATGACGACCACCTGATAAATAATTGGGATCCAGTTGGTCCCCCTTAGGCCTGGTTCAACATTGGGATCGCAAAAGGCAAATCACAATCGCCTATGGTGTGTGATTGCATTTTTACCAAGCAAATGTGGCGCCATGTTGCATTGATTGCGTTTTTCGAGTCTCATTCCAGAGAATGAGAATGGCATACTAACTATCACCAACATGTTGCATGCAGTGCACCTTTGCGACATATGCACACCGCAGGCACTGCAAGGATTTACCACAGTGCTTTGCTGAATACCGGCTATCAGCAAAGAGCAGAAACGCTCCCCACCAAAAGCACAACAAGTGTGAACTGGCCCTTGAGAGAATTTGATTGGTGATTACAAATTGTTGCAACCTGCAGTGTAGAACTCAGGGGCATATTTAAAATGCTTTAAATATGCCGCCAAGTTCTAGTTATGGCCTCCTCCTCCCCACAGCCATACCAATCCTCTCCAAAAAGTTACAAAGCATAGAAGCGCAAACAAAACAAAAAAGATGCAGGCCGACAATCGTAATTCTGGAAAATACCAATTGCACTAGCAAAAACCCAGCAATGCAAATTACATGTTCATCGCTGTGCTGTTGCTATTGGCACAATACAATTTTTGAATCGTAACATGCCTAATACAAAGGGGCCCTAATTAGTTGATCTCCCTCTAAGATGGTTTATTATATTCTTTTTTGGCAGAGTACTTTGGCTAATACAATTGGCTAAAAGTAAATCACATTTTGGCCAATAGGATTGTAAGCCGGCCCACCATGGCAAGGTAGACTCTTAGGGCGGGTTAGGGGAAGGGAGTGAGAGAAGTCTAGGGGATTGCAGTTTTGAAGCGGGATAACGGGGATAGGGGGCCATCATGGGTATCACTCTTACACCCTCAAGTGTAATGTCTGGAAACATGACGACCACCTGATAAATAGGTGGGATCCAGTTGGTCCCCCTTAGGCCTGGTTCAACATTGGGATCGCAAAAGGCAAATCACAATCGCCTGTGGAGTGTAATTGCATTTTTACCAAGCAATTCTGGCTCCATGTTGCATTGATTGCGTTTTTCGAGTCTCATTCCAGAGAATGAGAATGGCATACTAACTATCACCAACATGTTGCATGCAGTGCACCTTTGCAACATATGCACACCGCAGGCACTACAAGGATTTACCACAGTGCTTTGCTGAATACCGGCTATCAGCAAAGAGCATAAACGCTCCCCACCAAAAGCACAACAAGTGTGAACTGGCCCTTGAGAGAATTTGATTGGTGATTACAAATTGTTGCAACCTGCAGTGTAGAGAACTCAGGGGCATATTTAAAATGATTTAAATATACCGCCAAGTTCTAGTTATGGCCTCCTCCGCCCCACAGCCATACCAATCCTCTCCAAAAAGTTACAAAGCATAGAAGCGCAAACAAAACAAAAAAGATGCAGGCCGACAATCGTAATTCTGGAAAATACCAATTGCACTAGCAAAAACCCAGCAATGCAAATTACATGTTCATCGCTGTGCTGTTGCTATTGGCACAATGGGCACAATACAATTTTTGAATCGTAACATGCCTAATACAAAAGGGCCCTAATTAGTTGATCTCCCTCTAAGATGGTTTATTATATTCTTTTTTGGCAGAGTACTTTGGCTAATCCAATTGGCTAAAAGTAAATCACGTTTTGGCCAATAGGATTGTAAGCCGGCCCACCATGGCAAGGTAGACTCTTAGGGCGGGTTGGGGGAAGGGAGTGAGAGAGGTCTAGGGGATGGCAGTTTTGAAGAGGGATAATGGGGATAGGTGGCCATCATGGGTATCACTCTTACACCTTCAAGTGTAATGTCTGGAAACATGACGACCACCTGATAAATAATTGGGATCCAGTTGGTCCCCCTTAGGCCTGGTTCAACATTGGGATCGCAAAAGGCAAATCACAATCGCCTATGGAGTGTGATTGCATTTTTACCAAGCAATTGTGGCTCCATGTTGCAGTGATTGCGTTTTTCGAGTCTCATTCCAGAGAATGAGAATGGCATACTAACTACCACCAACATGTTGCATGCAGTGCACCTTTGCGACATATGCACACCGCAGGCACTTCAAGGATTTACCACAGTGCTTTGCTGAATACCGGCTATCAGCAAAGAGCAGAAACGCTCCCCACCAAAAGCACAACAAGTGTGAACTGGCCCTTGAGAGAATTTGATTGGTGATTACAAATTGTTGCAACCTGCAGTGTAGAACTCAGGGGCATATTTAAAATGATTTAAATATACCGCCAAGTTCTAGTTATGGCCTCCTCCGCCCCACAGCCATACCAATCCTCTCCAAAAAGTTACAAAGCATAGAAGCGCAAACAAAACAAAAAAGATGCAGGCCGACAATCGTAATTCTGGAAAATACCAATTGCACTAGCAAAAACCCAGCAATGCAAATTACATGTTCATCGCTGTGCTGTTGCTATTGGCACAATACAATTTTTGAATCGTAACATGCCTAATACAAAGGGGCCCTAATTAGTTGATCTCCCTCTAAGATGGTTTATTATATTCTTTTTTGGCAGAGTACTTTGGCTAATACAATTGGCTAAAAGTAAATCACATTTTGGCCAATAGGATTGTAAGCCGGCCCACCATGGCAAGGTAGACTCTTAGGGCGGGTTAGGGGAAGGGAGTGAGAGAAGTCTAGGGGATTGCAGTTTTGAAGCGGGATAACGGGGATAGGGGGCCATCATGGGTATCACTCTTACACCCTCAAGTGTAATGTCTGGAAACATGACGACCACCTGATAAATAGGTGGGATCCAGTTGGTCCCCCTTAGGCCTGGTTCAACATTGGGATCGCAAAAGGCAAATCACAATCGCCTGTGGAGTGTAATTGCATTTTTACCAAGCAATTCTGGCTCCATGTTGCATTGATTGCGTTTTTCGAGTCTCATTCCAGAGAATGAGAATGGCATACTAACTATCACCAACATGTTGCATGCAGTGCACCTTTGCAACATATGCACACCGCAGGCACTACAAGGATTTACCACAGTGCTTTGCTGAATACCGGCTATCAGCAAAGAGCATAAACGCTCCCCACCAAAAGCACAACAAGTGTGAACTGGCCCTTGAGAGAATTTGATTGGTGATTACAAATTGTTGCAACCTGCAGTGTAGAGAACTCAGGGGCATATTTAAAATGATTTAAATATACCGCCAAGTTCTAGTTATGGCCTCCTCCGCCCCACAGCCATACCAATCCTCTCCAAAAAGTTACAAAGCATAGAAGCGCAAACAAAACAAAAAAGATGCAGGCCGACAATCGTAATTCTGGAAAATACCAATTGCACTAGCAAAAACCCAGCAATGCAAATTACATGTTCATCGCTGTGCTGTTGCTATTGGCACAATGGGCACAATACAATTTTTGAATCGTAACATGCCTAATACAAAAGGGCCCTAATTAGTTGATCTCCCTCTAAGATGGTTTATTATATTCTTTTTTGGCAGAGTACTTTGGCTAATCCAATTGGCTAAAAGTAAATCACGTTTTGGCCAATAGGATTGTAAGCCGGCCCGCCATGGCAAGGTAGACTCTTAGGGCGGGTTGGGGGAAGGGAGTGAGAGAGGTCTAGGGGATGGCAGTTTTGAAGAGGGATAATGGGGATAGGTGGCCATCATGGGTATTACTCTTACACCTTCAAGTGTAATGTCTGGAAACATGACGACCACCTGATAAATAATTGGGATCCAGTTGGTCCCCCTTAGGCCTGGTTCAACATTAGGATCGCAAAAGGCAAATCACAATCGCCTATGGAGTGTGATTGCATTTTTACCAAGCAATTGTGGCTCCATGTTGCAGTGATTGCGTTTTTCGAGTCTCATTCCAGAGAATGAGAATGGCATACTAACTACCACCAACATGTTGCATGCAGTGCACCTTTGCGACATATGCACACCGCAGGCACTACAAGGATTTACCACAGTGCTTTGCTGAATACCGGCTATCAGCAAAGAGCAGAAACGCTCCCCACCAAAAGCACAACAAGTGTGAACTGGCCCTTGAGAGAATTTGATTGGTGATTACAAAATGTTGCAACCTGCAGTGTAGAACTCAGGGGCATATTTAAAATGATTTAAATATGCCGCCAAGTTCTAGTTATGGCCTCCTCCTCCTCCCCACAGCCATGCCAATCCTCTCCAAAAAGTTACAAAGCATAGAAGCGCAAACAAAACAAAAAAAATGCAGGCCGACAATCGTAATTCTGGAAAATACCAATTGCACTAGCAAAAACCCAGCAATGCAAATTACATGTTCATCGCTGTGCTGTTGCTATTGGCACAATGGGCACAATACAATTTTTGAATCGTAACATGCCTAATACAAAAGGGCCCTAATTAGTTGATCTCCCTCTAAGATGGTTTATTATATTCTTTTTTGGCAGAGTACTTTGGCTAATCCAATTGGCTAAAAGTAAATCACATTTTGGCCAAATAGGATTGTAAGCCGGCCCACCATGGCAAGGTAGACTCTTAGGGCGGGTTGGGGAAAGGGAGTGAGAGAAGTCTAGGGTATTGCAGTTTTGAAGCGGGATAATGGGGATAGGGGGCCATCATGGGTATCACTCTTACACCCTCAAGTGTAATGTCTGGAAACATGACGACCACCTGATAAATAGGTGGGATCCAGTTGGTCCCCCTTAGGCCTGGTTCAACATTGGGATCGCAAAAGGCAAATCACAATCGCCTGTGGAGTGTAATTGCATTTTTACCAAGCAATTGTGGCTCCATGTTGCAGTGATTGCGTTTTTCGAGTCTCATTCCAGAGAATGAGAATGGCATACTAACTATCACCAACATATTGCATGCAGTGCACCTTTGCGACATATGCACACCGCAGGCACTACAAGGATTTACCACAGTGCTTTGCTGAATACCGGCTATCAGCAAAGAGAAGAAACGCTCCCCACCAAAAGCACAACAAGTGTGAACTGGCCCCTGAGAGAATTTGATTGGTGATTACAAATTGTTGCAACCTGCAGTGTAGAACTCAGGGGCATATTTAAAATGCTTTAAATATGCCGCCAAGTTCTAGTTATGGCCTCCTCCTCCCCACAGCCATACCAATCCTCTCCAAAAAGTTACAAAGCATAGAAGCGCAAACAAAACAAAAAAGATGCAGGCCGACAATCGTAATTCTGGAATATACCAATTGCACTAGCAAAAACCCAGCAATGCAAATTACATGTTCATCGCTGTGCTGTTGCTATTGGCACAATGGGCACGATACAATTTTTGAATCGTAACATGCCTAATACAAAAGGGCCCTAATTAGTTGATCTCCCTCTAAGATGGTTTAATATATTCTTTTTTGGCAGAGTACTTTGGCTAATCCAATTGGCTAAAAGTAAATCACATTTTGGCCAATAGGATTGTAAGCCGGCCCACCATGGCAAGGTAGACTCTTAGGGCGGGTTGGGGGAAGGGAGTGAGAGAAGTCTAGGGGATTGCAGTTTTGAAGAGGGATAATGGGGATAGGTGGCCATCATGGGTATCACTCCTACACCTTCAAGTGTAATGTCTGGAAACATGACGACAACCTGATAAATAATTGGGATCCAGTTGGTCCCCCTTAGGCCTGGTTCAACATTGGGATCGCAAAAGGCAAATCACAATCGCCTATGGAGTGTGATTGCATTTTTACCAAGCAATTGTGGCTCCATGTTGCAGTGATTGCGTTTTTCGAGTCTCATTCCAGAGAATGAGAATGGCATACTAACTACCACCAACATGTTGCATGCAGTGCACCTTTGCGACATATGCACACCGCAGGCACTGCAAGGATTTACCACAGTGCTTTGCTGAATACCGGCTATCAGCAAAGAGCAGAAACGCTCCCCACCAAAAGCACAACAAGTGTGAACTGGCCCTTGAGAGAATTTGATTGGTGATTACAAATTGTTGCAACCTGCAGTGTAGAACTCAGGGGCATATTTAAAATGATTTAAATATACCGCCAAGTTCTAGTTATGGCCTCCTCCTCCCCACAGCCATACCAATCCTCTCCAAAAAGTTACAAAGCATAGAAGCGCAAACAAAACAAAAAAGATGCAGGCCGACAATCGTAATTCTGGAAAATACCAATTGCACAAGCAAAAACCCAGCAATGCAAATTACATGTTCATCGCTGTGCGGTTGCTATTGGAACAATACAATTTTTGAATCGTAACATGCCTAATACAAAGGGGCCCTAATTAGTTGATCTCCCTCTAAGATGGTTTATTATATTCTTTTTTGGCAGAGTACTTTGGCTAATACAATTGGCTAAAAGTAAATCACATTTTGGCCAATAGGATTGTAAGCCGGCCCACCATGGCAAGGTAGACTCTTAGGGCGGGTTGGGGGAAGGGAGTGAGAGAAGTCTAGGGGATTGCAGTTTTGAAGCGGGATAATGGGGATAGGGGGCCATCATGGGTATCACTCTTACACCCTCAAGTGTAATGTCTGGAAACATGACGACCACCTGATAAATAGGTGGGATCCAGTTGGTCCCCCTTAGGCCTGGTTCAACATTGGGATCGCAAAAGGCAAATCACAATCGCCTGTGGAGTGTAATTGCATTTTTACCAAGCAATTCTGGCTCCATGTTGCAGTGATTGCATTTTTCGAGTCTCATTCCAGAGAATGAGAATGGCATACTAACTATCACCAACATGTTGCATGCAGTGCACCTTTGCGACATATGCACACCGCAGGCACTGCAAGAATTTACCACAGTGCTTTGCTGAATACCGGCTATCAGCAAAGAGCAGAAACGCTCCCCACCAAAAGCACAACAAGTGTGAACTGGCCCTTGAGAGAATTTGATTGGTGATTACAAATTGTTGCAACCTGCAGTGTAGAACTCAGGGGCATATTTAAAATGCTTTAAATATGCCGCCAAGTTCTAGTTATGGCCTCCTCCTCCCCACAGCCATACCAATCCTCTCCAAAAAGTTACAAAGCATAGAAGCGCAAACAAAACAAAAAAGATGCAGGCCGACAATCGTAATTCTGGAAAATACCAATTGCACTAGCAAAAACCCAGCAATGCAAATTACATGTTCATCGCTGTGCTGTTGCTATTGGCACAATGGGCACAATACAATTTTTGAATCGTAACATGCCTAATACAAAAGGGCCCTAATTAGTTGATCTCCCTCTAAGATGGTTTATTATATTCTTTTTTGGCAGAGTACTTTGGCTAATCCAATTGGCTAAAAGTAAATCACGTTTTGGCCAATAGGATTGTAAGCCGGCCCACCATGTCAAGGTAGACTCTTAGGGCGGGTTGGGGGAAGGGAGTGAGAGAGGTCTAGGGGAAGGCAGTTTTGAAGAGGGATAATGGGGATAGGTGGCCATCATGGGTATCACTCTTACACCTTCAAGTGTAATGTCTGGAAACATGACGACCACCTGATAAATAATTGGGATCCAGTTGGTCCCCCTTAGGCCTGGTTCAACATTAGGATCGCAAAAGGCAAATCACAATCGCCTATGGAGTGTGATTGCATTTTTACCAAGCAATTGTGGCTCCATGTTGCAGTGATTGCGTTTTTCGAGTCTCATTCCAGAGAATGAGAATGGCATACTAACTACCACCAACATGTTGCATGCAGTGCACCTTTGCGACATATGCACACCGCAGGCACTACAAGGATTTACCACAGTGCTTTGCTGAATACCGGCTATCAGCAAAGAGCAGAAACGCTCCCCACCAAAAGCACAACAAGTGTGAACTGGCCCTTGAGAGAATTTGATTGGTAATTACAAATTGTTGCAACCTGCAGTGTAGAACTCAGGGGCATATTTAAAATGATTTAAATATACCGCCAAGTTCTAGTTATGGACTCCTCCGCCCCACAGCCATACCATTCCTCTCCAAAAAGTTACAAAGCATAGAAGCGCAAACAAAACAAAAAAGATGCAGGCCGACAATCGTAATTCTGGAAAATACCAATTGCACTAGCAAAAACCCAGCAATGCAAATTACATGTTCATCGCTGTGCTGTTGCTATTGGCACAATGGGCACAATACAATTTTTGAATCGTAACATGCCTAATACAAAAGGGCCCTAATTAGTTGATCTCCCTCTAAGATGGTTTATTATATTATTTTTTGGCAGAGTACTTTGGCTAATACAATTGGCTAAATGTAAATCACAGTTTGGCCAATAGGATTGTAAGCCGGCCCACCATGGCAAAGTAGACTCTTAGGGCGGGTTGGGGAAAGGGAGTGAGAGAGGTCTAGGGGATGGCAGTTTTGAAGAGGGATAATGGGGATAGGTGGCCATCATGGGTATCACTCTTACACCCTCAAGTGTAATGTCTGGAAACATGACGACCACCTGATAAATAATTGGGATCCAGTTGGTCCCCCTTAGGCCTGGTTCAACATTGGGATCGCAAAAGGCATATCACAATCGCCTATGGTATGTGATTGCATTTTTACAAAGCAATTGTGGCTCCATGTTGCATTGATTGCGTTTTTCGAGTCTCATTCCAGAGAATGAGAATGGCATACTAACTATCACCAACATGTTGCATGCAGTGCACCTTTGCGACATATGCACACCGCAGGCACTGCAAGGATTTACCACAGTGCTTTGCTGAATACCGGCTATCAGCAAAGAGCAGAAACGCTCCCCACCAAAAGCACAATAAGTGTGAACTGGCCCTTGAGAGAATTTGATTGGTGATTACAAATTGTTGCAACCTGCAGTGTAGAACTCAGGGGCATATTTAAAATGATTTAAATATACTGCCAAGTTCTAGTTATGGCCTCCTCCTCCCCACAGCCATACCAATCCTCTCCAAAAAGTTACAAAGCATAGAAGCGCAAACAAAACAAAAAAGATGCAGGCCGACAATCGTAATTCTGGAAAATACCAATTGCACTAGCAAAAACCCAGCAATGCAAATTACATGTTCATCGCTGTGCTGTTGCTATTGGCACAATACAATTTTTGAATCGTAACATGCCTAATACAAAGGGGCCCTAATTAGTTGATCTCCCTCTAAGATGGTTTATTATATTCTTTTTTGGCAGAGTACTTTGGCTAATACAATTGGCTAAAAGTAAATCACATTTTGGCCAATAGGATTGTAAGCCGGCCCACCATGGCAAGGTAGACTCTTAGGGCGGGTTGGGGGAAGGGAGTGAGAGAAGTCTAGGGGATTGCAGTTTTGAAGCGGGATAATGGGGATAGGGGGCCATCATGGGTATCACTCTTACACCCTCAAGTGTAATGTCTGGAAACATGACGACCACCTGATAAATAGGTGGGATCCAGTTGGTCCCCCTTAGGCCTGGTTCAACATTGGGATCGCAAAAGGCAAATCACAATCGCCTGTGGAGTGTAATTGCATTTTTACCAAGCAATTCTGGCTCCATGTTGCAGTGATTGCATTTTTCGAGTCTCATTCCAGAGAATGAGAATGGCATACTAACTATCACCAACATGTTGCATGCAGTGCACCTTTGCGACATATGCACACCGCAGGCACTGCAAGAATTTATCACAGTGCTTTGCTGAATACCAGCTATCAGCAAAGAGCAGAAACGCTCCCCACCAAAAGCACAACAAGTGTGAACTGGCCCTTGAGCGAATTTGATTGGTGATTACAAATTGTTGCAACCTGCAGTGTAGAACTCAGGGGCATATTTAAAATGCTTTAAATATGCCGCCAAGTTCTAGTTATGGCCTCCTCCTCCCCACAGCCATACCAATCCTCTCCAAAAAGTTACAAAGCATAGAAGCGCAAACAAAACAAAAAAGATGCAGGCCGACAATCGTAATTCTGGAATATACCAATTGCACTAGCAAAAACCCAGCAATGCAAATTACATGTTCATCGCTGTGCTGTTGCTATTGGCACAATGGGCACGATACAATTTTTGAATCGTAACATGCCTAATACAAAAGGGCCCTTATTAGTTGATCTCCCTCTAAGATGGTTTAATATATTCTTTTTTGGCAGAGTACTTTGGCTAATCCAATTGGCTAAAAGTAAATCACATTTTGGCCAATAGGATTGTAAGCTGGCCCACCATGGCAAGGTAGACTCTTAGGGCGAGTTGGGGAAAGGGAGTGAGAGAGGTCTAGGGGATGGCAGTTTTGAAGAGGGATAATGGGGATAGGTGGCCATCATGGGTATCACTCTTACACCCTCAAGTGTAATGTCTGGAAACATGACGACAACCTGATAAATAATTGGGATCCAGTTGGTCCCCCTTAGGCCTAATTCAACATTGGGATCGCAAAAGGCAAATCACAATCGCCTATGGAGTGTGATTGCACTTTTACCAAGCAATTGTGGCTCCATGTTGCAGTGATTGCGTTTTTCGAGTCTCATTCCAGAGAATGAGAATGGCATACTAACTATCACCAACATGTTGCATGCAGTGCACCTTTGCAACATATGCACACCGCAGGCACTACAAGTTTTTACCACAGTGCTTTGCTGAATACCGGCTATCAGCAAAGAGCATAAACGCTCCCCACCAAAAGCACAACAAGTGTGAACTGGCCCTTGAGAGAATTTGATTGGTGATTACAAATTGTTGCAACCTGCAGTGTAGAACTCAGGGGCATATTTAAAATGATTTAAATATACCGCCAAGTTCTAGTTATGGCCTCCTCCTCCCCACAGCCATACCAATCCTCTCCAAAAAGTTACAAAGCATAGAAGCGCAAACAAAACAAAAAAGATGCAGGCCGACAATCGTAATTCTGGAAAATACCAATTGCACTAGCAAAAACCCAGCAATGCAAATTACATGTTCATCGCTGTGCTGTTGCTATTGGCACAATGGGCACAATACAATTTTTGAATCGTAACATGCCTAATACAAAAGGGCCCTAATTAGTTGATCTCCCTCTAAGATGGTTTATTATATTCTTTTTTGGCAGAGTACTTTGGCTAATCCAATTGGCTAAAAGTAAATCACGTTTTGGCCAATAGGATTGTAAGCCGGCCAACCATGGCAAGGTAGACTCTTAGGGCGGGTTGGGGGAAAGGGAGTGAGAGAGGTCTAGGGGATGGCAGTTTTGAAGAGGGATAATGGGGATAGGTGGCCATCATGGGTATCACTCTTACACCCCCAAGTGTAATGTCTGGAAACATGACGACCACCTGATAAATAATTGGGATCCAGTTGGTCCCCCTTAGGCCTGGTTCAACATTGGGATCGCAAAAGGCAAATCACAATCGCCTATGGTGTGTGATTGCATTTTTACCAAGCAATTGTGGCGCCATGTTGCATTGATTGCGTTTTTCGAGTCTCATTCCAGAGAATGAGAATGGCATACTAACTATCACCAACATGTTGCATGCAGTGCACCTTTGCGACATATGCACACCGCAGGCACTGCAAGGATTTACCACAGTGCTTTGCTGAATACCGGCTATCAGCAAAGAGCAGAAACGCTCCCCACCAAAAGCACAACAAGTGTGAACTGGCCCTTGAGAGAATTTGATTGGTGATTACAAATTGTTGCAACCTGCAGTGTAGAACTCAGGGGCATATTTAAAATGCTTTAAATATGCCGCCAAGTTCTAGTTATGGCCTCCTCCTCCCCACAGCCATACCAATCCTCTCCAAAAAGTTACAAAGCATAGAAGCGCAAACAAAACAAAAAAGATGCAGGCCGACAATCGTAATTCTGGAAAATACCAATTGCACTAGCAAAAACCCAGCAATGCAAATTACATGTTCATCGCTGTGCTGTTGCTATTGGCACAATACAATTTTTGAATCGTAACATGCCTAATACAAAGGGGCCCTAATTAGTTGATCTCCCTCTAAGATGGTTTATTATATTCTTTTTTGGCAGAGTACTTTGGCTAATACAATTGGCTAAAAGTAAATCACATTTTGGCCAATAGGATTGTAAGCCGGCCCACCATGGCAAGGTAGACTCTTAGGGCGGGTTAGGGGAAGGGAGTGAGAGAAGTCTAGGGGATTGCAGTTTTGAAGCGGGATAACGGGGATAGGGGGCCATCATGGGTATCACTCTTACACCCTCAAGTGTAATGTCTGGAAACATGACGACCACCTGATAAATAGGTGGGATCCAGTTGGTCCCCCTTAGGCCTGGTTCAACATTGGGATCGCAAAAGGCAAATCACAATCGCCTGTGGAGTGTAATTGCATTTTTACCAAGCAATTCTGGCTCCATGTTGCATTGATTGCGTTTTTCGAGTCTCATTCCAGAGAATGAGAATGGCATACTAACTATCACCAACATGTTGCATGCAGTGCACCTTTGCAACATATGCACACCGCAGGCACTACAAGGATTTACCACAGTGCTTTGCTGAATACCGGCTATCAGCAAAGAGCATAAACGCTCCCCACCAAAAGCACAACAAGTGTGAACTGGCCCTTGAGAGAATTTGATTGGTGATTACAAATTGTTGCAACCTGCAGTGTAGAGAACTCAGGGGCATATTTAAAATGATTTAAATATACCGCCAAGTTCTAGTTATGGCCTCCTCCGCCCCACAGCCATACCAATCCTCTCCAAAAAGTTACAAAGCATAGAAGCGCAAACAAAACAAAAAAGATGCAGGCCGACAATCGTAATTCTGGAAAATACCAATTGCACTAGCAAAAACCCAGCAATGCAAATTACATGTTCATCGCTGTGCTGTTGCTATTGGCACAATGGGCACAATACAATTTTTGAATCGTAACATGCCTAATACAAAAGGGCCCTAATTAGTTGATCTCCCTCTAAGATGGTTTATTATATTGTTTTTTGGCAGAGTACTTTGGCTAATCCAATTGGCTAAAAGTAAATCACGTTTTGGCCAATAGGATTGTAAGCCGGCCCACCATGGCAAGGTAGACTCTTAGGGCGGGTTGGGGGAAGGGAGTGAGAGAGGTCTAGGGGATGGCAGTTTTGAAGAGGGATAATGGGGATAGGTGGCCATCATGGGTATCACTCTTACACCTTCAAGTGTAATGTCTGGAAACATGACGACCACCTGATAAATAATTGGGATCCAGTTGGTCCCCCTTAGGCCTGGTTCAACATTGGGATCGCAAAAGGCAAATCACAATCGCCTATGGAGTGTGATTGCATTTTTACCAAGCAATTGTGGCTCCATGTTGCAGTGATTGCGTTTTTCGAGTCTCATTCCAGAGAATGAGAATGGCATACTAACTACCACCAACATGTTGCATGCAGTGCACCTTTGCGACATATGCACACCGCAGGCACTTCAAGGATTTACCACAGTGCTTTGCTGAATACCGGCTATCAGCAAAGAGCAGAAACGCTCCCCACCAAAAGCACAACAAGTGTGAACTGGCCCTTGAGAGAATTTGATTGGTGATTACAAATTGTTGCAACCTGCAGTGTAGAACTCAGGGGCATATTTAAAATGATTTAAATATACCGCCAAGTTCTAGTTATGGCCTCCTCCGCCCCACAGCCATACCAATCCTCTCCAAAAAGTTACAAAGCATAGAAGCGCAAACAAAACAAAAAAGATGCAGGCCGACAATCGTAATTCTGGAAAATACCAATTGCACTAGCAAAAACCCAGCAATGCAAATTACATGTTCATCGCTGTGCTGTTGCTATTGGCACAATACAATTTTTGAATCGTAACATGCCTAATACAAAGGGGCCCTAATTAGTTGATCTCCCTCTAAGATGGTTTATTATATTCTTTTTTGGCAGAGTACTTTGGCTAATACAATTGGCTAAAAGTAAATCACATTTTGGCCAATAGGATTGTAAGCCGGCCCACCATGGCAAGGTAGACTCTTAGGGCGGGTTAGGGGAAGGGAGTGAGAGAAGTCTAGGGGATTGCAGTTTTGAAGCGGGATAACGGGGATAGGGGGCCATCATGGGTATCACTCTTACACCCTCAAGTGTAATGTCTGGAAACATGACGACCACCTGATAAATAGGTGGGATCCAGTTGGTCCCCCTTAGGCCTGGTTCAACATTGGGATCGCAAAAGGCAAATCACAATCGCCTGTGGAGTGTAATTGCATTTTTACCAAGCAATTCTGGCTCCATGTTGCATTGATTGCGTTTTTCGAGTCTCATTCCAGAGAATGAGAATGGCATACTAACTATCACCAACATGTTGCATGCAGTGCACCTTTGCAACATATGCACACCGCAGGCACTACAAGGATTTACCACAGTGCTTTGCTGAATACCGGCTATCAGCAAAGAGCATAAACGCTCCCCACCAAAAGCACAACAAGTGTGAACTGGCCCTTGAGAGAATTTGATTGGTGATTACAAATTGTTGCAACCTGCAGTGTAGAGAACTCAGGGGCATATTTAAAATGATTTAAATATACCGCCAAGTTCTAGTTATGGCCTCCTCCGCCCCACAGCCATACCAATCCTCTCCAAAAAGTTACAAAGCATAGAAGCGCAAACAAAACAAAAAAGATGCAGGCCGACAATCGTAATTCTGGAAAATACCAATTGCACTAGCAAAAACCCAGCAATGCAAATTACATGTTCATCGCTGTGCTGTTGCTATTGGCACAATGGGCACAATACAATTTTTGAATCGTAACATGCCTAATACAAAAGGGCCCTAATTAGTTGATCTCCCTCTAAGATGGTTTATTATATTCTTTTTTGGCAGAGTACTTTGGCTAATCCAATTGGCTAAAAGTAAATCACGTTTTGGCCAATAGGATTGTAAGCCGGCCCACCATGGCAAGGTAGACTCTTAGGGCGGGTTGGGGGAAGGGAGTGAGAGAGGTCTAGGGGATGGCAGTTTTGAAGAGGGATAATGGGGATAGGTGGCCATCATGGGTATTACTCTTACACCTTCAAGTGTAATGTCTGGAAACATGACGACCACCTGATAAATAATTGGGATCCAGTTGGTCCCCCTTAGGCCTGGTTCAACATTAGGATCGCAAAAGGCAAATCACAATCGCCTATGGAGTGTGATTGCATTTTTACCAAGCAATTGTGGCTCCATGTTGCAGTGATTGCGTTTTTCGAGTCTCATTCCAGAGAATGAGAATGGCATACTAACTACCACCAACATGTTGCATGCAGTGCACCTTTGCGACATATGCACACCGCAGGCACTACAAGGATTTACCACAGTGCTTTGCTGAATACCGGCTATCAGCAAAGAGCAGAAACGCTCCCCACCAAAAGCACAACAAGTGTGAACTGGCCCTTGAGAGAATTTGATTGGTGATTACAAAATGTTGCAACCTGCAGTGTAGAACTCAGGGGCATATTTAAAATGATTTAAATATGCCGCCAAGTTCTAGTTATGGCCTCCTCCTCCTCCCCACAGCCATGCCAATCCTCTCCAAAAAGTTACAAAGCATAGAAGCGCAAACAAAACAAAAAAAATGCAGGCCGACAATCGTAATTCTGGAAAATACCAATTGCACTAGCAAAAACCCAGCAATGCAAATTACATGTTCATCGCTGTGCTGTTGCTATTGGCACAATGGGCACAATACAATTTTTGAATCGTAACATGCCTAATACAAAAGGGCCCTAATTAGTTGATCTCCCTCTAAGATGGTTTATTATATTCTTTTTTGGCAGAGTACTTTGGCTAATCCAATTGGCTAAAAGTAAATCACATTTTGGCCAAATAGGATTGTAAGCCGGCCCACCATGGCAAGGTAGACTCTTAGGGCGGGTTGGGGAAAGGGAGTGAGAGAAGTCTAGGGTATTGCAGTTTTGAAGCGGGATAATGGGGATAGGGGGCCATCATGGGTATCACTCTTACACCCTCAAGTGTAATGTCTGGAAACATGACGACCACCTGATAAATAGGTGGGATCCAGTTGGTCCCCCTTAGGCCTGGTTCAACATTGGGATCGCAAAAGGCAAATCACAATCGCCTGTGGAGTGTAATTGCATTTTTACCAAGCAATTGTGGCTCCATGTTGCAGTGATTGCGTTTTTCGAGTCTCATTCCAGAGAATGAGAATGGCATACTAACTATCACCAACATATTGCATGCAGTGCACCTTTGCGACATATGCACACCGCAGGCACTACAAGGATTTACCACAGTGCTTTGCTGAATACCGGCTATCAGCAAAGAGAAGAAACGCTCCCCACCAAAAGCACAACAAGTGTGAACTGGCCCCTGAGAGAATTTGATTGGTGATTACAAATTGTTGCAACCTGCAGTGTAGAACTCAGGGGCATATTTAAAATGCTTTAAATATGCCGCCAAGTTCTAGTTATGGCCTCCTCCTCCCCACAGCCATACCAATCCTCTCCAAAAAGTTACAAAGCATAGAAGCGCAAACAAAACAAAAAAGATGCAGGCCGACAATCGTAATTCTGGAATATACCAATTGCACTAGCAAAAACCCAGCAATGCAAATTACATGTTCATCGCTGTGCTGTTGCTATTGGCACAATGGGCACGATACAATTTTTGAATCGTAACATGCCTAATACAAAAGGGCCCTAATTAGTTGATCTCCCTCTAAGATGGTTTAATATATTCTTTTTTGGCAGAGTACTTTGGCTAATCCAATTGGCTAAAAGTAAATCACATTTTGGCCAATAGGATTGTAAGCCGGCCCACCATGGCAAGGTAGACTCTTAGGGCGGGTTGGGGGAAGGGAGTGAGAGAAGTCTAGGGGATTGCAGTTTTGAAGAGGGATAATGGGGATAGGTGGCCATCATGGGTATCACTCCTACACCTTCAAGTGTAATGTCTGGAAACATGACGACAACCTGATAAATAATTGGGATCCAGTTGGTCCCCCTTAGGCCTGGTTCAACATTGGGATCGCAAAAGGCAAATCACAATCGCCTATGGAGTGTGATTGCATTTTTACCAAGCAATTGTGGCTCCATGTTGCAGTGATTGCGTTTTTCGAGTCTCATTCCAGAGAATGAGAATGGCATACTAACTACCACCAACATGTTGCATGCAGTGCACCTTTGCGACATATGCACACCGCAGGCACTGCAAGGATTTACCACAGTGCTTTGCTGAATACCGGCTATCAGCAAAGAGCAGAAACGCTCCCCACCAAAAGCACAACAAGTGTGAACTGGCCCTTGAGAGAATTTGATTGGTGATTACAAATTGTTGCAACCTGCAGTGTAGAACTCAGGGGCATATTTAAAATGATTTAAATATACCGCCAAGTTCTAGGTATGGCCTCCTCCTCCCCACAGCCATACCAATCCTCTCCAAAAAGTTACAAAGCATAGAAGCGCAAACAAAACAAAAAAGATGCAGGCCGACAATCGTAATTCTGGAAAATACCAATTGCACAAGCAAAAACCCAGCAATGCAAATTACATGTTCATCGCTGTGCGGTTGCTATTGGAACAATACAATTTTTGAATCGTAACATGCCTAATACAAAGGGGCCCTAATTAGTTGATCTCCCTCTAAGATGGTTTATTATATTCTTTTTTGGCAGAGTACTTTGGCTAATACAATTGGCTAAAAGTAAATCACATTTTGGCCAATAGGATTGTAAGCCGGCCCACCATGGCAAGGTAGACTCTTAGGGCAGGTTGGGGGAAGGGAGTGAGAGAAGTCTAGGGGATTGCAGTTTTGAAGCGGGATAATGGGGATAGGGGGCCATCATGGGTATCACTCTTACACCCTCAAGTGTAATGTCTGGAAACATGACGACCACCTGATAAATAGGTGGGATCCAGTTGGTCCCCCTTAGGCCTGGTTCAACATTGGGATCGCAAAAGGCAAATCACAATCGCCTGTGGAGTGTAATTGCATTTTTACCAAGCAATTCTGGCTCCATGTTGCAGTGATTGCATTTTTCGAGTCTCATTCCAGAGAATGAGAATGGCATACTAACTATCACCAACATGTTGCATGCAGTGCACCTTTGCGACATATGCACACCGCAGGCACTGCAAGAATTTACCACAGTGCTTTGCTGAATACCGGCTATCAGCAAAGAGCAGAAACGCTCCCCACCAAAAGCACAACAAGTGTGAACTGGCCCTTGAGAGAATTTGATTGGTGATTACAAATTGTTGCAACCTGCAGTGTAGAACTCAGGGGCATATTTAAAATGCTTTAAATATGCCGCCAAGTTCTAGTTATGGCCTCCTCCTCCCCACAGCCATACCAATCCTCTCCAAAAAGTTACAAAGCATAGAAGCGCAAACAAAACAAAAAAGATGCAGGCCGACAATCGTAATTCTGGAATATACCAATTGCACTAGCAAAAACCCAGCAATGCAAATTACATGTTCTTCGCTGTGCTGTTGCTATTGGCACAATGGGCACGATACAATTTTTGAATTGTAACATGCCTAATACAAAAGGGCCCTAATTAGTTGATCTCCCTCTAAGATGGTTTAATATATTCTTTTTTGGCAGAGTACTTTGGCTAATCCAATTGGCTAAAAGTAAATCACGTTTTGGCCAATAGGATTGTAAGCCGGCCCACCATGTCAAGGTAGACTCTTAGGGCGGGTTGGGGGAAGGGAGTGAGAGAGGTCTAGGGGATGGCAGTTTTGAAGAGGGATAATGGGTATAGGTGGCCATCATGGGTATCACTCTTACACCTTCAAGTGTAATGTCTGGAAACATGACGACCACCTGATAAATAATTGGGATCCAGTTGGTCCCCCTTAGGCCTGGTTCAACATTAGGATCACAAAAGGCAAATCACAATCGCCTATGGAGTGTGATTGCATTTTTACCAAGCAATTGTGGCTCCATGTTGCAGTGATTGCGTTTTTCGAGTCTCATTCCAGAGAATGAGAATGGCATACTAACTACCACCAACATGTTGCATGCAGTGCACCTTTGCGACATATGCACACCGCAGGCACTACAAGGATTTACCACAGTGCTTTGCTGAATACCGGCTATCAGCAAAGAGCAGAAACGCTCCCCACCAAAAGCACAACAAGTGTGAACTGGCCCTTGAGAGAATTTGATTGGTGATTACAAATTGTTGCAACCTGCAGTGTAGAACTCAGGGGCATATTTAAAATGATTTAAATATACCGCCAAGTTCTAGTTATGGCCTCCTCCGCCCCACAGCCATACCAATCCTCTCCAAAAAGTTACAAAGCATAGAAGCGCAAACAAAACAAAAAAGATGCAGGCCGACAATCGTAATTCTGTAAAATACCAATTGCACTAGCAAAAACCCAGCAATGCAAATTACATGTTCATCGCTGTGCTGTTGCTATTGGCACAATGGGCACGATACAATTTTTGAATCGTAACATGCCTAATACAAAAGGGCCCTAATTAGTTGATCTCCCTCTAAGATGGTTTATTATATTCTTTTTTGGCAGAGTACTTTGGCTAATCCAATTGGCTAAAAGTAAATCACATTTTGGCCAAATAGGATTGTAAGCCGGCCCACCATGGCAAGGTAGACTCTTAGGGCGGGTTGGGGAAAGGGAGTGAGAGAGGTCTAGGGGATGGCAGTTTTGAAGAGGGATAATGGGGATAGGTGGCCATCATGGGTATCACTCTTACACCCCCAAGTGTAATGTCTGGAAACATGACGACCACCTGATAAATAATTGGGATCCAGTTGGTCCCCCTTAGGCCTGGTTCAACATTGGGATCGCAAAAGGCAAATCACAATCGCCTATGGTGTGTGATTGCATTTTTACCAAGCAATTGTGGCGCCATGTTGCATTGATTGCGTTTTTCGAGTCTCATTCCAGAGAATGAGAATGGCATACTAACTATTACCAACATGTTGCATGCAGTGCACCTTTGCGACATATGCACATTGCAGGCACTGCAAGGATTTACCACAGTGCTTTGCTGAATACCGGCTATCAGCAAAGAGCAGAAATGCTCCCCACCAAAAGCACAACAAGTGTGAACTGGCCCTTGAGAGAATTTGATTGGTGATTACAAATTGTTGCAACCTGCAGTGTAGAACTCAGGGGCATATTTAAAATGATTTAAATATACCGCCAAGTTCTAGTTATGGCCTCCTCCTCCCCACAGCCATACCAATCCTCTCCAAAAAGTTACAAAGCATAGAAGCGCAAACAAAACAAAAAAGATGCAGGCCGACAATCGTAATTCTGGAAAATACCAATTGCACTAGCAAAAACCCAGCAATGCAAATTACATGTTCATCGCTGTGCTGTTGCTATTGGCACAATGGGCACAATACAATTTTTGAATCGTAACATGCCTAATACAAAAGGGCCCTAATTAGTTGATCTCCCTCTAAGATGGTTTATTATATTCTTTTTTGGCAGAGTACTTTGGCTAATCCAATTGGCTAAAAGTAAATCACGTTTTGGCCAATAGGATTGTAAGCCGGCCCACCATGGCAAGGTAGACTCTTAGGGCGGGTTGGGGGAAGGGAGTGAGAGAGGTCTAGGGGATGGCAGTTTTGAAGCGGGATAATGGGGATAGGTGGCCATCATGGGTATCACTCTTACACCCTCAAGTGTAATGTCTGGAAACATGACGACCACCTGATAAATAATTGAGATCCAGTTGGTCCCCCTTAGGCCTGGTTCAACATTGGGATCGCAAAGGCAAATCACAATCGCCTATGGTATGTGATTGCATTTTTACCAAGCAATTGTGGCGCCATGGTGCATTGATTGCGTTTTTCGAGTCTCATTCCAGAGAATGAGAATGGCATACTAACTATCACCAACATGTTGCATGCAGTGCACCTTTGCGACATATGCACACCGCAGGCACTGCAAGGATTTACCACAGTGCTTTGCTGAATACCAGCTATCAGCAAAGAGCAGAAACGCTCCCCACCAAAAGCACAACAAGTGTGAACTGGCCCTTGAGAGAATTTGATTGGTGATTACAAATTGTTGCAACCTGCAGTGTAGAACTCAGGGGCATATTTAAAATGATTTAAATATACCGCCAAGTTCTAGTTATGGCCTCCTCCTCCCCACAGCCATACCAATCCTCTCCAAAAAGTTACAAAGCATAGAAGCGCAAACAAAACAAAAAAGATGCAGGCCGACAATCGTAATTCTGGAAAATACCAATTGCACAAGCAAAAACCCAGCAATGCAAATTACATGTTCATCGCTGTGCTGTTGCTATTGGAACAATACAATTTTTGAATCGTAACATGCCTAATACAAAGGGGCCCTAATTAGTTGATCTCCCTCTAAGATGGTTTATTATATTCTTTTTTGGCAGAGTACTTTGGCTAATACAATTGGCTAAAAGTAAATCACATTTTGGCCAATAGGATTGTAAGCCGGCCCACCATGGCAAGGTAGACTCTTAGGGCGGGTTGGGGGAAGGGAGTGAGAGAAGTCTAGGGGATTGCAGTTTTGAAGCGGGATAATGGGGATAGGGGGCCATCATGGGTATCACTCTTACACCCTCAAGTGTAATGTCTGGAAACATGACGACCACCTGATAAATAGGTGGGATCCAGTTGGTCCCCCTTAGGCCTGGTTCAACATTGG
The DNA here is from genome assembly GCF_040937935.1 of Hyperolius riggenbachi. Lineage (NCBI taxonomy): Eukaryota > Metazoa > Chordata > Amphibia > Anura > Hyperoliidae > Hyperolius > Hyperolius riggenbachi. Next base: position 91,202,584 of record NC_090655.1, on the reverse strand, counting down.
GATCGCAAAAGGCAAATCACAATCGCCTGTGGAGTGTAATTGCATTTTTACCAAGCAATTCTGGCTCCATGTTGCAGTGATTGCATTTTTCGAGTCTCATTCCAGAGAATGAGAATGGCATACTAACTATCACCAACATGTTGCATGCAGTGCACCTTTGCGACATATGCACACCGCAGGCACTGCAAGAATTTACCACAGTGCTTTGCTGAATACCGGCTATCAGCAAAGAGCTGAAACGCTCCCCACCAAAAGCACAACAAGTGTGAACTGGCCCTTGAGAGAATTTGATTGGTGATTACAAATTGTTGCAACCTGCAGTGTAGAACTCAGGGGCATATTTAAAATGCTTTAAATATGCCGCCAAGTTCTAGTTATGGCCTCCTCCTCCCCACAGCCATACCAATCCTCTCCAAAAAGTTACAAAGCATAGAAGCGCAAACAAAACAAAAAAGATGCAGGCCGACAATCGTAATTCTGGAATATACCAATTGCACTAGCAAAAACCCAGCAATGCAAATTACATGTTCATCGCTGTGCTGTTGCTATTGGCACAATGGGCACGATACAATTTTTGAATTGTAACATGCCTAATACAAAAGGGCCCTAATTAGTTGATCTCCCTCTAAGATGGTTTAATATATTCTTTTTTGGCAGAGTACTTTGGCTAATCCAATTGGCTAAAAGTAAATCACGTTTTGGCCAATAGGATTGTAAGCCGGCCCACCATGTCAAGGTAGACTCTTAGGGCGGGTTGGGGGAAGGGAGTGAGAGAGGTCTAGGGGATGGCAGTTTTGAAGAGGGATAATGGGTATAGGTGGCCATCATGGGTATCACTCTTACACCCCCAAGTGTAATGTCTGGAAACATGACGACCACCTGATAAATAATTGGGATCCAGTTGGTCCCCCTTAGGCCTGGTTCAACATTGGGATCGCAAAAGGCAAATCACAATCGCCTATGGTGTGTGATTGCATTTTTACCAAGCAATTGTGGCGCCATGTTGCATTGATTGCGTTTTTCGAGTCTCATTCCAGAGAATGAGAATGGCATACTAACTATTACCAACATGTTGCATGCAGTGCACCTTTGCGACATATGCACATTGCAGGCACTGCAAGGATTTACCACAGTGCTTTGCTGAATACCGGCTATCAGCAAAGAGCAGAAACGCTCCCCACCAAAAGCACAACAAGTGTGAACTGGCCCTTGAGAGAATTTGATTGGTGATTACAAATTGTTGCAACCTGCAGTGTAGAACTCAGGGGCATATTTAAAATGATTTAAATATACCGCCAAGTTCTAGTTATGGCCTCCTCCTCCCCACAGCCATACCAATCCTCTCCAAAAAGTTACAAAGCATAGAAGCGCAAACAAAACAAAAAAGATGCAGGCCGACAATCGTAATTCTGGAAAATACCAATTGCACTAGCAAAAACCCAGCAATGCAAATTACATGTTCATCGCTGTGCTGTTGCTATTGGCACAATGGGCACAATACAATTTTTGAATCGTAACATGCCTAATACAAAAGGGCCCTAATTAGTTGATCTCCCTCTAAGATGGTTTATTATATTCTTTTTTGGCAGAGTACTTTGGCTAATCCAATTGGCTAAAAGTAAATCACGTTTTGGCCAATAGGATTGTAAGCCGGCCCACCATGGCAAGGTAGACTCTTAGGGCGGGTTGGGGGAAGGGAGTGAGAGAGGTCTAGGGGATGGCAGTTTTGAAGCGGGATAATGGGGATAGGTGGCCATCATGGGTATCACTCTTACACCCTCAAGTGTAATGTCTGGAAACATGACGACCACCTGATAAATAATTGAGATCCAGTTGGTCCCCCTTAGGCCTGGTTCAACATTGGGATCGCAAAGGCAAATCACAATCGCCTATGGTATGTGATTGCATTTTTACCAAGCAATTGTGGCGCCATGGTGCATTGATTGCGTTTTTCGAGTCTCATTCCAGAGAATGAGAATGGCATACTAACTATCACCAACATGTTGCATGCAGTGCACCTTTGCGACATATGCACACCGCAGGCACTGCAAGGATTTACCACAGTGCTTTGCTGAATACCAGCTATCAGCAAAGAGCAGAAACGCTCCCCACCAAAAGCACAACAAGTGTGAACTGGCCCTTGAGAGAATTTGATTGGTGATTACAAATTGTTGCAACCTGCAGTGTAGAACTCAGGGGCATATTTAAAATGCTTTAAATATGCCGCCAAGTTCTAGTTATGGCCTCCTCCTCCCCACAGCCATACCAATCCTCTCCAAAAAGTTACAAAGCATAGAAGCGCAAACAAAACAAAAAAGATGCAGGCCGACAATCGTAATTCTGGAAAATACCAATTGCACTAGCAAAAACCCAGCTATGCAAATTACATGTTCATCGCTGTGCTGTTGCTATTGGCACAATGGGCACAATACAATTTTTGAATCGTAACATGCCTAATACAAAGGGGCCCTAATTAGTTGATCTCCCTCTAAGATGGTTTATTATATTCTTTTTTGGCAGAGTACTTTGGCTAATACAATTGGCTAAAAGTAAATCACATTTTGGCCAATAGGATTGTAAGCCGGCCCACCATGGCAAGGTAGACTCTTAGGGCGGGTTAGGGGAAGGGAGTGAGAGAAGTCTAGGGGATTGCAGTTTTGAAGCGGGATAACGGGGATAGGGGGCCATCATGGGTATCACTCTTACACCCTCAAGTGTAATGTCTGGAAACATGACGACCACCTGATAAATAGGTGGGATCCAGTTGGTCCCCCTTAGGCCTGGTTCAACATTGGGATCGCAAAAGGCAAATCACAATCGCCTGTGGAGTGTAATTGCATTTTTACCAAGCAATTCTGGCTCCATGTTGCATTGATTGCGTTTTTCGAGTCTCATTCCAGAGAATGAGAATGGCATACTAACTATCACCAACATGTTGCATGCAGTGCACCTTTGCAACATATGCACACCGCAGGCACTACAAGGATTTACCACAGTGCTTTGCTGAATACCGGCTATCAGCAAAGAGCATAAACGCTCCCCACCAAAAGCACAACAAGTGTGAACTGGCCCTTGAGAGAATTTGATTGGTGATTACAAATTGTTGCAACCTGCAGTGTAGAGAACTCAGGGGCATATTTAAAATGATTTAAATATACCGCCAAGTTCTAGTTATGGCCTCCTCCGCCCCACAGCCATACCAATCCTCTCCAAAAAGTTACAAAGCATAGAAGCGCAAACAAAACAAAAAAGATGCAGGCCGACAATCGTAATTCTGGAAAATACCAATTGCACTAGCAAAAACCCAGCAATGCAAATTACATGTTCATCGCTGTGCTGTTGCTATTGGCACAATGGGCACAATACAATTTTTGAATCGTAACATGCCTAATACAAAAGGGCCCTAATTAGTTGATCTCCCTCTAAGATGGTTTATTATATTCTTTTTTGGCAGAGTACTTTGGCTAATCCAATTGGCTAAAAGTAAATCACGTTTTGGCCAATAGGATTGTAAGCCGGCCCACCATGTCAAGGTAGACTCTTAGGGCGGGTTGGGGGAAGGGAGTGAGAGAGGTCTAGGGGATGGCAGTTTTGAAGAGGGATAATGGGGATAGGTGGCCATCATGGGTATCACTCTTACACCTTCAAGTGTAATGTCTGGAAACATGACGACCACCTGATAAATAATTGGGATCCAGTTGGTCCCCCTTAGGCCTGGTTCAACATTAGGATCGCAAAAGGCAAATCACAATCACCTATGGAGTGTGATTGCATTTTTACCAAGCAATTGTGGCTCCATGTTGCAGTGATTGCGTTTTTCGAGTCTCATTCCAGAGAATGAGAATGGCATACTAACTACCACCAACATGTTGCATGCAGTGCACCTTTGCGACATATGCACACCGCAGGCACTACAAGGATTTACCACAGTGCTTTGCTGAATACCGGCTATCAGCAAAGAGCAGAAACGCTCCCCACCAAAAGCACAACAAGTGTGAACTGGCCCTTGAGAGAATTTGATTGGTGATTACAAATTGTTGCAACCTGCAGTGTAGAACTCAGGGGCATATTTAAAATGATTTAAATATACCGCCAAGTTCTAGTTATGGCCTCCTCCGCCCCACAGCCATACCAATCCTCTCCAAAAAGTTACAAAGCATAGAAGCGCAAACAAAACAAAAAAGATGCAGGCCGACAATCGTAATTCTGTAAAATACCAATTGCACTAGCAAAAACCCAGCAATGCAAATTACATGTTCATCGCTGTGCTGTTGCTATTGGCACAATGGGCACGATACAATTTTTGAATCGTAACATGCCTAATACAAAAGGGCCCTAATTAGTTGATCTCCCTCTAAGATGGTTTATTATATTCTTTTTTGGCAGAGTACTTTGGCTAATCCAATTGGCTAAAAGTAAATCACATTTTGGCCAAATAGGATTGTAAGCCGGCCCACCATGGCAAGGTAGACTCTTAGGGCGGGTTGGGGAAAGGGAGTGAGAGAGGTCTAGGGGATGGCAGTTTTGAAGAGGGATAATGGGGATAGGTGGCCATCATGGGTATCACTCTTACACCCCCAAGTGTAATGTCTGGAAACATGACGACCACCTGATAAATAATTGGGATCCAGTTGGTCCCCCTTAGGCCTGGTTCAACATTGGGATCGCAAAAGGCAAATCACAATCGCCTATGGTGTGTGATTGCATTTTTACCAAGCAATTGTGGCGCCATGTTGCATTGATTGCGTTTTTCGAGTCTCATTCCAGAGAATGAGAATGGCATACTAACTATTACCAACATGTTGCATGCAGTGCACCTTTGCGACATATGCACATTGCAGGCACTGCAAGGATTTACCACAGTGCTTTGCTGAATACCGGCTATCAGCAAAGAGCAGAAACGCTCCCCACCAAAAGCACAACAAGTGTGAACTGGCCCTTGAGAGAATTTGATTGGTGATTACAAATTGTTGCAACCTGCAGTGTAGAACTCAGGGGCATATTTAAAATGATTTAAATATACCGCCAAGTTCTAGTTATGGCCTCCTCCTCCCCACAGCCATACCAATCCTCTCCAAAAAGTTACAAAGCATAGAAGCGCAAACAAAACAAAAAAGATGCAGGCCGACAATCGTAATTCTGGAAAATACCAATTGCACTAGCAAAAACCCAGCAATGCAAATTACATGTTCATCGCTGTGCTGTTGCTATTGGCACAATGGGCACAATACAATTTTTGAATCGTAACATGCCTAATACAAAAGGGCCCTAATTAGTTGATCTCCCTCTAAGATGGTTTATTATATTCTTTTTTGGCAGAGTACTTTGGCTAATCCAATTGGCTAAAAGTAAATCACGTTTTGGCCAATAGGATTGTAAGCCGGCCCACCATGGCAAGGTAGACTCTTAGGGCGGGTTGGGGGAAGGGAGTGAGAGAGGTCTAGGGGATGGCAGTTTTGAAGCGGGATAATGGGGATAGGTGGCCATCATGGGTATCACTCTTACACCCTCAAGTGTAATGTCTGGAAACATGACGACCACCTGATAAATAATTGAGATCCAGTTGGTCCCCCTTAGGCCTGGTTCAACATTGGGATCGCAAAGGCAAATCACAATCGCCTATGGTATGTGATTGCATTTTTACCAAGCAATTGTGGCGCCATGGTGCATTGATTGCGTTTTTCGAGTCTCATTCCAGAGAATGAGAATGGCATACTAACTATCACCAACATGTTGCATGCAGTGCACCTTTGCGACATATGCACACCGCAGGCACTGCAAGGATTTACCACAGTGCTTTGCTGAATACCAGCTATCAGCAAAGAGCAGAAACGCTCCCCACCAAAAGCACAACAAGTGTGAACTGGCCCTTGAGAGAATTTGATTGGTGATTACAAATTGTTGCAACCTGCAGTGTAGAACTCAGGGGCATATTTAAAATGATTTAAATATACCGCCAAGTTCTAGTTATGGCCTCCTCCTCCCCACAGCCATACCAATCCTCTCCAAAAAGTTACAAAGCATAGAAGCGCAAACAAAACAAAAAAGATGCAGGCCGACAATCGTAATTCTGGAAAATACCAATTGCACAAGCAAAAACCCAGCAATGCAAATTACATGTTCATCACTGTGCTGTTGCTATTGGAACAATACAATTTTTGAATCGTAACATGCCTAATACAAAGGGGCCCTAATTAGTTGATCTCCCTCTAAGATGGTTTATTATATTCTTTTTTGGCAGAGTACTTTGGCTAATACAATTGGCTAAAAGTAAATCACATTTTGGCCAATAGGATTGTAAGCCGGCCCACCATGGCAAGGTAGACTCTTAGGGCGGGTTGGGGGAAGGGAGTGAGAGAAGTCTAGGGGATTGCAGTTTTGAAGCGGGATAATGGGGATAGGGGGCCATCATGGGTATCACTCTTACACCCTCAAGTGTAATGTCTGGAAACATGACGACCACCTGATAAATAGGTGGGATCCAGTTGGTCCCCCTTAGGCCTGGTTCAACATTGGGATCGCAAAAGGCAAATCACAATCGCCTGTGGAGTGTAATTGCATTTTTACCAAGCAATTCTGGCTCCATGTTGCAGTGATTGCATTTTTCGAGTCTCATTCCAGAGAATGAGAATGGCATACTAACTATCACCAACATGTTGCATGCAGTGCACCTTTGCGACATATGCACACCGCAGGCACTGCAAGAATTTACCACAGTGCTTTGCTGAATACCGGCTATCAGCAAAGAGCTGAAACGCTCCCCACCAAAAGCACAACAAGTGTGAACTGGCCCTTGAGAGAATTTGATTGGTGATTACAAATTGTTGCAACCTGCAGTGTAGAACTCAGGGGCATATTTAAAATGCTTTAAATATGCCGCCAAGTTCTAGTTATGGCCTCCTCCTCCCCACAGCCATACCAATCCTCTCCAAAAAGTTACAAAGCATAGAAGCGCAAACAAAACAAAAAAGATGCAGGCCGACAATCGTAATTCTGGAATATACCAATTGCACTAGCAAAAACCCAGCAATGCAAATTACATGTTCATCGCTGTGCTGTTGCTATTGGCACAATGGGCACGATACAATTTTTGAATTGTAACATGCCTAATACAAAAGGGCCCTAATTAGTTGATCTCCCTCTAAGATGGTTTAATATATTCTTTTTTGGCAGAGTACTTTGGCTAATCCAATTGGCTAAAATTAAATCACGTTTTGGCCAATAGGATTGTAAGCCGGCCCACCATGTCAAGGTAGACTCTTAGGGCGGGTTGGGGGAAGGGAGTGAGAGAGGTCTAGGGGATGGCAGTTTTGAAGAGGGATAATGGGTATAGGTGGCCATCATGGGTATCACTCTTACACCCCCAAGTGTAATGTCTGGAAACATGACGACCACCTGATAAATAATTGGGATCCAGTTGGTCCCCCTTAGGCCTGGTTCAACATTGGGATCGCAAAAGGCAAATCACAATCGCCTATGGTGTGTGATTGCATTTTTACCAAGCAATTGTGGCGCCATGTTGCATTGATTGCGTTTTTCGAGTCTCATTCCAGAGAATGAGAATGGCATACTAACTATTACCAACATGTTGCATGCAGTGCACCTTTGCGACATATGCACACCGCAGGCACTACAAGGATTTACCACAGTGCTTTGCTGAATACCGGCTATCAGCAAAGAGCAGAAACGCTCCCCACCAAAAGCACAACAAGTGTGAACTGGCCCTTGAGAGAATTTGATTGGTGATTACAAATTGTTGCAACCTGCAGTGTAGAACTCAGGGGCATATTTAAAATGATTTAAATATACCGCCAAGTTCTAGTTATGGCCTCCTCCGCCCCACAGCCATACCAATCCTCTCCAAAAAGTTACAAAGCATAGAAGCGCAAACAAAACAAAAAAGATGCAGGCCGACAATCGTAATTCTGTAAAATACCAATTGCACTAGCAAAAACCCAGCAATGCAAATTACATGTTCATCGCTGTGCTGTTGCTATTGGCACAATGGGCACGATACAATTTTTGAATCGTAACATGCCTAATACAAAAGGGCCCTAATTAGTTGATCTCCCTCTAAGATGGTTTATTATATTCTTTTTTGGCAGAGTACTTTGGCTAATCCAATTGGCTAAAAGTAAATCACATTTTGGCCAAATAGGATTGTAAGCCGGCCCACCATGGCAAGGTAGACTCTTAGGGCGGGTTGGGGAAAGGGAGTGAGAGAGGTCTAGGGGATGGCAGTTTTGAAGAGGGATAATGGGGATAGGTGGCCATCATGGGTATCACTCTTACACCCCCAAGTGTAATGTCTGGAAACATGACGACCACCTGATAAATAATTGGGATCCAGTTGGTCCCCCTTAGGCCTGGTTCAACATTGGGATCGCAAAAGGCAAATCACAATCGCCTATGGTGTGTGATTGCATTTTTACCAAGCAATTGTGGCGCCATGTTGCATTGATTGCGTTTTTCGAGTCTCATTCCAGAGAATGAGAATGGCATACTAACTATTACCAACATGTTGCATGCAGTGCACCTTTGCGACATATGCACATTGCAGGCACTGCAAGGATTTACCACAGTGCTTTGCTGAATACCGGCTATCAGCAAAGAGCAGAAACGCTCCCCACCAAAAGCACAACAAGTGTGAACTGGCCCTTGAGAGAATTTGATTGGTGATTACAAATTGTTGCAACCTGCAGTGTAGAACTCAGGGGCATATTTAAAATGATTTAAATATACCGCCAAGTTCTAGTTATGGCCTCCTCCTCCCCACAGCCATACCAATCCTCTCCAAAAAGTTACAAAGCATAGAAGCGCAAACAAAACAAAAAAGATGCAGGCCGACAATCGTAATTCTGGAAAATACCAATTGCACTAGCAAAAACCCAGCAATGCAAATTACATGTTCATCGCTGTGCTGTTGCTATTGGCACAATGGGCACAATACAATTTTTGAATCGTAACATGCCTAATACAAAAGGGCCCTAATTAGTTGATCTCCCTCTAAGATGGTTTATTATATTCTTTTTTGGCAGAGTACTTTGGCTAATCCAATTGGCTAAAAGTAAATCACGTTTTGGCCAATAGGATTGTAAGCCGGCCCACCATGGCAAGGTAGACTCTTAGGGCGGGTTGGGGGAAGGGAGTGAGAGAGGTCTAGGGGATGGCAGTTTTGAAGCAGGATAATGGGGATAGGTGGCCATCATGGGTATCACTCTTACACCCTCAAGTGTAATGTCTGGAAACATGACGACCACCTGATAAATAATTGAGATCCAGTTGGTCCCCCTTAGGCCTGGTTCAACATTGGGATCGCAAAGGCAAATCACAATCGCCTATGGTATGTGATTGCATTTTTACCAAGCAATTGTGGCGCCATGGTGCATTGATTGCGTTTTTCGAGTCTCATTCCAGAGAATGAGAATGGCATACTAACTATCACCAACATGTTGCATGCAGTGCACCTTTGCGACATATGCACACCGCAGGCACTGCAAGGATTTACCACAGTGCTTTGCTGAATACCAGCTATCAGCAAAGAGCAGAAACGCTCCCCACCAAAAGCACAACAAGTGTGAACTGGCCCTTGAGAGAATTTGATTGGTGATTACAAATTGTTGCAACCTGCAGTGTAGAACTCAGGGGCATATTTAAAATGATTTAAATATACCGCCAAGTTCTAGTTATGGCCTCCTCCTCCCCACAGCCATACCAATCCTCTCCAAAAAGTTACAAAGCATAGAAGCGCAAACAAAACAAAAAAGATGCAGGCCGACAATCGTAATTCTGGAAAATACCAATTGCACAAGCAAAAACCCAGCAATGCAAATTACATGTTCATCGCTGTGCTGTTGCTATTGGAACAATACAATTTTTGAATCGTAACATGCCTAATACAAAGGGGCCCTAATTAGTTGATCTCCCTCTAAGATGGTTTATTATATTCTTTTTTGGCAGAGTACTTTGGCTAATACAATTGGCTAAAAGTAAATCACATTTTGGCCAATAGGATTGTAAGCCGGCCCACCATGGCAAGGTAGACTCTTAGGGCGGGTTGGGGGAAGGGAGTGAGAGAAGTCTAGGGGATTGCAGTTTTGAAGCGGGATAATGGGGATAGGGGGCCATCATGGGTATCACTCTTACACCCTCAAGTGTAATGTCTGGAAACATGACGACCACCTGATAAATAGGTGGGATCCAGTTGGTCCCCCTTAGGCCTGGTTCAACATTGGGATCGCAAAAGGCAAATCACAATCGCCTGTGGAGTGTAATTGCATTTTTACCAAGCAATTCTGGCTCCATGTTGCAGTGATTGCATTTTTCGAGTCTCATTCCAGAGAATGAGAATGGCATACTAACTATCACCAACATGTTGCATGCAGTGCACCTTTGCGACATATGCACACCGCAGGCACTGCAAGAATTTACCACAGTGCTTTGCTGAATACCGGCTATCAGCAAAGAGCTGAAACGCTCCCCACCAAAAGCACAACAAGTGTGAACTGGCCCTTGAGAGAATTTGATTGGTGATTACAAATTGTTGCAACCTGCAGTGTAGAACTCAGGGGCATATTTAAAATGCTTTAAATATGCCGCCAAGTTCTAGTTATGGCCTCCTCCTCCCCACAGCCATACCAATCCTCTCCAAAAAGTTACAAAGCATAGAAGCGCAAACAAAACAAAAAAGATGCAGGCCGACAATCGTAATTCTGGAATATACCAATTGCACTAGCAAAAACCCAGCAATGCAAATTACATGTTCATCGCTGTGCTGTTGCTATTGGCACAATGGGCACGATACAATTTTTGAATTGTAACATGCCTAATACAAAAGGGCCCTAATTAGTTGATCTCCCTCTAAGATGGTTTAATATATTCTTTTTTGGCAGAGTACTTTGGCTAATCCAATTGGCTAAAAGTAAATCACGTTTTGGCCAATAGGATTGTAAGCCGGCCCACCATGTCAAGGTAGACTCTTAGGGCGGGTTGGGGGAAGGGAGTGAGAGAGGTCTAGGGGATGGCAGTTTTGAAGAGGGATAATGGGTATAGGTGGCCATCATGGGTATCACTCTTACACCCCCAAGTGTAATGTCTGGAAACATGACGACCACCTGATAAATAATTGGGATCCAGTTGGTCCCCCTTAGGCCTGGTTCAACATTGGGATCGCAAAAGGCAAATCACAATCGCCTATGGTGTGTGATTGCATTTTTACCAAGCAATTGTGGCGCCATGTTGCATTGATTGCGTTTTTCGAGTCTCATTCCAGAGAATGAGAATGGCATACTAACTATTACCAACATGTTGCATGCAATGCACCTTTGCGACATATGCACATTGCAGGCACTGCAAGGATTTACCACAGTGCTTTGCTGAATACCGGCTATCAGCAAAGAGCAGAAACGCTCCCCACCAAAAGCACAACAAGTGTGAACTGGCCCTTGAGAGAATTTGATTGGTGATTACAAATTGTTGCAACCTGCAGTGTAGAACTCAGGGGCATATTTAAAATGATTTAAATATACCGCCAAGTTCTAGTTATGGCCTCCTCCTCCCCACAGCCATACCAATCCTCTCCAAAAAGTTACAAAGCATAGAAGCGCAAACAAAACAAAAAAGATGCAGGCCGACAATCGTAATTCTGGAAAATACCAATTGCACTAGCAAAAACCCAGCAATGCAAATTACATGTTCATCGCTGTGCTGTTGCTATTGGCACAATGGGCACAATACAATTTTTGAATCGTAACATGCCTAATACAAAAGGGCCCTAATTAGTTGATCTCCCTCTAAGATGGTTTATTATATTCTTTTTTGGCAGAGTACTATGGCTAATCCAATTGGCTAAAAGTAAATCACGTTTTGGCCAATAGGATTGTAAGCCGGCCCACCATGGCAAGGTAGACTCTTAGGGCGGGTTGGGGGAAGGGAGTGAGAGAGGTCTAGGGGATGGCAGTTTTGAAGCGGGATAATGGGGATAGGTGGCCATCATGGGTATCACTCTTACACCCTCAAGTGTAATGTCTGGAAACATGACGACCACCTGATAAATAATTGAGATCCAGTTGGTCCCCCTTAGGCCTGGTTCAACATTGGGATCGCAAAGGCAAATCACAATCGACTATGGTATGTGATTGCATTTTTACCAAGCAATTGTGGCGCCATGGTGCATTGATTGCGTTTTTCGAGTCTCATTCCAGAGAATGAGAATGGCATACTAACTATCACCAACATGTTGCATGCAGTGCACCTTTGCGACATATGCACACCGCAGGCACTGCAAGGATTTACCACAGTGCTTTGCTGAATACCAGCTATCAGCAAAGAGCAGAAACGCTCCCCACCAAAAGCACAACAAGTGTGAACTGGCCCTTGAGAGAATTTGATTGGTGATTACAAATTGTTGCAACCTGCAGTGTAGAACTCAGGGGCATATTTAAAATGCTTTAAATATGCCGCCAAGTTCTAGTTATGGCCTCCTCCTCCCCACAGCCATACCAATCCTCTCCAAAAAGTTACAAAGCATAGAAGCGCAAACAAAACAAAAAAGATGCAGGCCGACAATCGTAATTCTGGAAAATACCAATTGCACTAGCAAAAACCCAGCTATGCAAATTACATGTTCATCGCTGTGCTGTTGCTATTGGCACAATGGGCACAATACAATTTTTGAATCGTAACATGCCTAATACAAAAGGGCCCTAATTAGTTGATCTATCTCTAAGATGGTTTATTATATTCTTTTTTGGCAGAGTACTTTGGCTAATACAATTGGCTAAAAGTAAATCACATTTTGGCCAATAGGATTGTAAGCCGGCCCACCATGGCAAGGTAGACTCTTAGGGCGGGTTAGGGGAAGGGAGTGAGAGAAGTCTAGGGGATTACAGTTTTGAAGCGGGATAACGGGGATAGGGGGCCATCATGGGTATCACTCTTACACCCTCAAGTGTAATGTCTGGAAACATGACGACCACCTGATAAATAGGTGGGATCCAGTTGGTCCCCCTTAGGCCTGGTTCAACATTGGGATCGCAAAAGGCAAATCACAATCGCCTGTGGAGTGTAATTGCATTTTTACCAAGCAATTCTGGCTCCATGTTGCATTGATTGCGTTTTTCGAGTCTCATTCCAGAGAATGAGAATGGCATACTAACTATCACCAACATGTTGCATGCAGTGCACCTTTGCAACATATGCACACCGCAGGCACTACAAGGATTTACCACAGTGCTTTGCTGAATACCGGCTATCAGCAAAGAGCATAAACGCTCCCCACCAAAAGCACAACAAGTGTGAACTGGCCCTTGAGAGAATTTGATTGGTGATTACAAATTGTTGCAACCTGCAGTGTAGAGAACTCAGGGGCATATTTAAAATGATTTAAATATACCGCCAAGTTCTAGTTATGGCCTCCTCCACCCCACAGCCATACCAATCCTCTCCAAAAAGTTACAAAGCATAGAAGCGCAAACAAAACAAAAAAGATGCAGGCCGACAATCGTAATTCTGGAAAATACCAATTGCACTAGCAAAAACCCAGCAATGCAAATTACATGTTCATCGCTGTGCTGTTGCTATTGGCACAATGGGCACAATACAATTTTTGAATCGTAACATGCCTAATACAAAAGGGCCCTAATTAGTTGATCTCCCTCTAAGATGGTTTATTATATTCTTTTTTGGCAGAGTACTTTGGCTAATCCAATTGGCTAAAAGTAAATCACGTTTTGGCCAATAGGATTGTAAGCCGGCCCACCATGGCAAGGTAGACTCTTAGGGCGGGTTGGGGGAAGGGAGTGAGAGAGGTCTAGGGGATGGCAGTTTTGAAGAGGGATAATGGGGATAGGTGGCCATCATGGGTATCACTCTTACACCTTCAAGTGTAATGTCTGGAAACATGACGACCACCTGATAAATAATTGGGATCCAGTTGGTCCCCCTTAGGCCTGGTTCAACATTAGGATCGCAAAAGGCAAATCACAATCGCCTATGGAGTGTGATTGCATTTTTACCAAGCAATTGTGGCTCCATGTTGCAGTGATTGCGTTTTTCGAGTCTCATTCCAGAGAATGAGAATGGCATACTAACTACCACCAACATGTTGCATGCAGTGCACCTTTGCGACATATGCACACCGCAGGCACTACAAGGATTTACCACAGTGCTTTGCTGAATACCGGCTATCAGCAAAGAGCAGAAACGCTCCCCACCAAAAGCACAACAAGTGTGAACTGGCCCTTGAGAGAATTTGATTGGTGATTACAAATTGTTGCAACCTGCAGTGTAGAACTCAGGGGCATATTTAAAATGATTTAAATATACCGCCAAGTTCTAGTTATGGCCTCCTCCGCCCCACAGCCATACCAATCCTCTCCAAAAAGTTACAAAGCATAGAAGCGCAAACAAAACAAAAAAGATGCAGGCCGACAATCGTAATTCTGGAAAATACCAATTGCACTAGCAAAAACCCAGCAATGCAAATTACATGTTCATCGCTGTGCTGTTGCTATTGGCACAATGGGCACGATACAATTTTTGAATCGTAACATGCCTAATACAAAAGGGCCCTAATTAGTTGATCTCCCTCTAAGATGGTTTATTATATTCTTTTTTGGCAGAGTACTTTGGCTAATCCAATTGGCTAAAAGTAAATCATATTTTGGCCAAATAGGATTGTAAGCCGGCCCACCATGGCAAGGTAGACTCTTAGGGCGGGTTGGGGAAAGGGAGTGAGAGAGGTCTAGGGGATGGCAGTTTTGAAGAGGGATAATGGGGATAGGTGGCCATCATGGGTATCACTCTTACACCCCCAAGTGTAATGTCTGGAAACATGACGACCACCTGATAAATAATTGGGATCCAGTTGGTCCCCCTTAGGCCTGGTTCAACATTGGGATCGCAAAAGGCAAATCACAATCGCCTATGGTGTGTGATTGCATTTTTACCAAGCAATTGTGGCGCCATGTTGCATTGATTGCGTTTTTCGAGTCTCATTCCAGAGAATGAGAATGGCATACTAACTATCACCAACATGTTGCATGCAGTGCACCTTTGCGACATATGCACACCGCAGGCACTGCAAGGATTTACCACAGTGCTTTGCTGAATACCGGCTATCAGCAAAGAGCAGAAACGCTCCCCACCAAAAGCACAACAAGTGTGAACTGGCCCTTGAGAGAATTTGATTGGTGATTACAAATTGTTGCAACCTGCAGTGTAGAACTCAGGGGCATATTTAAAATGATTTAAATATGCCGCCAAGTTCTAGTTATGGCCTCCTCCTCCCCACAGCCATACCAATCCTCTCCAAAAAGTTACAAAGCATAGAAGCGCAAACAAAACAAAAAAGATGCAGGCCGACAATCGTAATTCTGGAAAATACCAATTGCACTAGCAAAAACCCAGCAATGCAAATTACATGTTCATCGCTGTGCTGTTGCTATTGGCACAATACAATTTTTGAATCGTAACATGCCTAATACAAAGGGGCCCTAATTAGTTGATCTCCCTCTAAGATGGTTTATTATATTCTTTTTTGGCAGAGTACTTTGGCTAATACAATTGGCTAAAAGTAAATCACATTTTGGCCAATAGGATTGTAAGCCGGCCCACCATGGCAAGGTAGACTCTTAGGGCGGGTTAGGGGAAGGGAGTGAGAGAAGTCTAGGGGATTGCAGTTTTGAAGCGGGATAACGGGGATAGGGGGCCATCATGGGTATCACTCTTACACCCTCAAGTGTAATGTCTGGAAACATGACGACCACCTGATAAATAGGTGGGATCCAGTTGGTCCCCCTTAGGCCTGGTTCAACATTGGGATCGCAAAAGGCAAATCACAATCGCCTGTGGAGTGTAATTGCATTTTTACCAAGCAATTCTGGCTCCATGTTGCATTGATTGCGTTTTTCGAGTCTCATTCCAGAGAATGAGAATGGCATACTAACTATCACCAACATGTTGCATGCAGTGCACCTTTGCAACATATGCACACCGCAGGCACTACAAGGATTTACCACAGTGCTTTGCTGAATACCGGCTATCAGCAAAGAGCATAAACGCTCCCCACCAAAAGCACAACAAGTGTGAACTGGCCCTTGAGAGAATTTGATTGGTGATTACAAATTGTTGCAACCTGCAGTGTAGAGAACTCAGGGGCATATTTAAAATGATTTAAATATACCGCCAAGTTCTAGTTATGGCCTCCTCCGCCCCACAGCCATACCAATCCTCTCCAAAAAGTTACAAAGCATAGAAGCGCAAACAAAACAAAAAAGATGCAGGCCGACAATCGTAATTCTGGAAAATACCAATTGCACTAGCAAAAACCCAGCAATGCAAATTACATGTTCATCGCTGTGCTGTTGCTATTGGCACAATGGGCACAATACAATTTTTGAATCGTAACATGCCTAATACAAAAGGGCCCTAATTAGTTGATCTCCCTCTAAGATGGTTTATTATATTCTTTTTTGGCAGAGTACTTTGGCTAATCCAATTGGCTAAAAGTAAATCACGTTTTGGCCAATAGGATTGTAAGCCGGCCCACCATGTCAAGGTAGACTCTTAGGGCGGGTTGGGGGAAGGGAGTGAGAGAGGTCTAGGGGATGGCAGTTTTGAAGAGGGATAATGGGGATAGGTGGCCATCATGGGTATCACTCTTACACCTTCAAGTGTAATGTCTGGAAACATGACGACCACCTGATAAATAATTGGGATCCAGTTGGTCCCCCTTAGGCCTGGTTCAACATTAGGATCGCAAAAGGCAAATCACAATCGCCTATGGAGTGTGATTGCATTTTTACCAAGCAATTGTGGCTCCATGTTGCAGTGATTGCGTTTTTCGAGTCTCATTCCAGAGAATGAGAATGGCATACTAACTACCAGCAACATGTTGCATGCAGTGCACCTTTGCGACATATGCACACCGCAGGCACTACAAGGATTTACCACAGTGCTTTGCTGAATACCGGCTATCAGCAAAGAGCAGAAACGCTCCCCACCAAAAGCACAACAAGTGTGAACTGGCCCTTGAGAGAATTTGATTGGTGATTACAAATTGTTGCAACCTGCAGTGTAGAACTCAGGGGCATATTTAAAATGATTTAAATATACCGCCAAGTTCTAGTTATGGCCTCCTCCGCCCCACAGCCATACCAATCCTCTCCAAAAAGTTACAAAGCATAGAAGCGCAAACAAAACAAAAAAGATGCAGGCCGACAATCGTAATTCTGTAAAATACCAATTGCACTAGCAAAAACCCAGCAATGCAAATTACATGTTCATCGCTGTGCTGTTGCTATTGGCACAATGGGCACGATACAATTTTTGAATCGTAACATGCCTAATACAAAAGGGCCCTAATTAGTTGATCTCCCTCTAAGATGGTTTATTACATTCTTTTTTGGCAGAGTACTTTGGCTAATCCAATTGGCTAAAAGTAAATCACATTTTGGCCAAATAGGATTGTAAGCCGGCCCACCATGGCAAGGTAGACTCTTAGGGCGGGTTGGGGAAAGGGAGTGAGAGAAGTCTAGGGGATTGCAGTTTTGAAGCGGGATAATGGGGATAGGGGGCCATCATGGGTATCACTCTTACACCCTCAAGTGTAATGTCTGGAAACATGACGACCACCTGATAAATAGGTGGGATCCAGTTGGTCCCCCTTAGGCCTGGTTCAACATTGGGATCGCAAAAGGCAAATCACAATCGCCTGTGGAGTGTAATTGCATTTTTACCAAGCAATTCTGGCTCCATGTTGCAGTGATTGCATTTTTCGAGTCTCATTCCAGATAATGAGAATGGCATACTAACTATCACCAACATGTTGCATGCAGTGCACCTTTGCGACATATGCACACCGCAGGCACTGCAAGAATTTACCACAGTGCTTTGCTGAATACCGGCTATCAGCAAAGAGCAGAAACGCTCCCCACCAAAAGCACAACAAGTGTGAACTGGCCCCTGAGAGAATTTGATTGGTGATTACAAATTGTTGCAACCTGCAGTGTAGAACTCAGGGGCATATTTAAAATGCTTTAAATATGCCGCCAAGTTCTAGTTATGGCCTCCTCCTCCCCACAGCCATACCAATCCTCTACAAAAAGTTACAAAGCATAGAAGCGCAAACAAAACAAAAAAGATGCAGGCCGACAATCGTAATTCTGGAATATACCAATTGCACTAGCAAAAACCCAGCAATGCAAATTACATGTTCATCGCTGTGCTGTTGCTATTGGCACAATGGGCACGATACAATTTTTGAATCGTAACATGCCTAATACAAAAGGGCCCTAATTAGTTGATCTCCCTCTAAGATGGTTTAATATATTCTTTTTTGGCAGAGTACTTTGGCTAATCCAATTGGCTAAAAGTAAATCACATTTTGGCCAATAGGATTGTAAGCCGGCCCACCATGGCAAGGTAGACTCTTAGGGCGGGTTGGGGGAAGGGAGTGAGAGAAGTCTAGGGGATTGCAGTTTTGAAGAGGGATAATGGGGATAGGTGGCCATCATGGGTATCACTCCTACACCTTCAAGTGTAATGTCTGGAAACATGACGACCACCTGATAAATAATTGGGATCCAGTTGGTCCCCCTTAGGCCTGGTTCAACATTGGGATCGCAAAAGGCAAATCACAATCGCCTATGGAGTGTGATTGCATTTTTACCAAGCAATTGTGGCTCCATGTTGCAGTGATTGCGTTTTTCGAGTCTCATTCCAGAGAATGAGAATGGCATACTAACTACCACCAACATGTTGCATGCAGTGCACCTTTGCGACATATGCACACCGCAGGCACTGCAAGGATTTACCACAGTGCTTTGCTGAATACCGGCTATCAGCAAAGAGCAGAAACGCTCCCCACCAAAAGCACAACAAGTGTGAACTGGCCCTTGAGAGAATTTGATTGGTGATTACAAATTGTTGCAACCTGCAGTGTAGAACTCAGGGGCATATTTAAAATGATTTAAATATACCGCCAAGTTCTAGTTATGGCCTCCTCCTCCCCACAGCCATACCAATCCTCTCCAAAAAGTTACAAAGCATAGAAGCGCAAACAAAACAAAAAAGATGCAGGCCGACAATCGTAATTCTGGAAAATACCAATTGCACAAGCAAAAACCCAGCAATGCAAATTACATGTTCATCGCTGTGCTGTTGCTATTGGCACAATACAATTTTTGAATCGTAACATGCCTAATACAAAGGGGCCCTAATTAGTTGATCTCCCTCTAAGATGGTTTATTATATTCTTTTTTGGCAGAGTACTTTGGCTAATCCAATTGGCTAAAAGTAAATCACGTTTTGGCCAATAGGATTGTAAGCCGGCCCACCATGGCAAGGTAGACTCTTAGGGCGGGTTGGGGGAAGGGAGTGAGAGAGGTCTAGGGGATGGCAGTTTTGAAGAGGGATAATGGGGATAGGTGGCCATCATGGGTATCACTCTTACACCTTCAAGTGTAATGTCTGGAAACATGACGACCACCTCATAAATAATTGGGATCCAGTTGGTCCCCCTTAGGCCTGGTTCAACATTAGGATCGCAAAAGGCAAATCACAATCGCCTATGGAGTGTGATTGCATTTTTACCAAGCAATTGTGGCTCCATGTTGCAGTGATTGCGTTTTTCGAGTCTCATTCCAGAGAATGAGAATAGCATACTAACTACCACCAACATGTTGCATGCAGTGCACCTTTGCGACATATGCACACCGCAGGCACTACAAGGATTTACCACAGTGCTTTGCTGAATACCGGCTATCAGCAAAGAGCAGAAACGCTCCCCACCAAAAGCACAACAAGTGTGAACTGGCCCTTGAGAGAATTTGATTGGTGATTACAAATTGTTGCAACCTGCAGTGTAGAACTCAGGGGCATATTTAAAATGATTTAAATATACCGCCAAGTTCTAGTTATGGCCTCCTCCGCCCCACAGCCATACCAATCCTCTCCAAAAAGTTACAAAGCATAGAAGCGCAAACAAAACAAAAAAGATGCAGGCCGACAATCGTAATTCTGGAAAATACCAATTGCACTAGCAAAAACCCAGCAATGCAAATTACATGTTCATCGCTGTGCTGTTGCTATTGGCACAATGGGCACGATACAATTTTTGAATCGTAACATGCCTAATACAAAAGGGCCCTAATTAGTTGATCTCCCTCTAAGATTGTTTATTATATTCTTTTTTGGCAGAGTACTTTGGCTAATCCAATTGGCTAAAAGTAAATCACATTTTGGCCAAATAGGATTGTAAGCCGGCCCACCATGGCAAGGTAGACTCTTAGGGCGGGTTGGGGAAAGGGAGTGAGAGAGGTCTAGGGGATGGCAGTTTTGAAGAGGGATAATGGGGATAGGTGGCCATCATGGGTATCACTCTTACACCCTCAAGTGAAATGTCTGGAAACATGACGACCACCTGATAAATAATTGGGATCCAGTTGGTCCCCCTTAGGCCTGGTTCAACATTGGGATCGCAAAAGGAAAATCACAATCGCCTATGGAGTGTGATTGCATTTTTACCAAGCAATTATTGTGGCTCCATGTTGCAGTGATTGCGTTTTTCGAGTCTCATTCCAGAGAATGAGAATGGCATACTAACTATCACCAACATGTTGCATGCAGTGCACCTTTGCGACAGATGCACACCGCAGGCACTACAAGGATTTACCACAGTGCTTTGCTGAATACCGGCTATCAGCAAAGAGCAGAAACGCTCCCCACCAAAAGCACAACAAGTGTGAACTGGCCCTTGAGAGAATTTGATTGGTGATTACAAATTGTTGCAACCTGCAGTGTAGAACTCAGGGGCATATTTAAAATGATTTAAATATACCGCCAAGTTCTAGTTATGGCCTCCTCCGCTCCACAGCCATACCAATCCTCTCCAAAAAGTTACAAAGCATAGAAGCGCAAACAAAACAAAAAAGATGCAAGCCGACAATCGTAATTCTGGAAAATACCAATTGCACTAGCAAAAACCCAGCAATGCAAATTACATGTTCATCGCTGTGCTGTTGCTATTGGCACAATGGGCACAATACAATTTTTGAATCGTAACATGCCTAATACAAAAGGGCCCTAATTAGTTGATCTCCCTCTAAGATGGTTTATTATATTCTTTTTTGGCAGAGTACTTTGGCTAATCCAATTGGCTAAAAGTAAATCACGTTTTGGCCAATAGGATTGTAAGCCGGCCCACCATGTCAAGGTAGACTCTTAGGGCGGGTTGGGGAAAGGGAGTGAGAGAGGTCTAGGGGATGGCAGTTTTGAAGAGGGATAATGGGGATAGGTGGCCATCATGGGTATCACTCTTACACCCTCAAGTGTAATGTCTGGAAACATGACGACCACCTGATAAATAATTGGGATCCAGTTGGTCCCCCTTAGGCCTGGTTCAACATTGGGATCTCAAAAGGCAAATCACAATCGCCTATGGTGTGTGATTGTATTTTTACCAAGCAATTGTGGCGCCATGTTGCATTGATTGCGTTTTTCGAGTCTCATTCCAGAGAATGAGAATGGCATACTAACTATCACCAACATGTTGCATGCAGTGCACCTTTGCGACATATGCACACCGCAGGCACTGCAAGGATTTGCAATGATCTGCTCATTGCAAGAGACAAGGGTCAATGTTCCATCCTGATTTTGCTCGACCTCTCAGCGGCTTTTGACACAGTCGATCTTGAAATCTTACTCAACAGGCTACAAGAGTACTGTGGCATAGATGGCATTGTTCTCCGGTGGTTCAACTCCTTCCTGGCTGGCAGAACACAAAGGGTAGCCTTAGGGCCCTTCCTCTCCAACCCTGTACCACTAAAATACGGTGTACCTCAGGGCGCAATATTATCCCCTTTACTGTTCACCATATACATGCTGCCACTTGGAGAAATCATACAAAAACATGGCCTGACATATCATTGCTATGCTGATGACACCCAGCTATATTTGTCATTCAAACCTGATGTCACAGACCCTACTCCACAAATAAACGCATGCTTAGCTGAGCTTCAGGAGTGGATGAATAATAATTGGCTAAAACTTAATGCTGACAAAACTGAGGTTCTTGTTATCGAGGGCCAGGGCTCAACAGCAAAGCAGCTCCAGTCTCAACCAACACCGCTAAGGATAGGGAGCTCAGACCTGAACAACTCAGACTGTGTGCGCAGCCTGGGAGTACTGATTGATGGGAAATTAAGCTTCAGGAATCAAATCTCAGCTGTTGTGAAACATTCCTTCTTTCACCTAAGGAATATTGCAAGGATTAAACACCTAATTCCTTCAGAGGATCTTCCAACCCTAGTTCATGCCTTCGTCACATCAAGGTTAGACTACTGCAACGTCCTCTACACAGGCCTGCATAAGAAAGACTTACGCCGCCTGCAATTAGTACAGAATACCGCCGCAAGGCTGTTAACGAGCCAACCCCGCCATTGCCACATAACACCAACCCTGAGCTCACTCCACTGGCTACCGATAAAATGGAGAATTCTGTTTAAGATTGGCTTACTGACATTCAAATCCTTGCACAATCTGGGCCCTGGATACCTGAAGGACTTGTTGCAACTACATCACACCCCCCACAATCTTAGATCAAAAGGACGTAACACCTTGGTCACCCCCAGAGTCCACCTCAAAACCTTTGGAGACAGAGCCTTTTGTCATGCTGCCCCTACACTTTGGAACTCCCTGCCACACCCAATCAGGACAGCCCCATCCCTGGAAGCATTTAAGTCTAAACTGAAAACCTACCTTTTCAGTCTGGCATTCATGAACATCTGACTATCTCCTCTGTAACACAACCCAGCCTGAAACCCTGTATTAATCTGAGACACAGCTATGCGCTTTGAGTCCTATGGGAGAAAAGCGCTTTACAAATGTTATTGTATTGTATTGTATTGTATTTACCACAGTGCTTTGCTGAATACCGGCTATCAGCAAAGAGCAGAAACGCTCCCCACCAAAAGCACAACAAGTGTGAACTGGCCCTTGAGAGAATTTGATTGGTGATTACAAATTGTTGCAACCTGCAGTGTAGAACTCAGGGGCATATTTAAAATGATTTAAATATACCGCCAAGTTTTAGTTATGGCCTCCTCCTCCCCACAGCCATACCAATCCTCTCCAAAAAGTTACAAAGCATAGAAGCGCAAACAAAACAAAAAAGATGCAGGCCGACAATCGTAATTCTGGAATATACCAATTGCACTAGCAAAAACCCAGCAATGCAAATTACATGTTCATCGCTGTGCTGTTGCTATTGGCACAATACAATTTTTGAATTGTAACATGCCTAATACAAAAGGGCCCTAATTAGTTAATCTCCCTCTAAGATGGTTTATTATATTCTTTTTTGGCAGAGTACTTTGGCTTATCCAATTGGCTAAAAGTAAATCACATTTTGGCCAATTGGATTGTAAGCTGGCCCACCATGGCAAGGTAGACTCTTAGGGCGAGTTGGGGAAAGGGAGTGAGAGAGGTCTAGGGGATGGCAGTTTTGAAGAGGGATAATGGGGATAGGTGGCCATCATGGGTATCACTCTTACACCCTCAAGTGTAATGTCTGGAAACATGACGACCACCTGATAAATAATTGGGATCCAGTTGGTCCCCCTTAGGCCTGGTTCAACATTGGGATCGCAAAAGGCAAATCACAATCGCCTATGGAGTGGGATTGCATTTTTACCAAGCAATTGTGGCTCCATGTTGCAGTGATTGCGTTTTTCGAGTCTCATTCCAGAGAATGAGAATGGCATACTAACTATCACCAACATGTTGCATGCAGTGCACCTTTGCGACATATGCACACCGCAGGCACTACAAGGATTTACCACAGTGCTTTGCTGAATACCGGCTATCAGCAAAGAGCATAAACGCTCCCCACCAAAAGCACAACAAGTGTGAACTGGCCCTTGAGAGAATTTGATTGGTGATTACAAATTGTTGCAACCTGCAGTGTAGAACTCAGGGGCATATTTAAAATGATTTAAATATACCGCCAAATTCTAGTTATGGCCTCCTCCGCCCCACAGCCATACCAATCCTCTCCAAAAAGTTACAAAGCATAGAAGCGCAAACAAAACAAAAAAGATGCAGGCCGACAATCGTAATTCTGGAAAATACCAATTGCACTAGCAAAAACCCAGCAATGCAAATTACATGTTCATCGCTGTGCTGTTGCTATTGGCACAATGGGCACAATACAATTTTTGAATCGTAACATGCCTAATACAAAAGGGCCCTAATTAGTTGATCTCCCTCTAAGATGGTTTATTATATTCTTTTTTGGCAGAGTACTTTGGCTAATCCAATTGGCTAAAAGTAAATCACATTTTGGCCAATAGGATTGTAAGCCGGCCCACCATGGCAAAGTAGACTCTTAGGGCGGGTTGGGGAAAAGGAGTGAGAGAGGTCTAGGGGATGGCAGTTTTGAAGAGGGATAATGGGGATAGGTGGCCATCATGGGTATCACTCTTACACCTTCAAGTGTAATGTCTGGAAACATGACGACCACCTGATAAATAATTGGGATCCAGTTGGTCCCCCTTAGGCCTGGTTCAACATTAGGATTGCAAAAGGCAAATCACAATCGCCTATGGAGTGTGATTGCATTTTTACCAAGCAATTGTGGCTCCATGTTGCAGTGATTGCGTTTTTCGAGTCTCATTCCAGAGAATGAGAATGGCATACTAACTACCACCAACATGTTGCATGCAGTGCACCTTTGCGACATATGCACACCGCAGGCACTACAAGGATTTACCACAGTGCTTTGCTGAATACCGGCTATCAGCAAAGAGCAGAAACGCTCCCCACCAAAAGCACAACAAGTGTGAACTGGCCCTTGAGAGAATTTGATTGGTGATTACAAATTGTTGCAACCTGCAGTGTAGAACTCAGGGGCATATTTAAAATGATTTAAATATACCGCCAAGTTCTAGTTATGGCCTCCTCCGCCCCACAGCCATACCAATCCTCTCCAAAAAGTTACAAAGCATAGAAGCGCAAACAAAACAAAAAAGATGCAGGCCGACAATCGTAATTCTGTAAAATACCAATTGCACTAGCAAAAACCCAGCAATGCAAATTACATGTTCATCGCTGTGCTGTTGCTATTGGCACAATGGGCACAATACAATTTTTGAATCGTAACATGCCTAATACAAAAGGGCCCTAATTAGTTGATCTCCCTCTAAGATGGTTTATTATATTCTTTTTTGGCAGAGTACTTTGGCTAATCCAATTGGCTAAAAGTAAATCACATTTTGGCCAATAGGATTGTAAGCCGGCCCACCATGGCAAAGTAGACTCTTAGGGCGGGTTGGGGAAAAGGAGTGAGAGAGGTCTAGGGGATGGCAGTTTTGAAGAGAGATAATGGGGATAGGTGGCCATCATGGGTATCACTCTTACACCCTCAAGTGTAATGTCTGGAAACATGACGACCACCTGATAAATAATTGGGATCCAGTTGGTCCCCCTTAGGCCTGGTTCAACATTGGGATCGCAAAAGGCAAATCACAATCGCCTATGGTATGTGATTGCATTTTTACCAAGCAATTGTGGCGCCATGTTGCATTGATTGCGTTTTTCGAGTCTCATTCCAGAGAATGAGAATGGCATACTAACTATCACCAACATGTTGCATGCAGTGCACCTTTGCGACATATGCACACCGCAGGCACTGCAAGGATTTACCACAGTGCTTTGCTGAATACCGGCTATCAGCAAAGAGCAGAAACGCTCCCCACCAAAAGCACAACAAGTGTGAACTGGCCCTTAAGAGAATTTGATTGGTGATTACAAATTGTTGCAACCTGCAGTGTAGAACTCAGGGGCATATTTAAAATGATTTAAATATGCCGCCAAGTTCTAGTTATGGCCTCCTCCTCCCCACAGCCATACCAATCCTCTCCAAAAAGTTACAAAGCATAGAAGCGCAAACAAAACAAAAAAGATGCAGGCCGACAATCGTAATTCTGGAAAATACCAATTGCACTAGCAAAAACCCAGCAATGCAATTTACATGTTTATTGCCGTGCTGTTGCTATTTGCAATATGGGCACTATACAATTTTTGAATCGTAACATGCCTAATACAAAAGGGCCCTAATTAGTTGATCTCCCTCTAAGATGGTTTATTATATTCTTTTTTGGCAGAGTACTTTGGCTAATCCACTTGGCTAAAAGTAAATCACATTTTGGCCAATAGGATTGTAAGCCGGCCCACCATGGCAAGGTAGACTCTTAGGGCGGGTTGGGGGAAGGGAGTGAGAGAGGTCTAGGGGATGGCAGTTTTGAAGAGGGATAATGGGGATAGGTGGCCATCATGGGTATCACTCTTACACCCTCAAGTGTAATGTCTGGAAACACGACGACCACCTGATAAATAATTGGGATCCAGTTGGTCCCCTTTAGGCGTGATTAAACATTGGGATCACAAAAGGCAAATCACAATCACCTATGGAGTGTGATTGCATTCTTACCAAGCAATTGTGGCTCCATGTTGCAGTGATTGCGTTTTTCGAGTCTCATTCCAGAGAATGAGAATGGCATTCTAACTGCCACCGAAATGTTGCACACAGTGCACCTCTGCGATATAAGCACACCGCAGGCACTGCAAGCATTTACCACAGTGCTTTGCTGAATACCGGCTATCAGCAAAGAGCAGAAATACTCCCCACCAAAAGCACAACAAGTGTGAACTGGCCCTTGAGAGAATTTGATTGGTGATTACAAATTGTTGCAACCTGCAGTGTAGAACTCAGGGGCATATTTAAAATGATTTAAATATACTGCCAAGTTCTAGTTATGGCCTCCTCCTCCCCACAGCCATACCAATCCTCTCCAAAAAGTTACAAAGCATAGAAGCGCAAACAAAACAAAAAAGATGCAGGCCGACAATCGTAATTATGGAAAATACCAATTGCACTAGCAAAAACCCAGCAATGCAAATTACATGTTCATCGCTGTGCTGTTGCTATTGGCACAATACAATTTTTGAATCGTAACATGCCTAATACAAAGGGGCCCTAATTAGTTGATCTCCCTCTAAGATGGTTTATTATATTCTTTTTTGGCAGAGTACTTTGGCTAATACAATTGGCTAAAAGTAAATCACATTTTGGCCAATAGGATTGTAAGCCGGCACACCATGGCAAGGTAGACTCTTAGGGCGGGTTGGGGGAAGGGAGTGAGAGAAGTCTAGGGGATTGCAGTTTTGAAGCGGGATAATGGGGATAGGGGGCCATCATGGGTATCACTCTTACACCCTCAAGTGTAATGTCTGGAAACATGACGACCACCTGATAAATAGGTGGGATCCAGTTGGTCCCCCTTAGGCCTGGTTCAACATTGGGATCGCTAAAGGCAAATCACAATCGCCTGTGGAGTGTGATTGCATTTTTACCAAGCAATTGTGGCTCCATGTTGCAGTGATTGCGTTTTTCGAGTCTCATTCCAGAGAATGAGAATGGCATACTAACTACCACCAACATGTTGCATGCGGTGCACCTTTGCGACATATGCACACTGCAGGCACTGCAAGGATTTACCACAGTGCTTTGCTGAATACTGGCTATCAGCAAAGAGCAGAAACGCTCCCCACCAAAAGCACAGCAAGTGTGAACTGGCCCTTGAGAGAATTTGATTGGTGATTACAAATTGTTGCAACCTGCAGTGTAGAACTCAGGGGCATATTTAAAATGATTTAAATATACCGCCAAGTTCTAGTTATGGCCTCCTCCTCCCCACAGCCATACCAATCCTCTCCAAAAAGTTACAAAGCATAGAAGCGCAAACAAAACAAAAAAGATGCAGGCCGACAATCGTAATTCTGTAAAATACCAATTGCACTAGCAAAATGCAAATTACATGTTCATCGCTGTGCTGTTGCTATTGGCACAATACAATTTTTGAATCGTAACATGCCTAATACAAAAGGGCCCTAATTAGTTGATCTCCCTCTAAGATGGTTTATTATATTCTTTTTTGGCAGAGTACTTTGGCTAATCCAATTGGCTAAAAGTAAATCACATTTTGGCCAATAGGATTCTAAGCCGGCCCACCATGGCAAGGTAGACTCTTAGGGCATGTTGGGGGAAGGGAGTGAGAGAGGTCTAGGGGATGGCAGTTTTGAAGAGGGATAATGGTGATAGGGGGCTAACATGGGTATCACTCTTACACCCTCAAGTGTAATGTCTGGAAACATGACGACCACCTGATAAATAATTAGGATCCAGTTGGTCCCCCTTAGGCCTGGTTCAACATTGGGATCGCAAAAGGCAAATCACAATCGCCTGTGGAGTGTGATTGCATTTTTACCAAGCAATTGTGGCTCCATGTTGCAGTGATTGCGTTTTTCGAGTCTCATTCCAGAGAATGAGAATGGCATACTAACTATCACCAACATGTTGCATGCAGTGCACCTTTGCGACATATGCACACCGCAGGCACTGCAAGGATTTACCACAGTGCTTTGCTGAATACCGGCTATCAGTAAAGAGCAGAAACGCTCCCCACCAAAAGCACAACAAGTGTGAACTGGCCCTTGAGAGAATTTGATTGGTGATTACAAATTGTTGCAACCTGCAGTGTAGAACTCAGGGGCATATTTAAAATGATTTAAATATGCCGGCAAGTTCTAGTTATGGCCTCCTCCTCCCCACAGCCATACCAATCCTCTCCAAAAAGTTACAAAGCATAGAAGCGCAAACAAAACAAAAAAGATGCAGGCCGACAATCGTAATTCTGGAAAATACCAATTGCACTAGCAAAAACCCAGCAATGCAAATTACATGTTCATAGCTGTGCTGCTGCTATTGGCACAATACAATTTTTGAATCGTAACATGCCTAAAACAAAAGGGCCCTAATTAGTTGATCTCCCTCTAAGATGGTTTATTATATTCTTTTTTGGCAGAGTACTTTGGCTAATCCAATTGGCTAAAAGTAAATCACATTTTGGCCAATAGGATTCTAAGCCGGCCCACCATGGCAAGGTAGACTCTTAGGGCATGTTGGGGGAAGGGAGTGAGAGAGGTCTAGGGGATGGCAGTTTTGAAGAGGGATAATGGTGATAGGGGGCTAACATGGGTATCACTCTTACACCCTCAAGTGTAATGTCTGGAAACATGACGACCACCTGTTAAATAATTGGGATCCAGTTGGTCCCCCTTAGGCCTGGTTATACATTGGGATCGCAAAAGGCAAATCACAATCGCCTGTGGAGTGTGATTGCATTTTTACCAAGCAATTGTGGCTCCATGTTGCAGTGATTGCGTTTTTCGAGTCTCATTCCAGAGAATGAGAATGGCATACTAACTACCACCAACATGTTGCATGCGGTGCACCTTTGCGACATATGCACACTGCAGGCACTGCAAGGATTTACCACAGTGCTTTGCTGAATACTGGCTATCAGCAAAGAGCAGAAACGCTCCCCACCAAAAGCACAGCAAGTGTGAACTGGCCCTTGAGAGAATTTGATTGGTGATTACAAATTGTTGCAACCTGCAGTGTAGAACTCAGGGGCATATTTAAAATGATTTAAATATACCGCCAAGTTCTAGTTATGGCCTCCTCCTCCCCACAGCCATACCAATCCTCTCCAAAAAGTTACAAAGCATAGAAGCGCAAACAAAACAAAAAAGATGCAGGCCGACAATCGTAATTCTGGAAAATACCAATTGCACTAGCAAAATGCAAATTACATGTTCATCGCTGTGCTGTTGCTATTGGCACAATACAATTTTTGAATCGTAACATGCCTAATACAAAAGGGCCCTAATTAGTTAATCTCCCTCTAAGATGGTTTATTATATTCTTTTTTGGCAGAGTACTTTGGCTAATCCAATTGGCTAAAAGTAAATCACATTTTGGCCAATAGGATTCTAAGCCGGCCCACCATGGCAAGGTAGACTCTTAGGGCATGTTGGGGGAAGGGAGTGAGAGAGGTCTAGGGGATGGCAGTTTTGAAGATGGATAATGGTGATAGGGGGCTAACATGGGTATCACTCTTACACCCTCAAGTGTAATGTCTGGAAACATGACGACCACCTGATAAATAATTAGGATCCAGTTGGTCCCCCTTAGGCCTGGTTCAACATTGGGATCGCAAAAGGCAAATCACAATCGCCTGTGGAGTGTGATTGCATTTTTACCAAGCAATTGTGGCTCCATGTTGCAGTGATTGCGTTTTTCGAGTCTCATTCCAGAGAATGAGAATGGCATACTAACTATCACCAACATGTTGCATGCAGTGCACCTTTGCGACATATGCACACCGCAGGCACTGCAAGGATTTACCACAGTGCTTTGCTGAATACCGGCTATCAGTAAAGAGCAGAAACGCTCCCCACCAAAAGCACAACAAGTGTGAACTGGCCCTTGAGAGAATTTGATTGGTGATTACAAATTGTTGCAACCTGCAGTGTAGAACTCAGGGGCATATTTAAAATGATTTAAATATGCCGGCAAGTTCTAGTTATGGCCTCCTCCTCCCCACAGCCATACCAATCCT
Source organism: Hyperolius riggenbachi (assembly GCF_040937935.1). Taxonomy (NCBI): domain Eukaryota; kingdom Metazoa; phylum Chordata; class Amphibia; order Anura; family Hyperoliidae; genus Hyperolius; species Hyperolius riggenbachi. The sequence goes on along the minus strand of NC_090655.1, from coordinate 91,172,063 downwards.
CTCCAAAAAGTTACAAAGCATAGAAGCGCAAACAAAACAAAAAAGATGCAGGCCGACAATCGTAATTCTGGAAAATACCAATTGCACTAGCAAAAACCCAGCAATGCAAATTACATGTTCATAGCTGTGCTGCTGCTATTGGCACAATACAATTTTTGAATCGTAACATGCCTAAAACAAAAGGGCCCTAATTAGTTGATCTCCCTCTAAGATGGTTTATTATATTCTTTTTTGGCAGAGTACTTTGGCTAATCCAATTGGCTAAAAGTAAATCACATTTTGGCCAATAGGATTCTAAGCCGGCCCACCATGGCAAGGTAGACTCTTAGGGCATGTTGGGGGAAGGGAGTGAGAGAGGTCTAGGGGATGGCATTTTTGAAGAGGGATAATGGTGATAGGGGGCTAACATGAGTATCACTCTTACACCCTCAAGTGTAATGTCTGGAAACATGACGACCACCTGTTAAATAATTGGGATCCAGTTGGTCCCCCTTAGGCCTGGTTATACATTGGGATCGCAAAAGGCAAATCACAATCGCCTGTGGAGTGTGATTGCATTTTTACCAAGCAATTGTGGCTCCATGTTGCAGTGATTGCGTTTTTCGAGTCTCATTCCAGAGAATGAGAATGGCATACTAACTACCACCAACATGTTGCATGCGGTGCACCTTTGCGACATATGCACACTGCAGGCACTGCAAGGATTTACCACAGTGCTTTGCTGAATACTGGCTATCAGCAAAGAGCAGAAACGCTCCCCACCAAAAGCACAGCAAGTGTGAACTGGCCCTTGAGAGAATTTGATTGGTGATTACAAATTGTTGCAACCTGCAGTGTAGAACTCAGGGGCATATTTAAAATGATTTAAATATACCGCCAAGTTCTAGTTATGGCCTCCTCCTCCCCACAGCCATACCAATCCTCTCCAAAAAGTTACAAAGCATAGAAGCGCAAACAAAACAAAAAAGATGCAGGCCGACAATCGTAATTCTGGAAAATACCAATTGCACTAGCAAAATGCAAATTACATGTTCATCGCTGTGCTGTTGCTATTGGCACAATACAATTTTTGAATCGTAACATGCCTAATACAAAAGGGCCCTAATTAGTTGATCTCCCTCTAAGATGGTTTATTATATTCTTTTTTGGCAGAGTACTTTGGCTAATCCAATTGGCTAAAAGTAAATCACATTTTGGCCAATAGGATTCTAAGCCGGCCCACCATGGCAAGGTAGACTCTTAGGGCATGTTGGGGGAAGGGAGTGAGAGAGGTCTAGGGGATGGCAGTTTTGAAGAGGGATAATGGTGATAGGGGGCTAACATGGGTATCACTCTTACACCCTCAAGTGTAATGTCTGGAAACATGACGACCACCTGATAAATAATTAGGATCCAGTTGGTCCCCCTTAGGCCTGGTTCAACATTGGGATCGCAAAAGGCAAATCACAATCGCCTGTGGAGTGTGATTGCATTTTTACCAAGCAATTGTGGCTCCATGTTGCAGTGATTGCGTTTTTCGAGTCTCATTCCAGAGAATGAGAATGGCATACTAACTATCACCAACATGTTGCATGCAGTGCACCTTTGCGACATATGCACACCGCAGGCACTGCAAGGATTTACCACAGTGCTTTGCTGAATACCGGCTATCAGCAAAGAGCAGAAACGCTCCCCACCAAAAGCACAACAAGTGTGAACTGGCCCTTGAGAGAATTTGATTGGTGATTACAAATTGTTGCAACCTGCAGTGTAGAACTCAGGGGCATATTTAAAATGATTTAAATATGCCGGCAAGTTCTAGTTATGGCCTCCTCCTCCCCACAGCCATACCAATCCTCTCCAAAAAGTTACAAAGCATAGAAGCGCAAACAAAACAAAAAAGATGCAGGCCGACAATCGTAATTCTGGAAAAATACCAATTGCACTAGCAAAAACCCAGCAATGCAAATTACATGTTCATAGCTGTGCTGCTGCTATTGGCACAATACAATTTTTGAATCGTAACATGCCTAATACAAAAGGGCCCTAATTAGTTGATCTCCCTCTAAGATGGTTTATTATATTCTTTTTTGGCAGAGGGCTTTGGCTAATCCAATTGGCTAGAAGTAAATCACATTTTGGCCAATAGGATTGTAAGCCGGCCCACCATGGCAAGGTAGACTCTTAGGGCGGGTTGGGAGAAGGGAGTGAGAGAGGTCTAGGGGATGGCAGTTTTGAAGAGGGATAATGGGGATAGGTGGTCATCATGGGTACCACTCTCTCACCCTCAAGTGTAATGTCTGGACATACGACGACCACCTGATAATTGGAATCCAGTTGGTCCCCCTTAGGCCTGGTTCAACATTGGAATCGCAAAAGGCAAATCACAATCGCCTATGGAGTGTGATTGTATTTTTACCAAGCAATTGTGGCTACATGGTGCAGTGATTGCGTTTTTTGAGTCTCATTCCAGAGAATCAGAATGGCATACTAACTACCACCAACATGTTGCATGCAGTGCACCTTTGCGATATAAAGCACACCGCAGGCACTGCAAGGATTTACCACAGTGCTTTGCTGAATACCGGCTTTCAGCACAGAGCAGAAACGCTCCCCACCAAAAGCACTCCAAGCACCAACAAATTACTGTACGCGGTAGAAAGTAAGTAAAAACATGGGGTGTATTGTAGTACAGAAAAAATGTGTATACCAAATATAAATGCACTGGCTCAAAATTTAGACTTGGTAGACAAAGTAATTACAGTGACAAATGTTACATGACGCAACATGTTGAGAGAGCCTTGTCCTTGTAAGCTTACAATCTATGAGAATTGGGGCGATGGGGTAGTAAACAACATATATACAGGGCCGGCGCTACCATAGAGGCAAAGGAGGAAATTGCCACAGAGCCTTTAGGGGCCCCCAGTGGCTACAAGAGGAAACAATTTTTTTCAAAAAGACCTTATAGGTTTTGAGAAAACTGATTTTAACCCTCCTGGCGGTTTGCAAAAAATCCGCCAGGGGGCAGCAAATCTTTTTTTTTTTATATTTTTTTTTTTTTTTTTCATGTAGCGAGACAAAGTCTCGCTACATGATAGCCGCTGCTCAGCGGCATCCCCCCAGCCCCTCCGATCGCCTCCGGCGATCGGAGATCAGGAGATCCCGTTCAAAGAACGGGATCTCCTGGAGGGCTTCCCCCGTCGCCACGGCGACGGGCGGCATGACGTCACTGACGTCATCGACGTCGTGACGTCATTGGGAGTCCCGGCCTACCCCTTAGCGCTGCCTGGCACTGATTGGCCAGGCAGCGTACGGGGACTGGGGGGGGGGGGGGCGGCGCGGCGAGCGGAGGCACATAATCGCCGCAGAGCGGCGGCGATCAGACTGCACACGCAGCTAGCAAAGTGCTAGCTGCGTGTTGCAAACCAAAAACTGTGCAAATCGGCCCAGCAGGGCCTGAGAAATCCCCCTGCGCGGCATAGCCCGTGCTCAGCACGGGCTTACCGCCAGGGAGGTTAAAGTTTCAAAGGAAAAAAAATTACACATTTAAAAACCCGCCGACTTTAACGGTTAATAGCAAATCCACCTTAAATGCTAAAATCCCTATATTTGCAGGATATGTTAAGGAGATCATTGGGAAGAAGAGGAAAAAGAATATTTTTCAAAAAGACCTTCCAGTTTTTGAGAAAATCGATTTTAAAGTTTCGAAGGAAAAAAAGTATACTTTTAAATGCGGTAAATGTCACTTTCAGTAACAAACCTAACGGTAGTGTAATTTTACATGTACCAAAGCAAAGAGCAATGAATTTCCTGATGGGGTTTCCAGGGGGTCCATATGCAGCCGCAGCGCTTTGGCCAGAGATCGCTATACAGCCACAATATGGCTGTATGAAGATCCCTGGCACTTTTTCCTATTTTCCCATTTTTTTTTTGTATGTTTAGAGTGTGGGATTTTTTTTTTTTAATTATGTGGGGTCCCCCCTCCTGAAACTTTTTAACCCCCCTGTCCCCCATGCAGGCTGGGATAGCCAGAATGTGGAGCTCCGACGGATTGGGGCTTTACACCCTGACAATACCAGCTGCAAAAAAGGTCCCTTAATGACGATTTTTGTTCCGGGGTATCTGATGGGGGGCCCCCAGGTTTATTTTGCCCTGGGGCCCCATTGTTGCTTAAACCGGCCCTGCATGTATACCAAGAGGTGATGTGTTTTTAGGTTTCCTAGTGAGGAGCACAACTTTGCCAGAGGTTGATGTGGGAGTGGCCGAAGTTGGAGTGTGTAGGCTTGTTGGAAAATGTATCTATCAAGTGTGATGCTTTTTCAGGACCATATACTAGCACAGAGTAACAATTCATAGCAGCAATTCATAGCTGTTGCATGAAATAACTGGAGAATTGTTGCCACCCTGTCCTCCTATAAATTGTAACGCCAGATTACTATCAAGTGTGACCATGTTTCAGGGCCGGCGTATACAGTCACGCTCTTTCAATCAGTTGTAAATGGTGGTGAGAAATGACTTTTGGGTACCTCTCCCATTTGTAGAGCTGCAGGACTGTCTTACAGGATGTATTCTCTGCAGAACCCGGCACCCGGCCTCCAGTACTGCAGAGTGACCAAGATCTGCTTTCCTTTCAGTCCTCTACCCCAATGTGCATCCATACTAGAACAGCAGTGAAAAGCACCACCTGAGAGGGCGGGTGCCAGAGGCTCCCAGCATCCTCTATCTATACTCAGCTGAGTAGTGTGAGATCATCAGGTAATCCTGGCCAGGGCAGTTTCTAGGCAAAAATACACCCAGGGCGAGGGCACCCTCCCCCCTCCATGTGGAGCCAGGTATAGGTGCCCGCAGTATAGGTTAGCCAGGTCTAGTTGCACTCAGTATAGGTAGCCAGCTATAAGTCCCACCAGTATAGGTAGCCAGGCATAGGTGCCCCAGTATAGGTAGCCAGCTATAGGTCCCCACAGTATAGGTTAGCCAGGTAGGTGCCTCCAGTATAGGTATGTAGTATAGTTGTCCCGGCATAGGTTAGATAGGCAGGTGTCGCCTCTATAGGTTAGATAGGTAGGCGTCCCCAGTACAGGTTAGCTAGGTGGGTGCCTCCAATATAGGTAGCCAGAAAAGTTGCCCCCAGCATGTTACATAGGTAGGTGCCCCCAGTATAGGTTAGTTAGTTAGGTGCCTCCAATATAGGTTAGATAGGTAGCTGCCCCCAGTAAAGGCTAGATAGGTAGGTGCCCCCAGTACAGGTTAGATAGGTAGATGCCCCCAGTATTGGCTAGATAGGTAGGTGCCCCCAGTACAGGCTAGATAGGTAGGTGCCTCCAGTATAGGTTAGATAGGTAGAAGCACCCAGTACAGATTAGATAGGTAGCGGCCCCCCGTATAGGTTAAATAGGTAAGTATGACAAAAAAGTTAGTCGGGAGCCTCATATACAACATATCAAAAATATTTTTTATTCCAAAAGCATAGTGTGAACAAACCCCCCCCCTCTCCCCCCCCCCTTTTAAAACCATAAAAATGGCTGCAGTTCTCATAGAGGATGGTAGGCCTAGCGCTAGATGAATTTGGAGTGCACTCCTATTATTCAAGCATAAACAACAGTTATTAATAGCGTATTTGTTCGGGCCCCCTTTATGTAAACTCCGGATGCTATTAATCCTTGTGATGTTCTCTATAGGTATCCGGGTCATGTGCCATATGTCATGGACAGCATATGATGAATAGACTTCAGCCTCTTACTTTAGCTCCCCTTTTTATATGCAGAACATACCCAGCAATTTTTCTAAGCAGACCGACACTCGCCGGGACTCACCTGTCCTTTTGTATAAGAGTGTTACGCTATAATGGCGGGTACTTCCGGCATTAGCAACGTCCATATGCCAGGTTCCCTTGCGTGCCACTCATCTGCCGACGTCCGTTTATGTGCACCGGCTACTTCTGCTGTTCAGGCGTTTTGAAGCAGGAACCAGGATGCTGGGGGGAGAGAGCGAGGCCGTACACAGAGATCCGTCACATGATCGCAGCCTCACGTGACGCGTTTCACCCGGCGTCGGGTTTCTTCAGACAGGTAGGTACCTGCAATATAGGTTAGATAGGTAGCTGCCCCCAGTATACGTTAGATAGGTAGGTACCAGCAATATAGGTTAGATAGGTAGCTGACCCAGTATAGGTTAGATAGGTAGGTACCAGCAATATAGGTTAGATAGGTAGCTGCCCCCAGTATAGATTAGATAGGTAGGTACTCCCAGTATAGTTTAGATAGGTAGGTACTTCCAGTATAGGTTAGATAGGTAGCTGCCTCCAATATAGTTTAGACAGGTAGGTGCTCGCAGTATAGGATAGGTAGCTTCCCCCAGTATAGGTTAGAAAGGTAGGTGCTTGCAGTATAGGTTAGATAGGTAGGTGCCCCCCAATATAGGCTAGGTAGGTAGGTGCCCCCAGTATAGGTTAGATAGGTAGGTACCCCCAGTATAGGCTAGATAGGTAGGTGCCCCCAGTATAGGTTAGATAGGAGGCTGCCCCCGTATAGGTTAGATAGGTAGGTTTTCCCCATATAGGCTAGATAGGTAGGTGCCCCCAGTATAGGTTAGATAGGTAGGTACCCCCAGTATAGGTTAGATAGGTAGCTGCCCCCAGTATCGGCTAGATAGGTAGGTACCCTCTTCCCCCCATCATGGAGAGGGGAGACAGCCGAGGGGAGAGCGACCCGACATTTCCCTCCATTCCTCTCACAGGCCGCCCTCAGTGCTCCCCTCTCCGATGCAGAGTAAAGCGCAGCAGGAATGTAGAGAGCAACTCACCTGCCTGTGTTCCAATCGCCGGTCACTATCCGCTGGTCTCCTCCTCTGCATAGCCACTTATACACACTATACTTCCTGCTAAATAGGTACCCCCAGGAAGTATAGTGTGTATAAGCGCTATGCAGAGGAGGAGGCCAGCGGGTAGTGACCGGCGATTGGAACTCAGGCAGGTGAGTTGCCCTCTACCTTACTTCCTGTTGCTCTCTACATTGCTTCCTGCTGCGCTTTACTCTGCATCGGAGGGGGAGCACGGAGGGTGGCCCGGGAGAGGAAGGGAGGGAGAGGTTGGGCTGCTCTCCACACAGCTGCAGCTCCCCCTCCATCACTGCGCCCTCCACCGCCCTCAGGGCGGCCGCACATCCCTACAAAACAGGCCTGATCCTGACTCTATGGAAGGAGTTAATAAGCCTGAGGTAGAGAATATAACCTTGCGAGACAATCATAACCATAAAGAAAAAGTAACATTAATAAGCAGATATAAGATGGAACTGTGCCCCATTGTAGAATGGAATCTCCACTTTCACACATATCACGCATGATCAGATAATGACTCAGATACTTCCAGCTAGTTGTTATGCCTGGTACATGCACACCATGCAATTTCCCGTCAGATAGACGGGTCCAAACAGTGATTTCTGACAGGTCCTATCTGATCTGATTTCTGATCATTTTTCTGATGCATTTTTGTAGACGTTTTTGGAAAGTTTAATTGGAAAAACGATCTGAAATAAGATCGGATCTGCTGAAAATGATCAATTCAATCCGTCTATCTCAGGCTTTCTCAACCAGGGTTCCTTGAGCACTCTGCAGGGGATCCTTGGCATTTTCCCCCATCGTGGGGGAAGTATAATAGAGCACATTATAATAGGTGGTACTGTAACAAGAAGCACTAAATTGAGGGCTCAGAAAACAGTATAATGAGTGGCAGTGTAATAGGGGCAGTGAAATAAACAGCTACACATACTTTTAAAGACCATGCCTCCTGCAAAATAAATGCAGGGGTTCCTCGAGATCAAAAAATTACTTGCAGGGGTTCCTTGTGATCCAAAAGTTATTTGCAGGGTTCCTCCAGGGTAAAAAGGTGGAGAAAGGCTGGTCTATCTGAAGGAAATTGCATGGTGTGACCCAGGCATAGCACCTATAGGATGTAGTCTTCCCAGTGAGTAAATCCGGTACACACTTTCAGTTATGATTGGCCAATCACTAACTAACCTTACCAACATGCACTATGGGAGCCAACAGATATTGGATTTAATGAGCAGATAGTGTAGGTAAACAATCACACTACATATAGCTAGGTTCACACTTGGTCCGTTAACGTATCTGTGGCTCTGTTTTTCAGGCCGGATCAAAACTGGAGCCACGGATACCAGTGTTAAAGATAGCAGTTCTCTTCACCCATAAAAAAAAGGGATCCGTCTGCGTTCAGGGGGACCCGTTTTTAAAACCTGAACGGGCAGTCCGGATTTGCAACATTTTCAAGGACCCCCACTAGCTGGAGGGAGAGCGGGGATGGGGGACCCAGGTAAGGGGGGGGGCGGGGTAATAACCCCCCTCCCCGCTGACGTTTCCACGGACTGGAAACGTCCCCTGTGGCTTTACCATAGCCTCTTTTGTTTAGGAAAAAAGAAAAAAAGGATCCGTTTAAAATGGATTTGATCCTGAACGGACAAGTGTGGACCTAGCCATAGGTGGTATAACTGGTCAGTTATTGGCCAATCATAATTGAAAGTGTGTACCAGGCAGAGCCGGCCTTAGAGTACGCAGGGCCTGGGGCGAGTGTCATATGTGGGGCCTAGAGGCATAAGTGAAGGCCATGTACCGTACCACCACAGTCATGGGCTTGTCCACCTCTAAAGCAGTATGCCTTATTATTGTTTAAAAACTTGTTAAAGGCCCCTAAGCCAACCAATACAGAAACAATTACAATACATAATGTAATCAAACTGTGCCTATCCCTAGCCCCCCAGTCAGCCTCTACCTATCCCTAGCTCCCCATGAAACCTAGCACCAATCCCTAGCCAGTCTGGAACCAGCCTGAGCCCCCTCTAGCTCCAGTCCATGCTTGACTGACCTAAATGCCCCTGGGGCCCTCAGGCTGAGGCTCTTGCACATGACCTTATCTGACATTTGGCAAGCTTCATGTCAGTGCAGAAATTCATTAAAAAAATGCAAACGGCATAGTATAGTAAAGCACGCTGAAGACGAAAACCTAAGCAATAAAAGGGAGGGGAGGGGGTGCAAAATATAAGGTGTGTAAAACTAAATAGGAAAATCTGAGTATTTGTAAATGACACACTGCTCAGAACACAAACAGCTAGACTTCTGTAGACCTTTCCTTCACCACCACCAAAATGAGCATGGCATGGCGGGCATGACATGTGGGGCCCTCTTCATGTGCGGGGCCTGGGGCGATCGCCCCACTTGCCACCCCCAAAGGCCGCCTCTGGTACCAGGCTACTAAACATGTCAAACGTTCCATCGTTTTGCCGGGATTAGCCTGCTTGGTGTTAGAAGTTTTCAGATCATCAAGTCATTATATTTGTGATCTGTTTATATAACTTTCTATTTGGCTACTAATTACCATAGTTTCTGTGTACAGATCACAAATATGATTTGATGATCTGAAAACTACTAACACCAAGCTGGCCAATCATGAATCCACAGTTATGGTTACTAATGCACTTAAGGGACCCATACACTGGTCGATTTCAGCGATCGATCGATTCTATAGAATCGATCGATCAAAAATCAATTCTATCAAATTCCCCATTCGATTGATTTGCGGACGATTTTGATCAATTTGATCTATCTTACAGGATGGAAAATCCAGGTTGATCTGCTGCTGGTAGCAGATCGATGGTCCATAGAGTTGCATTGGATCTAATGGTCCAATAATGCATTTAGATCGATTTCCAATAGATTTCATTCTGAAATCTATTGGAAACCTGTTCCTAGTGTGTGACACATCAGATTGATTCCTGTCAGATTGGACTTGACAGGCATCTGCCAGAAAGCTATCTGATGGTCAAATCTGCTGCAAATCTATAAGTGTATGGCCACCTTTACACTCAGCAAATACTCAGTGCTTAAAACTGACTGAGGCTGGGTGCACACATAACAGAATGTGAAAGGTTGCGTTGTCTGTCATGTGTGGGGTTTTTTGTGTGTGTTTTTAGTACGTGTGCGGTTTTTCCTTGCAGATGCGATTTTCCAGCGTTTGTGTGCATTTTTATGCATTTGTGTTTCGCATATACAAACCCATATGCGTTTTGTATGCGCTTTTCAATTGCGTTTTATGCTAATCCCTAGGAAGACAACAGGAAGCGGAAATACATCAGAAAACAATTTTTTTAAATAAAAACGCATATAAAAACGCATGTAAAACACAAGCATAAAAAACGCATACCATTGCGTTCCCATTGACTTTCATTATGTGCGTTTTTGAATATTATGCAACAAAACCTGCATTTTAAAAACGCATGTTTGAGAACACATATGCGTTTTTATATGCATTTTTTCCTGCGGCCCATCGACTTCCATTAGCGACAAAAACGCAGCTTTTGTTCTGCAACGTTAGCGTTTCTGCTAAGTGTGCACCTAGCCTGTATGTTCTCTATTCCATATACTTATTCTTCCTATATGCATCCTCTATGTATAACCAGCGGAGTATTGTGAGGTCATCAGGTAATCCCAGCATCCTCTATACCCAGCTAAGTATTGTGAGGTCATCAGGTAATCCCAGCATCCTCTATACCCAGCTGAGTATTGTGAGGTCATCAGGTAATCCCAGCATCCTCTATACCAGCGGTGGCGAACCTATGGCACGCGTGCCGGGCCCGGCATGCGTAGCCTAATCTGCTGGCACGCCTCCGCTGCTTATGAACTGGCCGCAGCGTGTACTAGACCAGTTCATAGCCCGCAGCCCCGCAGTCTCCCTGGAGGCAGACCAGGGCTACGGCAAGATGGCTGCCGAAGCCCTGTACTGGAGACTATTTGTGTCTCCAGTACAGGGCTTCGGGCGCCATCTTCCCGTAGCCCTGCACTCTGCCTGTCAGCGGCAGCGCGGGAGACTGCAGGAGGAACGTCCGGGGGAGATGCGCGCCAGAGCCCAGCCGAGAGAGAAGACTTCTGTCAGGTGAGTACATTACTTTTTTTTGCAGGTGAAATGCGGCCCACTGTGTTATTTTCTGGTAAAATGTTTTGTCACATTGTGTTTATGTCCTGTGACATGCTGCCCACTGCGTTTGTTTTTTGGTGAAATGTGGCCCACTGCGTTTGTTTTCTGGTGAATTGCTGCCCGCTGCGTTTGTTTTCTGGTGAAATGTGGCCCACTGTGTTTGTTTTCTGGTAAAATGCTGCCCGCTGCGTTTGTTTTCTGGTGAAATGTGGCCCACTGCGTTTGTTTTCTGGTGAAATGTGGCCCACTGCGTTTGTTTTCTGGTGAATTGCTGCCCGCTGCGTTTGTTTTCTGGTGAATTGCTGCCCGCTGCGTTTGTTTTCTGGTGAAATGTGGCCCACTGTGTTTGTTTTCTGGTAAAATGCTGCCCGCTGCGTTTGTTTTCTGGTGAAATGTGGCCCACTGCGTTTGTTTTCTGGTGAAATGTGGCCCACTGCGTTTGTTTTCTGGTGAAATGCTGCCCGCTGCGTTTGTTTTCTGGTGAAATGTGGCCCACTGCGTTTATTTTCTAGTGAAATGTGGCCCACTGCATTTATTTTCTGGTGAAATGCGGCCCACTGCGTTTGTTTTCTGGTGAAATGCTGCCCGCTGCGTTTGTTTTCTGGTGAAATGCTGCACGCTGCGTTTGTTTTCTGGTGAAATGTGGCCCACTATGTTTGTTTTCTGGTGAAATGCTGCCCGCTGCGTTTGTTTTCTGGTGAAATGTGGCCCGCTGCGTTTATTTTCTGGTGAAATGTGGCCCACTGCGTTTATTTTCTGGTGAAATGCGGCCCACTGCGTTTGTTTTCTGGTGAAATGTGGCCCACTGCATTTATTTTCTGGTGAAATGCGGCCCACTGCGTTTGTTTTCTGGTGAAATGCTGCCCGCTGCGTTTGTTTTCTGGTGAAATGCTGCACGCTGCGTTTGTTTTCTGGTGAAATGCGGCCCACTATGTTTGTTTTCTGGTGAAATGCTGCCCGCTGCGTTTGTTTTCTGGTGAAATGTGGCCCGCTGCGTTTATTTTCTGGTGAAATGTGGCCCACTGCGTTTATTTTCTGGTGAAATGCGGCCCACTGCGTTTGTTTTCTGGTGAAATGTGGCCCGCTGCGTTTGTTTTCTGGTGAAATGCTGCCCTCAGCGTTTGTTTTCTGGTGAAATGTGGCCCACTGCGTTTGTTTTCTGGTGAAATGTGGCCCACTGCGTTTGTTTTCTGGTGAAATGCTGCCCACTGTGTTTGTTTTCTGGTGAAATGTGGCCCGCTGCGTTTGTTTTCTGGTGAAATGTGGCCCACTGCGTTTGTTTTTTTTGTTGAAATGTGGCCCACTGCGTTTATTTTCTGGTGAAATGTGGCCCACTGCGTGTGTTTTCTGGTGAAATGTGGCCCACTGCGTTTGTTTTCTGGTGAAATGTGGCCCGCTGCGTTTGTTTTCTGGTGAAATGTGGCCCACTGCGTTTGTTTTCTGGTGAAATGTGGCCCGCTGCGTTTGTTTTCTGGTGAAACGCTGCCCGCTGCGTTTGTTTTCTGGTGAAATGTGGCCCACTGCGTTTGTTTTCTGGTGAAATGTGGCCCACATTGCATGATTTTCTGCTGAAATGTTACCAACATTGCATTATTTTCTGCTGAAATGTTGCACACATTGGGCTTGATTCACAAAAGAGTGCTAACTGTTAGCACGGACGTTTTTGCGCGCAAACGCGAATTTTACCACGAAATCGATAACGCAAATTTGCGTTTGCGCGCGAAAACATTATCGTGTCGCGCGAAAATTTGCGATCACGCGCAATGCGAAAATTCACGCGAAAATGGCCGTGCTAACAGTTAGCACTCTTTTGTGAATCAAGCCCATTGCGTTTATTTTCTGGTGTCTGGGGTAACTGTTGCTGCATTTATTATTAAGGGCTCATTCACACTACAGAACGTATGCACGAATGTGATTTCATGCATGCGCTGCCAACACACAGTGATCGCATGGAATGCACGTTGTGGTGCGCTAAAGCGTGGGCGTCGGCAGCTGTACCCATCGGGGAAACGTATGCGTTGTGCAATAAAATGTTCCCAGATGCGTTACAACGTAAAGCATGGGAACGCACACCTGTAGTGTGAATGGTAACATGGAAGTCTATTGACTTTCATGTTACCATATGAATCTTACATTATGTGTGTTGCGTCAAAACTGACAGCGCAGCACATAGTGTGAATGAGCCCTTAATGGTCATAGTTGGCTATATTTGCTGCTTTGGGGTTACGGCGGGTAACCGTATAAATAGCATCATACAGTTTCTGCACACCCATGATGCGAATCCTCGTTTCACCACATCATGGCGGAAACACTGCTTTCTTATGCCTCGCTGTTACATCATTACGTTAGCTCCGCCCATACAATATCATGGCCATGCCCATTTTTCGGCAAACACCCCGCCCATTGGCACTCGGAGATAGATAAGTCGATTTTAGGTCGCAGTTTGGGCACTCGGCCTCTGAAATGTTAGCCATCACTGCTCTATACCCATCTGAATATTGTGAGGTCATCAGGTAATCCCAGCACCCTCAATACACAGCTAAGTATTGTGAGGTCATCAAGTAATCCCAGCATCCTCTATACCCAGCTGAGTATTGTGAGGTCATCAGGTGATCCCAGCATCCTCTTTGTATAACCAGCTGAGTACTGTGAGTTCATCAGGTAATCCCAGCATCCTCTATCCCCAGCTGAGTATTGTGAGGTCATCAGGTAATCCTAGCATCCTCTATACCCAGCTGAGTATTGTGAGGTCATCAGGTAATCCCAGTATCCTCTATACCCAGCTGAGTATTGTGAGGTCATCAAGTAATCCCAGCATCCTCTATACTCATCTGAGTATTGTGAGGTCATCAGGTAATCCCAGCATCCTCTATACCCAGCTGTGTATTGTGAGGTCATCAAGTAATCCTAGCATCCTCTATACCCAGCTGAGTATTGTGAGGTCATCAGGTAATCCCAGCATCCTCTATACCCAGCTGAGTATTGTGAGGTCATCAAGTAATCCCAGCATCCTCTATCCCCAGCTGAGTATTGTGAGGTCATCAGGTAATCCTAACATCCTCTATACCCATCTGAGTATTGTGAGGTCATCAGGTAATCCTAGCATCCTCTATACCCAGCTGAGTATTGTGAGGTCCATCAGCTAATCCCAGAATCCTCTATACCGAGCTGAGTATTGTAAATTCATTAGGTAATCCCAGCATTCTCTATTTGTACCCATCTGAGTACTGTGAGGTCATCAGGTGGGGAAAAAACAGCTGCAACTGATCAGTCAAGTTTTCATCTGGAAAGACAATTTACAGTAAAACGTTACAAAAAAAAACATACATGATCTTTCTTTAGCTATTTGACAGGTACATATAGCCATCATTTCTGATATCATTTGGAATATCAGCTTACATTACTTTTCCCCTGGCTACTATATATATATATACCGCTTTCATTACCATAATTGCTGTATTGAAATCCTTGTGACTTTATGATTGTTGTGTAAATAATAAAAAAGAATAATTACTAAAACATTCCTTCCTTCCTGCGGTTTGCGGCATCAGAGCTGCGATCAGCGGCAGAGGAGCCCCGCTCGGTTCTGCGGTCTATAGGCGAATGCCTCGCTCCCGCACCGGAGCTTCCTTATAAAGCCTCAGAGTGCGGACCACATTGAGAACATACACAGCCCCCGCGCGCCGCTGCGCCACACTTGTGCTTCTTCTCCCGCCTCTTCGCGGGGCTTTCAGGCGATCGGCGACCCCCAAACCCGGGACCAGCCGCATATCTCCATCTCCGGACTCCCCCCGAAGACCCGAACAGGAATCCCGGAGGAATGCCGCCGCTTTCATGTGGAAATCCCACGATCCATGGGCGCCCCCTGGCGGTCACAGCGCTAGCGGCGGGGAATCTGCTGTTCGGGGGCAGATTGCGGGGATGAGAGGGGGCAGACAGGGGAGATCGCTGCTGGGGGTGGAGGAGGGGTCTCTAGCAGGCACATGAAATGCTATCTGGGGCCTCCAGGTGGCGGTGATGAGGAGCTATGAACAAAGTAGTGTGATGGAAGAAGCACAGAGGCTGTCACGTGACCCTGGAGCTGTCGGCACTGGAGGCTCAGATGCGGCTTCGTCACAGTAGAGGGTCACGTGCAGAGGGGAGGGGCTCTGGCACATCCCCCCGACCCCCACATGCCTTTTTTGCATACAACAAAGGTGGCTGCAAGAAGCCACGCCCCAGGTTCCGAGAAGCTCCGCCCCCGGCCGCGAGAAGCTCCGCCCCCAATCCAGGACACTTTGAAGAGGAAGCCCTGACAGGAATGTGGGAGCAGGTGAGAATGTGCATCCCCGATAGCAGCACCCACACTGATCTCCCCCCAAATCACCCTCACTGACCCTCATGCCCAATCACCCTCACTGACCCCTCCCCCCAGCACCCGCAGTAACTTCTCCTTCATCCACACACCCACACTGACCTCTCCCCCCCAGCCCACCCACACTGACCTCTCCCTCCACCAATCACCCACACTAATCCCTCCCACCTAGCACCCTCACTGACCCCTCCCCTCCCCCCAGCACCCGCAGTAACTTCTCCTTCTTCCACACACCCACACTGACCTCTTCCCCAATCCCCCACACTGACCCCTCCCCCCCCCCCCCCCAGCACCCACAGTAACTTCTTTCTCACACACCCACACTGACCTCTTCCCCAATCCCCCACACTGACCCCTGCCCCCCCCCCCCCCCAGCACCCACAGTAACTTCTTTCTCACACACCCACACTGACCTCTCCCTCCCTCCACCAATCACCCACACTGACCCCTCCCCCAGAACCCACAGTAATTTCTTCTCCCTCAAGAACCCCCTCCACCCCACACACACACTCTTACCTCTCCTTCCACCAATCAACCCACGCTGATCCCTCACCTTCAGCCCCCCCTCCACCAAAACCCACAGTAGCTTCACCTTCATCCCCCCCCCCTTCCACACACACTGACCTCTCCCTCCACCAATCACCCACACTGACCCCCCCCCCCCCCATACACACACACACACCGACCTCTCCTTCCACCAATCAACCTACGCTGATCCCTCACCCCCCTCCAGAACCCACAGTAACTTCTCCCTCATCCCCCCCCCCCCACACACACACACACCCACTCCCACACTGACCTCTTCCTCCACCAATCACCTACACTGACCTATCACCCCCCCCCCCAGAACCCACAGTAACTTCTACCCCCCTCCCACACACACACACACTGACCTCTCCCTCCACCCACATTAACCTCTCCATCACCCACACTGACCTTTCCCTCCCACCAACACCCACACTGACCTCTCCCTCCCCCACCCCCCACACTAACCTCTCCCACCCCCCACAATCCACAGTAACCTCTCCCTTCCCTGACAACCACACATGGCCTCTCCCTTCCCCCACCACTTCACTAACCTCTCTCACCCCCCAGAACCCACACTAACCTCTCCCTTCCCTGACAACCACACTGACCTCTCCCTTCCCCCACCACTCACACTAACCTCTCTCACCCCCCAGAACCCACATTAACCTCTCCCTTACCCGACAATCACACTGATTGATGAAGTTCCCCCTGTTGGTGTATTTTGAAGCATGCACTTTACGTAACATTTTTTGTGTCTTGTTACCTCCCTCTTGGCAACCAAACAACAAAAAATCCCCCTCCTCTCTCTTTCTGAGTATACATAAATAATGGACAAATCAAAAATTGAATTGGGTAGGACATGGACGCTATGCTTAGTGCCTCTTACCTGATTGGCTATATCCATATAGCTTTGCATTTACTTATTGTTTGAGTCAAACAGTAACGCCCCTTACCTGGGATGTCTCTGCTCTGCATTTTGTGCCGATTTTCCTGCTGTATTTTCAATATTATTATTTTGTTCATCACTTTATTTACATGTATATTATCCCTTGTGTACCATGATATAATGTTGTTTAATCCTTAAAGAGAGTCTGAAGCGAGAATAAATCTCGCTTCAGACCTCATAGATAGCAGGGGCATGTGTGCCCCTGCTAAAACGCCGCTATCCCGTGGCTTAACGGGGGTCCCTTCACCCCCAAATCCCCTCCGTACAGCGGGGGAGCGCTTCCGCATTGGGCCAGGGCTAACCGCCGCAGCCCTGCCCCTAGCGCGTCTGTCAGATGCGTAGCTCCGCCTCTCCCCCGCCCCTCTCAGTCTTCCTTCACTGAGAGGGGCGGGGGAGAGGCGGCGATGCGCGTTTGATAGACGCGACTAGAGGCAGGGCTGCAGCCGTTAGCCCTGCCTCCAGGAAGAGATTTTTCACGACCAACTTTGCGACCAAGTCCTGCAGGGGTGGGTTTGGGGGTGAAGGGACCCCCGTTTAGCGGCGCGATAGCGGCGGTTTAGCAGGGGCACACATGCCCCTGCTAACTATGAGCTCTGAAGCGAGATTTATTCTCTCTTCAGAGTCTCTTTAAGCAACCCCTGTTCCCATGATACACTGCTCCTGAGGAAGTGGTTATCTTTAACCATGCCACGCATGGAGCGTCTGGCCCTCATCTGAATGCTGCTATCAATTCCAGGACCCTCCAGTATCACCAGCATCAATATATATATGCTACAACCCCATATATAACTTTTGACTTGCATTACTGATCCCTATATGCACTGTTCATGCACTTTTACCTGAACACTTATGTTCTTTGAGCATTATATCTATCCTTATTTCTTAGCACTTTGGTCACTATAGGGCTTATTATTGTAGCATGTCATTTTCAGGTCTAGACCCGGGTCTGGGATCGCCTTACATTGGACTCAATCATTGAACCCATTTTTTGACAATTTAAGCAGTTACAGGGCTGATTGTTTACATAGGTGGTGAGACACTTATTGATCATTGGTCCGCAATTGATGTATTGTGGTGAGTTGCTGCTTGTTAGCTGTAACTTTTTAAATGCTTTTATGTGTTCTTTGCATGGTGTCCAATAAAGATTGTTTACATTTGGAATGGTGATGCAGCCTGTATTTCCAAGACCTCTTTTTTCTTTTTTATGGTTAAGGTATGATGCTTTTTGTCCTGGAAGCTGCACACCAGTACTATTGAGGAGTGCGGATTATTTCTATTGCATATCAATCCCAGTCACACAGTGACCAATTGGGCAAAGATTGAGAACCCTTCCATTGTAAGAATGGCTGCAGTTTACATTTTCCCAGTAAAATTTGTATTTGTCTCTCTCTACTGATAACCCGGTGTTGCTCGGGTATGAATTTGGCTGGTGTTGGCTGCACCCACTTTTTCTAACACTAACACCTAAACACTCAATTACTCAGTGACCAAGTTTGTGAGCTTTGCAGTCTTTGGCATCAATAATTTGCATTGAAATGAAACAAATCTGATTGGCGGTGGCTCCACCCCTTTTCTGAATTTGACCCCCAGTCACCCAATGACTAACTCTACCAGGTTTGAGGCTTGCGCCATTAACAGTGCAAGAATGGCAGCAATTAAATATTCCATGTGAAAATCAATAGGTGAATTTTGATTGGCTTTTATAGGCTCCACCCACTTTCCTGAATATTAATCCCAGTCACCCAGTGACCAACTGTGCAAAGTTTGAGAACCCTGCTATTAACAGTGTAAGAATGGCTGCAGTTTACATTTTCCCAGTGAAATTTGTATTTGTCTTTGCCCACTTTGGGCTTGATTCACAAAGCGGTGCTAACTGTTAGCACGCCTGTGAAAACCCCCTTAGCACGTCTAAAACAGCTTTTCGCGCGCAAAACTTTATGCGCATAAAACTTTATGCGCGTAAAACTTTACGCGCGCACTGTGCCCATTAAAGCCTATGGGACTTAGTGCGCGCATAGGACTTTGCGCGCGTAAAACTTTGTGCGTGATCTGATTGAGAAATCCGGTGCTAACCTACTTAGCACCCTGGTTAGCACGTCTAAAGACTTTAGACGTGCTAAGTAGGTTAGCACTGCTTTGTGAATCAAGCCCTTTTTGGCTGTGGGGATATAAAGTATCCTATATGTTATTTCAGGTAATTTCAGGTACTATGTGTGTGCCAAATTTCATTCAAATTCCTTCAGCCATTTTTGCGTGATCGAGTAACAAACATCCGAACTTCCCCTTTTATAATATTAGTAGGATATGCTGCATTTTATATATGGACTGCATTTTCTGTATGGGCTAATATGCTCATTTTATGTGTGGGCTAATCTTCTTATTTTCTACATGGGCTAACGTGCTGCATTTTATATATGGACTACATTTTCTACATGGGCTAACGTGCTGCATTTTCAATATGGGCTAACATGCTGCATTTTATTAATGGACTGCATTTTGTATATGGGCGTGGCCATGCGGTGAGTGGGCGTGGCCATGGGTGGGGCCAAATGTACATGAACTTAGCAGCGGTGTAAGCTACAGATAACGGGCCTGCCCATCGAAATATTGGATGGAGCCCCCTGTCCTTTATTTGGATAATTTACAATCAGTATAGGCATAGATCAAAGATGTATACGCACATACAATTTTGATTGGTCAATTACTGACCCCCAATTTTACCACCCCCGTGCAGTAAGTGGGCCAACAGACAATGAATTTTATGAACAGAGCTAAAATTGGCTAATCAAAATTGTATGTGTGTACCAGGCTTTACAGCTAATACTGTACATACTGAAAGTAGCAGGGATCAGCATACAATATAGCTGGTTTACAATCAGTAAAGGCACAGAGTAACACCTTACACTGTACACACTGGAGGTAAATCAGCACACAGTGCAGCAACTAGAGAACAGCGTATACTGTACATACTGTAGGCAGCAGAATTCAGCACACTGCAGCTAGCGTGCCAAAAATATGAGGATCACGTTGTGCGGCGTGCTTATCGTGCCGCACCGAAAAATGGGTGGGCCATGGACCAGAATATAGGTGTGGTAACGGCCGGGTGGAAACAAATTTACATGAATCTAGCAATGGTGGGACATTAGATTATGACAGTGGTGGCGAACCTTTTGGAGGCCGAGTGCCCAAACTGCAACCCAAAAGTCACTTATCTATTGCAAAGTGGCAACCGCAATTTAAACTAAATACTGTACAAACGTTTTAACTCATACATGAACATTATGGAAAATCCAAGTTGAAAATAAACTGTGAAGATAAACAATTTCATCCATCCTACTCCTGAAAAATATATTCAATTTTTTAGAACCTCCCAGTTTTATTTTCTGTTTTAAAAAGCTAAAAAAGTAGGTTTAATGCTATTGTCTCACATGATAAGGATTCAGCTTTTCCCATAGTCTCGCAGTTAGCAATCATGTGACCCCCAACAAGACAAATTCAGCAATCATGAGGCCCCCAACAAATCATGAGGCCCCCAACAAGACAAATTCAGCAATCATGAGGCCTCCAACAAATCATAAGGCCCCCCAACAAGAAATTCAGCAATCATGAGGCCCCCAACAAATCATGAGGCCCCCAACAAGACAAATTCAGTAATCTTGAGGCCCCCAACAAATCATAAGGCTCCCAACAAGACAAATTCAGCAGTCATGAGGCACATAAATAGACAGCATTTCACATAAATAGGCAGAATCCCCCCTTAATATGGTAGCCCCCACATTAGGTAGTGAGTGACAGGGACCCCCAGGTTAGCTAGTGAGTGACAGGCGCCTCCAGTTAGGTAGTGAGTGACAGGGACCCCGATAGTGAGTGACAGGGAGCCCCTTTAGGTAGTGAGTGAGTGCCAGGGAGCCCCTTCAGGTAGTGAGTGAGTGCCAGGGAGCCCCTTTAGGCAGTGAGTGAGTGCCAGGGAGCCCCTTCAGGCAGTGAGTGAGTGCCAGGGAGCCCCTTTAGGCAGTGAGTGAGTGCCAGGGAGCCCCTTCAGGCAGTGAGTGAGTGCCAGGGAGCCCCTTCAGGCAGTGAGTGAGTGCCAGGGAGCCCCTTCAGGCAGTGAGTGAGTGCCAGGGAGCCCCTTCAGGCAGTGAGTGAGTGCCAGGGAGCCCCTTCAGGCAGTGAGTGAGTGCCAGGGAGCCCCTTCAGGCAGTGAGTGAGTGCCAGGGAGCCCCTTCAGGCAGTGAGTGAGTGCCAGGGAGCCCCTTCAGGCAGTGAGTGAGTGCCAGGGAGCCCCTTCAGGCAGTGAGTGAGTGCCAGGGAGCCCCTTCAGGCAGTGAGTGAGTCCCAGGGAGGCCCTTTAGGGAGTGAGTGAGTGCCAGGGAGCCCCTTCAGGCAGTGAGTGAGTCCCAGGGAGGCCCTTTAGGGAGTGAGTGAGTGAGTGACAGGGAGGACCTTTAGGTAGTGAGTGAGTGCCAGGGAGCCCCTTTAGGGAGTGAGTGAGTGACAGGGAGGACCTTTAGGGAGTGAGTGAGTGAGTGAGTGAGTGACAGGGAGGCCCTTTAGGGAGTGAATGAGTGAGTGACAGGGAGGCCCTTTAGGGAGTGAGTGAGTGACAGGAAGGGCCTTTAGGGAGTGAGTGACAGGGAGGCCCTTTAGGGAGTCAGTGAGTGCCAGGGAGCCCCTTTAGGGAGTGAGTGCCAGGGGGAGCCCCTTTAGGGAGTGAGTGAGTGAGTGCCAGGGAGCCCCTTTAGGGAGTGAGTGAGTGCCAGGGGGAGCCCCTTTAGGGAGTGAGTGAGTGCCAGGGAGCCCCTTTAGGGAGTGAGTGAGTGCCAGGGAGCCCCTTTAGGGAGTGAGTGAGTGCCAGGGAGCCCCTTTAGGGAGTGAGTGAGTGCCAGGGGGAGCCCCTTTAGGGAGTGAGTGAGTGCCAGGGAGCCCCTTTAGGGAGTGAATGAGTGCCAGGGAGCCCCTTTAGGGAGTGAGTGAGTGCCAGGGGGAGCCCCTTTAGGGAGTGAGTGCCAGGGAGCCCCTTTAGGGAGTGAGTGAGTGCCAGGGGGAGCCCCTTTAGGGAGTGAGTGAGTGCCAGGGAGCCCCTTTAGGGAGTGAGTGAGTGCCAGGGGAGCCGCTTTAGGGAGTGAGTGAGTGCCAGGGAGCCCCTTTAGTGAGTGAGTGCCAGGGAGCCCCTTTAGGGAGTGATGTAGTGCCATTGAGCCCCTTTAGGGAGTGAGTGAGTGCCAGGGAGCCCCTTTAGGGAGTGAGTAAGTGCCAGGAAGCCCCTTTAGGGAGTGAGTGAGTGCCAGGGAGCCCCTTTAGGGAGTGAGTGCCAGGCAGCCCCTTTAGGGAGTGAGTGAGTGCCAGGGGGAGCCACTTTAGGGAGTGAGTGAGTGCCAGGGGGAGCCCCTTTAGGGAGTGAGTGCCAGGGAGCCCCTTTAGGGAGTGAGTGAGTGCCAGGGAGAGCCCCTTTAGGGAGTGAGTGAGTGCCAGGGAGCCCCTTTAGGGAGTGAGTGAGTGCCAGGGGAGCCGTTTTAGGGAGTGAGTGAGTGCCAGGGAGCCCCTTTAGTGAGTGAGTGCCAGGGAGCCCCTTTAGGGAGTGAGTGAGTGCCAGGGAGCCCCTTTAGGGAGTGAGTGAGTGAGTGCCAGGGAGCCCATTTAGCGAGTCAGTGAGTGCCAGGGAGCCCCTTTAGGGAGTGAGTGCCAGGGGGAGCCCCTTTAGGGAGTGAGTGAGTGAGTGAGTGCCAGGGAGCCCCTTTAGGGAGTGAGTGAGTGCCAGGGAGCCCCTTTAGGGAGTGAGTGTCAGGGAGCCCCTTTAGGGAGTGAGTGCCAGGGAGCCCCTTTAGGGAGTGAGTGAGTGCCAGGGGGAACCCCTTTAGGGGGTGAGTGAGTGCCAGGGAGCCCCTTTAGGGAGTGAGTGAGTGCCAGGGGGAGCCCCTTTAGGGAGTGAGTGAGTGCCAGGGAGCCCCTTTAGGGAGTGAGTGAGTGCCAGGGAGCCCCTTTAGGGAGTGAGTGAGTGCCAGGAAACCCCTTTAGGGAGTGAGTGAGTGCCAGGGGGAGCCCCTTTAGGGAGTGAGTGAGTGCCAGGGAGCCCCTTTAGGGAGTGAGTGAGTGCCAGGGGGAGCCCCTTTAGGGAGTGAGTGAGTGCCAGGGAGCCCCTTTAGGGAGTGAGTGAGTGCCAGGGGGAGCCCCTTTAGGGAGTGAGTGAGTGCCAGGGAGCCCCTTTAGGGAGTGAGTGCCAGGGGGAGCCCCTTTAGGGAGTGAGCGAGTGCCAGGGAGCCCCTTTAGGGAGTGAGTGAGTGCCAGGGGAGCCGCTTTAGGGAGTGAGTGAGTGCCAGGGAGCCCCTTTAGTGAGTGAGTGCCAGGGAGCCCCTTTAGGGAGTGAGTGCCAGGGAGCCCCTTTAGGGAGTGAGTGAGTGCCAGGGAGCCCCTTTAGGGAGTGAGTGAGTGCCAGGGGGAGCCCCTTTAGGGAGTGAGTGAGTGCCAGGGGGAGCCCCTTTAGGGAGTGAGTGAGTGCCAGGGGGAGCCCCTTTAGGGAGTGAGTGCCAGGGAGCCCCTTTAGGGAGTGAGTGAGTGCCAGGGGGAGCCTCTTTAGTGAGTGAGTGAGTGCCAGGGCGAGCCCCTTTAGGGAGTGAGTGAGTGCAAGGGGGAGCCTCTTTAGGGAGTGAGTGCCAGGGAGCCCCTTTAGGGAGTGAGGGAGTGCCAGGGGAAGCCCCTTTAGGGAGTGAGCGAGTGCCAGGGAGCCCCTTTAGGGAGTGAGTGAGTGCCAGGGGAGCCGCTTTAGGGAGTGAGTGAGTGCCAGGGAGCCCCTTTAGTGAGTGAGTGCCAGGGAGCCCCTTTAGGGAGTGAGTGCCAGGGAGCCCCTTTAGGGAGTGAGTGAGTGCCAGGGAGCCCCTTTAGGGAGTGAGTGAGTGCCAGGGAGCCCCTTTAGGGAGTGAGTGAGTGCCAGGGGGAGCCCCTTTAGGGAGTGAGTAAGTGCCAGGGGGAGCCCCTTTAGGGAGTGAGTGCCAGGGAGCCCCTTTAGGGAGTGAGTGAGTGCCAGGGGGAGCCTCTTTAGTGAGTGAGTGGGTGCCAGGGAGCCCCTTTAGGGAGT
This sequence comes from Hyperolius riggenbachi, assembly GCF_040937935.1. Classification (NCBI taxonomy): domain Eukaryota; kingdom Metazoa; phylum Chordata; class Amphibia; order Anura; family Hyperoliidae; genus Hyperolius; species Hyperolius riggenbachi. Next base: position 91,148,203 of record NC_090655.1, on the reverse strand, counting down.
GAGTGAGTGCCAGGGAGCCCCTTTAGGGAGTGAGTGAGTGCCAGGGAGCCCCTTTAGGGAGTGAGTGAGTGCCAGGGAGCCTCTTTAGGGAGTGAGTGCCAGGGAGCCTCTTTAGGGAGTGAGTGCCAGGGAGCCCCTTTAGGGAGTGAGTGAGTGCCAGGGAGGCCCCCCCGCCGCCGCCGCTGCTCCCCCCACCCCCCTTACCTTGTAGCAGACCTCAGGATCAGCGGCGACCCGACCAGTAAGAGCGGGCGCTGGACGCACCCGCTCGATATGCGGAAGTGATGTCACTTCTGCATATCAGTGCGGGCGCTGAGTCCTAGCGCCCGCACGATTGGTCGCCGGCTCGCCGCCTGATCCTGAGGTCTGAGTGACGCGGCGGCTGGAGGGAGCCGCTGCCAGAGGGGGCCGGGCGGAGATCCGTGGCACCCCAGGATAGATTGGGGGCTCGTGCCCCCCCAAAACAGGGCTAGCGACGCCCCTGAGGGGAAATAGTAATTACCACGGCCCGGACTTGTGCAGAAGCAGGATCAGCCATGTACTGGCTGTGTCCTGCGCCCAAGTCTACCGGCGCCGATTTCACATGCATTTTCTATACTGGCTAATGTGCTGCATTTTCTGATATGTGAGATGGGCCCCTGTACTCGAGGGGGGGGGGGGGGGGTGGTTAGAAGCCGTGCCCCCACAGCTCTGGAGCCCCCTGCAGTCACTGGGGCTGCTCTCTGTGATTACACCTCTGGTGAAAAGTGTGTCCTTTGGCCTTTGCCATAAACAAACACTAGGAACAGAGTAGGGTATATACTGTATATTGTGGGGACTGCTTGAGTGTCCTGAACGTACTGTAACTGCACAACACTTATAAAGCATATACAGTATATTAGAATCTTGCTGCTTAAATAAATTGTTCAAGTAGTCTGAAGTGTGTGTCCAGGTGCCCCAAATGTTCCTGGCATTCCCTTCAGCCATTACACACTTTAGATCAGCATTGTTTGACAGTTATCTTCTATTGTTTTTCCTACACCTCCAGCTCACCCCTTTTTCCCTCCCCTTTCCGTACAACAGAACAGGCTGCTCAGCAGATAGCCCGCTAGCCTGTTTATACAGAAATCATTCCTAAATTACCACCTTGAACTAATGTTTTTATGTGAATTGGGTAATTCATATTTTAATATTAATCAACATGTATAACAGTATTTAACAGTATTTATAAATTAAATGTACTGTTTCCATGACTCCACAGGCTCTTGTCGAATAAGTTCTGGATCGGTGGGATCAAGGAGGATTGAGAAGACTCTGAACTCTCCAGAGGCTTCCCACTACTGAGGTAAGTATTCAATTATCTTTTTTCGCTTCAGGTACCCTTGAAAGGATACACGAGGTGACATGATGAGATAGACATGTGTATGTACAGCGCCAAGCATACAAATAACTATTCTGTGTTCCTTTTTTTCTTTCCTTGCCTGAAAGAGTTAAACATCAGGCATGCAAGTGACTGGTTTGGGACTGGGTGGGACCACAGCGTAACCCTCAGTGATAAGAAATTACAGCGATAATACAGAAAATGGCTTCTGAGAGCAGAAAAGATTAAAAAGGGTCAACAGTTCATAGATTTTAGCTCTGGCATACTTCAATGAAGGGTTATTGAGCAGAGACAATGAAACAGTAAAAACTTTAAACTGCTGCCACTGAGGGAGTCATCAGATACTTACTTTGCCGATGATCCATGCGCTGCAGCTACAAACTTCTTCCTGTTCTTGTGTTCCATCTCACTGGCGGTATGATATGTGCAGCTGCGCAACCGCGGGAGGGGTTTTTTTTCTTTTTTTTTTTAGCGTGTAGCTAGCCTAGCACTAGCTACATGCTTCCCCCCTCCCTGCGGTGTCCCCCCGTACTCACCGATCGCCGCCGGCGCCACTTGCCCATAAGGAAATCCCGTTCTGAACGAGATTTCCTTGAGGGCTTCCCACGGAGTGACATCATCGACGTCGCCAACGGCGTTACGTCACAGGGAATCCTGATCCATCCCATAGCACAGCCTGTTGGCGATAGGCCAGGCTGCACAAGGGGTATGCGGGGGGGCTCTTTATCACGGCGGGTAGCGGCGCATTGGCGGTGGGCGGCGGCGATCGCAACAAACATGAAGCTAGCAAAGTGCTAGCTGCGTGTTTGAAAAAAAATTATGCAAATCGGCCCAGCAGGGCCTGAGGAATCCTCCGCTGCAGCTTACCCCGTGTCCAGCATGGGGTTACCGCTAAGGAGGTTAAGAGTGCTCCCTAGGGGACGCTCTTGCTGTGAGATGGAACACAAGAACAGGAAGAAGATTGTAGCTGCCGCGCGTGGAGCATTGCCGAGTTAGTATCTAATGACTGCTGAGCAGCTGCTGCTGCGTCCCCCCTGATGCTGACTACCGATACAGAGGCATCTAATCCTGGCTACCTATACAGAGGCATCTAATCCTGACTATCTATACAGAGGCATCTAATCCTAACTACCTATACAGAGGCATCTAATCCTGACTATCTATACAACAGAGCAGGGCCGGATTTGTACCTTTTACCGCCCATTGTCACCAGCCCCCCCCCACACACACACACACACAACTTCTCAACACCCCCAAGCTTACACTCTTTTTTTCAACCTGCAAAAAGTCTTGTTCCTGCACTGGAACCCTCTGAGCATATTCAGACCCCTCACTGCTGCCTGGAACCCTCTTCTTCCTGTAGCTGCACTCTCCTCTGTGTGCAACCATACTGGAGCTGTGCAAATATGGTCTGCACATGCCAAGTAGCACGAAGCCTTTCGTACATGTCTGTTTCTGTGCAAACGGGAATGTGAGGACCATACTTGGGCTTGCTCAGTATAGTTGCACTTGTACATGGGAACACAGCCATGAGTAAAAATAGGGTCTCTGAACCCCCCCAGTATAGATAGCCAGATGCTGCCCCCCACTTTAGTATAGGTAGCCAGGTGTTAGCCCCCCCAGTACAAGTAGTGAGGTGCTGCCCCCCTTCCTTAGCATAGGTAGTCAGGTGCTGCCCCCCCCCCCCCTTAGTATCTTAGTCCAGGTAGGCAGGTGCTGCACCTCCCCCCCTTTCTTTAGTATCTTAACATAGGTAGATAGATGGTTTTCCCCCATTGCCCTCCCCTTTAGTATCGGTAGCTAGATGCTATCACACAGGAAGCCAGATGCTATCATATCCCCCCCCCCCCCTCCCATTTTCATAGGTAGTCAGGGTATGCTGTGTACCCCTTTTAGTATAGGGAGGGATCATAATGTTGGCTGATTTCCCCCTCCCCCCACCACTACCAGGAGCCAGTCCTTGTTTTCTGTCTCTCTCCCTCCCTTCCCCGATACTACCCCCGCACGTTCCCGCAGAGTAGCAGCGCCTCTCTCTTGCTGGCGATTCCCATCATGTGACTCGCATGGGAGAGACGCTGACTGGAGAAACAAGCACCTAGCGGCAGCGGGACACAGGAAGCTTCGGCGCTGGAAGCCTGGAGAGGTAAAGTGGCTGCCTCTGCTGCTACTCTGCGGGAACGTGCGGGGGTAGGATCGGGGAAGGGAGGAGAGGGGGGATCGGGAAAGGGAGGGAGAGAGAGGCGCTGGGCAAAGTAATGCAGCCGCTAACAGGAAGCTGCACAGCGCTGCCCAGAGGGTCGCAGCACGCTCGCTCTCTCCACCAGCCTGCACCAATCCAAGCCCACCTAGTGAAAGGGCGGCCGTGGACACGCAGCGGCTCCTCTCAGGACTGGTGACAGGTGGAGTCAACCTGTCACCACCCGCCCCTAAGACTCCCGTGGATTCTGGCACCCTAGGAACTGGCCTTGGAGGCCTATCCTATCCCTAAATCCGGCCCTGATACAGAGGCATCTAATCCTGACTATCTATACAGAGGCATCTAATCCAGACTATCTATACAGAGGCATCTAATCAGTGGCGGACACAGCCAGCAGTGGGCCCCTGTGCAAAATTGCAATTGCGGGCCCCTATGATCTGCGGTAAAAAATGGGTGTGGCTATAACCTGCGGCGCGCCGTGGCAAAAAAGGGGCGTGGCAATGACCAGATGAGGGCGGAGCTAACTGTAAATTAGCGCGAACCCGGGGTGAGGGTTTATTTCCTTTTAAACAATACTAGTTGCCTGGCGGCCCTGCTGATCTATTTGGCTGCAGTAATAAACTGAATTACACCAGCAACAAGCATGCAGCTAATCTTCTCAGTTCTGACAATATTGTCAGAAACCCCTGACCTGCTGCATGCTTGTTCAGGGTCTATGGTTGAAAGAATAAGAGGCAGAGGACCAGCACGGCAGCCAGGCAACTGGTATTGCTTAAAAGGAGAGAAATATGGCAGCCTCAATATTATTCTCACCTCAGGTTCCCTTGAAAAGTGCAACGCAAAGACAGAGGGCCCAAGTTTTGGTGACCCTTTCCCCAGAAAATTCACATAATTGTGCAGGTTTTCTCAAGAAAATACACATCATGTCGGCAGATATGCCCAGAAAATACGTGCAATCATGTCGGCAGATATGCCCAGAAAATACATGCAATCATGTAGGCAGATATGCCCAGAAAATACGTGCAATCATGTCGGCAGATATGCCCAGAAAATACGTGCAATCATGGCGGCAGATATGCCCAGAAAATACGTGCATTCATGTCGGCAGATATGCCCAGAAAATACGTGCAATCATGTCGGCAGATTTGCCCAGAAAATACATGCACTCATGTGGCAGACCTGCCCAGAACATACACCTGCAAATATAAATTAAAAAAAAAACATTTACTCGCCTGTAGCAGCAGACCTCCTGTCCCAGCCTCCATCCGGCGCGCAGCTCCCATGGGTGGCTGAGTGGTTAGGTAGCCTGGTTTTGGTAGCCTGGTGGCTGGGTAGGTAGGTAGGCAGCCCTTTAGGTAGCCGGGTGGGTGGGTAGGTAGCCTGGTGGGTGGGTGGTTGGGTAGCTGGGATTGTAGGTAGCCTGGTGGGTGGGTAGGTAGGTAGCCTGGTGGGTGGGTGGGTAGGTAGGTAGGTAGCCTGGCGGGTGGGTAGCCTGGTGGGTAGGTAGCCAGGTGGGTAGGTAGCCTGGTGGGTAGGTAGCCTGGTGGGTGGGTTGGTAACTAGCCCGGTAGGTAGGTAGGTAGGTAGCCTGGTGGGTAGGTAGGTAGGTAGGCAGCCTGGTGGGTGGGTAGGTAGCCTGGTGGGTGGGTTGGTAACTAGCCCAGTAGGTAGGTAGGTAGCTCCCATGGGTGGCTGAGTGGTTAGGTAGCCTGGTTTTGGTAGCCTGGTGGCTGGGTAGGTAGGTAGGCAGCCCTTTAGGTAGCCGGGTGGGTGGGTAGGTAGCCTGGTGGGTGGGTGGTTGGGTAGCTGGGATTGTAGGTAGCCTGGTGGGTGGGTAGGTAGGTAGCCTGGTGGGTGGGTGGGTAGGTAGGTAGGTAGCCTGGTGGGTGGGTAGCCTGGTGGGTAGGTAGCCAGGTGGGTAGGTAGCCTGGTGGGTAGGTAGCCTGGTGGGTGGGTTGGTAACTAGCCCGGTAGGTAGGTAGGTAGGTAGCCTGGTGGGTAGGTAGGTAGGTAGGCAGCCTGGTGGGTGGGTAGGTAGCCTGGTGGGTGGGTTGGTAACTAGCCCAGTAGGTAGGTAGGTAGGTAGCCTGGTGGGTAGGTAGACAGCTTGGTGGGTGAGTAGCCGGGGGGGTAGGTAGCCGGGTGGGTGGGTGATTAGGTAGCCGGGTGGGTGGCTGGGTAGCCTGGTGGGTGGCTAGGTAGCCGGGTGGGTAGGTAGCCTGGTGGGTGGGTAGGTAGCCAGGTGGGTAGGTAGGTGGGTGAGTAGGTAGCCGGGTGGTTAGGTAGCCTGGTGAGTGGGTTGGTAACTAGCCCGGTAGGTAGATAGGTAGCCGGGTGGGTGGTTAGGTAGGTAGCCGGGTGGGTAGGTAGCCTGGTGGGTGGGTAGGTAGCCGGGTGGGTAGGTAGGTAGGAAGCCTGGTGGGTGGGTAGGTAGCCGGGTATGTAGGTAGGTAGCCGGGTGGGTAGGTAGGTAGCCGGGTGGGTAGGTAGGTAGGTAGCCGGGTGGGTGGGTAGCTACCCGGGTGGGGGACCCGACTCCTATCCTCCCTCCCTCCCTCACCTCGGGGGGGGGGCCCTCCCCGTATGCGCGGCGGGAGAGCGGCAAATACAGGAAGTCTCCGGGGCTCCAGGCAGGCTCTAGAGGCTCAGCGGCCGCTTGGTCTCCGATGTCTCCAACTCTATATACTGCTCGCTACTTCCTGGTTTAGTAGCGAGCAGTATATAGAGTTGGAGACATCGGAGACCAAGTGGCCGCTGAGCCTCTAGCGCCTGCCTGGAGCCCCGGAGACTTCCTGTATTTGCCGCTCTCCTGCCGCGCATACCGGGAGGGGGGCCCCCCCGAGGTGAGGGAGGGGGGCCCCCCGAGGTGAGGGAGAGAGGATAGGAGTCGGTGCTCCCCAGGAAAAAAAAACAGCAATACTTAATGGGCCCCTGAAGCAACGGAACTTTAGGGGGCTCTCGTGCGGCGACACGGCCTGCACGGCCGTATGTCTGCCACTGCATCTAATACTGACTATCTAAACAGAGGCATCTAATCCAGGCTACCTATACAGAGGCATCTAATACAGACTATCTATACAGAGGCATCTAATCCTGGCTACCTATACAGAGGCATCTAATCCGGACTATCTATACAGAGGCATCTAATCCTGACTTTCTATACAGAGGCATCTAATCCTGACTTTCTATACAGAGGCATCTAATCCTGACTATCTATTCAGAGGCATCTAATTTTGACTATCTATACTGAGGCATCTAATGCTGACTATTTATACAGAGGCATCTAATCCTGACTCCCTATACAGAGGCATCTAATCCTGACTACCTATACAGAGGCATCTAATCCGGACTATCTATCCAGAGGCATCTAATCCTGGCTACCTATACAGAGGCATCTAATCCTGGCTACCTATACAGAGGCATCTAATCCTGGCTACCTATGCAGAGGCATCTAATCATGACTATCTATACAGAGGCATCTAATACTAACTATCTATACAGAGGCATCTAATCCGGACTATCTATGCAGAGGCAGCTAATCCTGACTAGCTATACAGAGGCATCTAATCCAGACTATCTATCCAGAGGCATCTAATCCTGGCTACCTATACAGAGGCATCTAATCCTGGCTACCTATACAGAGGCATCCAATCCTGGCTACCTATACAGAGGCATCTAATACTAACTATCTATACAGAGGCATCTAATACTAACTATCTATACAGAGGCATCTAATCCTGACTATCTATACAGAGGCATCTAATCCTGACTAGCTATACAGAGGCATATAATCTGGACTATCTATACAGAGGCATCTAATCCTGGCTACCTATACAGAGCCATCTAATACTGACTATCTAAAAAGAGGCATCTAATCCTGGTTACCTATACAGAGGCATCTAATCCAGACTATCTATACAGAGGCATCTAATCCTGACTACCTGTACAGAGGCATCTAATCCGGACTATCTATACAGAGGCATCTAATCCTGGCTACCTATACAGAGGCATCTAATCCTGGCTACCTATACAGAGGCATCTAATCCGGACTATCTATACAGAGGCATCTAATCCTGGCTATCTATACAGAGGCATCTAATCCGGACTATCTATACAGAGGCATCTAATCCTGACTTTCTATACAGAGGCATCTAATCCTGACTTTCTATACAGAGGCATCTAATCCTGACTATCTATTCAGAGGCATCTAATTTTGACTATCTATACTGAGGCATCTAATGCTGACTATTTATACAGAGGCATCTAATCCTGACTACCTATACAGAGGCATCTAATCCTGGCTACCTATACAGAGGCATCTAATCCTGGCTACCTATGCAGAGGCATCTAATCATGACTATCTATACAGAGGCATCTAATACTAACTATCTATACAGAGGCATCTAATCCGGACTATCTATGCAGAGGCAGCTAATCCTGACTAGCTATACAGAGGCATCTAATCCAGACTATCTATCCAGAGGCATCTAATCC